>NC_135805.1:84287136-84599186 GCF_964213995.1 Mustelus asterias
GATTAGGGGCCAAGAAGGAGTCCTTCTTTTGAAGGCAGACAGCATGGTTGAAGTGCTAAACGAATACTTTGCATCTGCCTTTAACAAGGAAGAAGAAAAGTGAAGAAGAGGTGATTGAGCTACTGAGATGGGTTAAACATTCAGAAAGAGAAGGTGCTGGGAAGTCTGGCTTTGATCAGGTACTGGCCATAATATTCCAATTCTCCTTAGATACAGGGCTGGTACCAGAGAACTGAAAATATTGCACCCTTGTTGATGAAAGAATGACACATCAACCTAAAAAGCTATAGGCCAGTTAGTTTAACCCCAATGGCAGGAAAGTTTTCAGAAGCATTGATCCAGGACAAAATTGGACTGGTGCAGATTAGTTAAGGAAAACCAGCCAGGATTTGTGAAAGGCACATTGGACGGGGTTTTACGGCCTCATTCTTTTGGATTGAAGGATGTTATACAGTGGAGTCAGTATTAGAACCATTGCTTTTCTTGATCTTTAAAAAAAAAACAAAGAACAGTACAGCACAGGAAACAGGCCCTTCGGCCCTCCAAGCCTGTGCCGCTCATTGGTCCAACTAGACCATTCGTTTGTATCCCTCCATTCCCAGACTGCTCATGTGACTATCCAGGTAAGTCTTAAACGATGCCAGCGTGTCTGTCTCCACCACCCTACTTGGCAGCGCATTCCAAGCCCCCACCACTCTCTGTGTAAAAAACGTCCCTCTGATATCTGAGTTATACCTCGCCCCTCTCACCTTGAGCCCGTGACCCCTCGTGATCGTCACCTCCGACTTGGGAAAAGGCTTCCCACTGTTCACTCTATCTATACCCTTCATAATTTTGTACACCTCTATTAGGCCTCCCCTCATTCTTCGTCTTTCCAGGGAGAACAAGCCCAGTTTACCCAATCTCTCCTCATAGCTAAGACCCTCCATACCAGGCAACATCCATGCACTCTCTCTAAAGCCTCCACATCCTTCTAGTAGTGCGGCGACCAGAACTGGACGCAGTACTCCAAATGTGGCCTAACCAGTGTTCTATACAGTTGCAACATCAGACTCCAGCTTTTGTACTCTATACCCCGTCCTATAAAGGCAAGCATACCATGTGCCTTCTTCACCACCTGTGCTGCCACCTTCAAGGATTTGTGGACTTGCACACCTAGGTCCCTCTGTGTTTCTATACTCTTGATGGCTCTGCCATTTATTGTATAACTACCCCCTACATTAGTTCTTCCAAAATGCATCACTTCGCAAGCTAGATTTGAGTGCTTAGGGCACAATTTCAAAATTTGCTGATGACACAAATCTTGGAAGTATTGTGCACCGTGACATGAACAGTGGTAGACTTCAAGAGGACATAAAGGGGCTGGTGGAATGGGTGAACACTTGGCAGCTGAAATTTGGTGCAAAGAAGAATGAAGTGATACAGGTCGGAAGAATGAGGAGATACAATGTAAAATAAAAGGGGTGCAGGAACATAGAGATCTGCACTAGAAATGTACAAACGTTGCTGTATAATGGCAGGGCAGGTTCAGAAAGCAATTAAAAAGGCATACAGGATCTTGCACTTTATAAACAAATGAATCAAGCACAAAAGCAAGAAAGTTATAATGAAATATTTACAAATCTCTGCTTTGGCCTCAACTGGTGCAAGTTTGGGCATTGCACATCTGGAAGGATGTGAAGGGTTTATAGAGGATAGGGAAAACATTTACAAGAATAGTTTCAGGGATGAAGGACTTGGGTTATAGATTGGATAAGCTAAACTGGCTCTCCTCAAAGCAGAGAAGGTTGAGAGGAAATTTGCTAGATGTGTTCAAAATGATGCAAGGTATAGACATATAGAACATAGAACAGTACAGCACAGAACAGGCCCTTCGGCCCATGATGTTGTGCCGAGCTTTATCTGAAACCAAGATCAAGCTATCCCACTCCCTATCATCCTGGTGTGCTCCATGTGCCTTTCCAATAACCGCTTAAATGTCCCTAAAGTGTCTGACTCCACTATCACTGCAGGCAGTCCATTCCACACCCCAACCACTCTCTGCGTAAAGAACCTACCTCTGATATCCTTCCTGTATCTCCCACCACGAACCCTATAGTTATGCCCCCTTGTAATAGCTCCATCCACCCGAGGAAATAGTCTTTGAACGTTCACTCTATCTATCCCCTTCATCATTTTATAAACTTCTATTAAGTCTCCCCTCAGCCTCCTCCGCTCCAGCGAGAACAGCCCTAGATCCCTCAACCTTTCCTCATAAGACCTATCCTCCAAACCAGGCAGCATCCTGGTAAATCTCCTCTGCACTCTTTCCAGTGCTTCCACATCCTTCTTATAGTGAGGTGACCAGAACTGCACACAATATTCCAAATGTGGTCTCACCAAGGTCCTGTACAGTTGCAGCATAACCCCACGGCTCTTAAACTCCAACCCCCTGTTAATAAAAGCTAACACACTATAGGCCTTCTTCACAGCTCTATCCACTTGAGTGGCAACCTTTAGAGATCTGTGGATATGAACCCCAAGATCTCTCTGTTCCTCCACAGTCTTCAGAACCCTTTGACCCTGTAATCCACATTTAAATTAGTCCTACCAAAATGAATCACCTCACATTTATCAGGGTTAAACTCCATTTGCCATTTTTCAGCCCAGCTTTGCATCCTATCTATGTCTCTTTGCAGCCTACAACAGCCCTCCACCTCATCCACTGCTCCACCAATCTTGGTGTCATCAGCAAATTTACTGATCCACCCTTCAGCCCCCTCCTCTAAGTCATTAATAAAAATCATAAAGAGCAGAGGACCAAGCACTGATCCCTGCGGCACTCATATAGTGAGATCTATTCCCATTAGCATATTTTATGCTCCCCCCACCCTGCCTCAGAACCCACCAGGGTGAGCATAACACGGTAGAGGACACAAATAGCTTACCGAAAATTGATGGTCGTGGGACTGTAGGGGGTGAGGTCCTTAAAATGATTACTATTACTAAAGAGATAGTGCTTGGTAGGCTAATGGGACTAAAGGTAGACAAGTCCCCGGGCCCGGATGGAATGCATCCCAGGGTACAGAAAGAAATGGCAGAAGTAATAGCTGATGCGTTGGTTGTAATTTATCAAAATTCGCTGGACTCTGGGGAAGTGCCGGCTGATTGGAAAACAGCTAATGTGACGCCACTGTTTAAAAAAGGAGGTAGACAAAAGGCGGGTAACTACAGGCCGGTTAGCTTAACGTCGGTAGTTGGGAAATTGCTGGAATCCATCATTAAAGAAGAAATAGCAGGACACCTGGAAAAAAATGGTTTGATCAGGCAGACGCAGCATGGATTCATGAAGGGAAAGTCGTGTTTGACGAATTTACTGGATTTTTATGAAGATGTGACTAGTGCGGTTGACAGAGGGGAACCGGTGGATGTGGTGTTTTTGGATTTCCAGAAGGCATTTGATAAGGTGCCTCACAAAAGGCTGCTGCAGAAGATGAGGGTACACGGAGTTGGGGGAAAGTGTTAGCGTGGATTGAGGATTGGCTATCTAACAGGAAGCAGAGAGTTGGAATAAATGGGTGCTTTTCTGGTTGACAGTTGGTGACTAGTGGCATGCCGCAGGGATCGGTGCTGGGGTTCAACTGTTTACCATATACATAGACGATCTGGAGGAGGGGACCGAGTGTAGGGTAACAAAGTTTGCGGATGATACAAAGATGAGTGGGAAAGCGAATTGCGTGGAGGATGCGGAAAGTCTGCAGAGAGATTTGGATAGGCTAAGTGAGTGGGCGAGGATCTGGCAGATGGAGTATAACGTTGACAAGTGTGAGGTTATCCACTTTGGAAGGAATAATAGTAAAATGGACTATTATTTAAATGGTGAAAAATTACAACATGCTACTGTGCAGAGGGACCTGGGGATCCTTGTGCATGAATCGCAAAAACTCAGTTTGCAGGTGCAGCAGGTGATCAAGAAGGCAAATGGAATGTTGGCCTTTATCGCGAAGGGGATGGAGTATAAAAGCAGGGAGGTCTTGCTGCAATTGTACAAGGTACTGATGAGGCCGCAACTGGAGTACTATGTACAATTTTGGTCCCCTTATTTGCAGAAGGATGTATTGGCCTTGGAGGGAGTACAGAGAAGGTTCACCAGGTTGATACTGGAGATGAGAGGGTTAGCTTATGAGGAGAGATTGAGTAGATTGGGCCTGTACTCGTTGGAGTTTAGAAGGCTGAGGGGAGATCTTATAGAGACATATAAGATAATGAAGGAGCTCGACAGGGTAGAGGCAGAGAGATTCTTTCCACTTAGAAAGGAAACAAGAACTAGAGGACACAGCCTCAAAATAAGGGGGAGTCAGTTTAGGACAGAGTTGAGGAGGAACTTCTTCTCTCAGAGGGTAGTGAATCTCTGGAATTCTCTGCCCATTGAAGCAGTGGAGGCTACCTCGTTAAATATGTTTAAGTCACAGTTAGATAGATTTCTGATCAATAAGGGAATTAAGGGTTATGGGGAGCGGGCGGGTAAGTGGAACTAAACCACTATCAGATCAGCCATGATCTTATTGAATGGCGGGGCAGGCTCGAGGGGCTAGATGGCCTACTCCTGCTCCTATTTCTTATGTTCTTATGTAACATTCTGGCCTATGTAACCAAGTTATGGCACAGTAGTCTGCAAATGTTGGAACATTGATAGACACCACAGGCTTGCTGTACTGTCTCATCAAACATGTATGTTAATACAATCAACTTACATCTACACCTTAAAATATTGAATGGACAGCATACACAATACAACTCAAAACATTACTACACTCTACATTTTCTCAATTGTCCATTCAATATTCTCCACAGACAACAAACTATCCTCACTGGGAAAATCACACTTTTAGGCTACTGCAGCTTTACCTTATTTAGAATGCGCAGATCAGGATTTATCAGGCTACGCAATCCACGATCATTGAAGAATTCTTTGTATATCCCTATTTTTTAAAGGGATTTGCTCTTTTGATTTTTAAATATTTCCAATGCAGAAAGTAAATTATTTCATCATAAAGAATAATAAATAATTCTGGTCTGCATATGTTCATTTGTTGAATGCTATGGAAATAATATTATAAATGCTAATGAAAATTATATGCAGCTTCAGTCAAATTGGTTGTGAACTCAGAAAACAGGCTTCATGTGGAATTTAATATTCATCAGGAATTATGTAGGGTATGAATTCCTGTGAGTGATTGTATCTTACAAACCCATTTTGATTAAATCCCTTCTCCATCTTTTCCTTGGAGGTACTGACCCATTTAAAATAAATGGGATAGCTGCTTCTGTAGAACAGCAGCAAAAGCAATTTGATACGAACATGTTCAGAATTGCTGGGAGACATTCCCATCTCATGTGTCCAAGATCGTAGACAGCTTGGAGCTGTATGCTGAGGAAGAGACTTCTGCACTTTTCAGACAATGCAGCTGAAAAGCAGTAATGTATGGGTCTGGAAAATGCCATTTGGATCCAATTGGCCAGGTTCATAGTTCAAAATTAGATTGAGTAACATTTTCGGAAGTGACTCTAAAGGAGGTGAATTGCTTTAAACGTAGAACATATGCTAATAGACCTTAGATGATATTTTCAATAAATGTATGTCCAATTCCCTCTGAGAAAATTCACTCAGTCTTAATGGCTTCTCTGGGCAATACATTCCAAACATTCACCACTCTCTGTTTGATGTAATTCGGTATATCTCAACTCATCTGGGGAGTCTTTCTCAGTGTGTAGATCCTGTGATTTTAGTTTAGTTTAGTTGAGGGGGAGGTGATGGCCTAGTGGTATTATCACTAGACTGTTAATCCAGAAATCTCAGCTAATGTTCTGGGGCCCTGGGTTCGAATCCCACCATAGCAGACGGTGGAATTTGAATTCAATAAAAAGTATCCAGAATTAAGAATCTACTGACGACCATGAAACCATTCCCGATTATCGGAAAAACTCATATGGTTCACTAATAGAACATAGAACATTACAGCGCAGTACAGGCCCTCAATGTTGTGCCGACCAGTGGAACCAATCTAAAGCCCCTCTAATCTACACTATTCCAATATCATCCATATGTTTATCCAATAACCACTTGAGTGCTCTTAATGTTGACGAGTCCACTACTGCTGCAGGCAGGGCATTCCACGCCCTTACTACTCTCTGAGTAAAGAACCTACCTCTAACATCTGTCCTATATCTCTCACCCCTCAATTTAAAGCTATGTCCCCTCGTGCTAGCCATCACCATCCGAGGAAAAAGGCTCTCACTATACACCCTATCTAATCCTCTGATCATCTTGTATGCCTCTATTAAGTCACCTCTTAACCTTCTTCTCTCCAACAAAAACAACCTCAAGTCCCTCAGCCTTTCCTCATACGATTTTCCCACCATACCAGGCAACATCCTGGTAAATCTCCTCTGCACCCTTTCCAACACTTCCACATCTTTCCTATAATACGGCGACCAGAACTGTACGCAATACTCCAAATGCGGCCGCACCAGAGTTTTGTACAGTTGCAGCATGACCTCCTGGCTCCGAAACTCAATCCCTCTACCAATAAAGGCTAACACACCGTACGCCTTCTTAACAACCCTATCAACCTGGGTGTCAACTTTCAGGGATCTATGCACATGGACACCCAGATCCCTCTGTTCATCCACACAACCAAGTATCTTACCATTAGCCCAGTACTCTGTATTCCTGTTACTCCTTCCAAAGGGAATCACCTCATACTTTTCTGCATTAAACTCCATTTGCTACCTCTCAGCCCAGCTCTGCAGCTTATCTATGTCCCTCTGTAACCTGCCACTTCCCTCCGCACTGTCTACAACTCCACCGACTTTAGTGTCTTCCGCAAATTTACTAATCCATCCTTCCACGCCCTCATCCAGGTCATTTATAAAAATGACAAACAGCAGTGGCCCCAAAACAGATCCTTGCGGTACACCACTAGTAACTGAACTCCAGGATGAATATTTCCCATCAACCACCACCCTCTGTTTTCTTACAACTAGCCAATTCCTGATCCAAACCACTAAATCACCCTCAATCCCATGTGTCCGTATTTTCTGCAAAAGCTTACCATGGGGAACCTTATCAAATGCTTTGCTGAAATCCATATACACCACATCAGCCGCTTTACCCTCATCCACCTCTTTGGTCACCTTCTCAAAGAACTCAATAAGGTTTGTGAGGCACGACCTACCCTTCACAAAGCCGTGCTGACTATCCCTAATCAAATTATTCCTTTCTAGGTGATTATGAATCCTATCTCTTATAATCCTTTCCAATACTTTGCCCACAACAGAAGTAAGGCTCACCAGTCTATAATTACCAGGGTTGTCCCTACTCCCCTTCTTGAACAAGGGGACAACATTTGCTATCCTCCAGTCTTTTGGCACTGTTCCTGTAGACAATGATGACACAAAGATCAAAGCCAAAGGCTCTGCAATCTCCTCTCTAGCCTCCCAGATAATCCTAGGATAAATCCCATCCGGCCCAGGGGACTTAGCAATTCTGGAAAGGGTAAAAATAGATAACACCTCCTCCTTATGAACATCAATCCCATCCAGTCCAACAGCCTGCATCTCAGTACTCCCCTCGACAACACTGTCCCTCTCCAGTGTGAATACCGATGAAAAATATTCATTTAGTGCCTCTCCTATCTCTTCAGACTCCACGCACAACTTCCCACTACTGTCCTTGACTGGCCCTAATCTTACCCTAGTCATTCTTTTACTCCTGACATACCTTTAGAAAGCTTTAGGGTTTTCCTTGATCCTACCTGCCAAAGACTTCTCATGTCCCCTCCTGGCTCTTCTTAACTCTTTCTTTAGGTCCTTCCTGGCTAACTTGTAACTCTCAAGCGCCCTAACTGAGCCTTCACGTCTCATCTTAACATAAGTCTCCTTCCTCTTCACAAGAGATTCAACCTCCTTAGTAAACCACGGTTCCCTCACATGTCTGCTTCCTCCCTGCCTGACAGGTACATATTTATCAAGGACGCGTAGTAGCTGTTCCTTGAACAAGTTCCACATTACAATTGTGCCCATCTCCTGCAGTTTCCTTCCCCAACCTATGCCAGCTAAATCTCGCCTAATCGCATCATAATTTCCTTTCCCCCAGCTATAACTCTTGCCCTTTGGTATATACCTATCCTTTTCTATTTCTAAAGTAAACGTAATCGAATTGTGGTCACTGTCACCAAAGTGCTCACTTACCTCCAAATCTAACACCTGGCCTGGTTCATTACCCAGTACCAAATTCAAGGTGGCCTCTCCTCTGGTTGGTCCATCTACATACTGTGTCAGGAAGCCTTCCTGCACACATTGGACAAAAACCGACCCCTCTAAAGTACTCGAACTATAGCTTTTCCAGTCAATATTTGTAAAGTTAAAGTCCCCCAGTACAACTACCCTGTTACTTTCGCTCCTATCCAGAATCATCTTTGCAATCTTTTCCTCTACATCTCTGGAACTTTTTGGAGGTCTATAAAAAACTCCCAACAGGGTGACCTCTCCTTTCCTGTTTCTAACCTCAGCCCAAACTACCTCAGTAGACGAGTCCTCATCAAATGTCCTTTCTGCCACCATAATACTGTCCTTGACTAACAATGCCACACCTCCCCCTCTTTTACCACCTTCCCTGCACTTACTGAAACATCTAAACCTCGGAACCTGCAACAACCATTCCTGTCCCTGCTCTATCCATGTCTCCGAGATGGCCACAACATCGAAATCCCAGCTACCAACCCATGCTGCAAGCTCTCCCACCTTATTCCGGATGCTCCTGGCGTTGAAGTATACACACTTCAAACCGCCTTCATGCCTGCCAGTACACTCCTGCTAATGTCCTTACCCAGTCTGGCCTACATGTGACTCCAGAGCCACAGCAATGTGGTTGACTCATAGATGAGCATTTCATTCAGAGATGAACTGATTGGCAAGGCCCGGGAATAGGCAACATCACAGAGGTGGAAGGAGGCAATTTTGGTGATGGAGAAGATTTGTGGTCAAATCGGAAAACTAGAATATTAATTATTGTCATTCCAAAACCCCATTCATGATACAGAAAGGAAGTGAGTCAAAACTAGATTGATTTCAGTTACAGGAAGTGACCTTATTCTAGATGGGAAGAACCTGTCACTCAATTTCCTAACTAATTGCACTACATTTATCAATGGTCATGTCAATTCAAATATGATCATTTTTAATGCCCTAAATAATTTTTGAATTATAAAGTAATTCACCTCCTTTAGAATCACTCCCTAAAACGCTCAAATTTAATTTTGAAAAGAAAGTCAACAAATAATCCAAAAACAGTTCCCAAATAATCCAAACTGTCCTGTATTTGAATAATTCTCGATAAACACAAAAATGATCTAATTCAGGTCACTGTGGGTGTACAAATTATCTATACACAAATTAGCCATTTACTATTGAAAGTACTATTTTTAGCAATCTACAGATCACACCAGTGACTGTGTCTGAAATGTTATGCGAGTGTCAAAAACTTCACTAGTCAGCAGGGTCAGAGGGTTCGAATGAGTAATGGCTTGTGGTGCATTTATGATCTTAGTAACTAATAGAATCAATCTTTTGATACTTGTGCGCTCACTTACTTCCTTACATTTCAGATCCCAATGTTGCCATTTTTCAGCTTCCTTATCTGAATCATCATTTTACAAAATGATGCTCCTGGCAGGCCGTCCCATTCACCAGGGAAATCAAAATGGAGAAATCATGCACAGAGCGTGCGTGATTTGTCAGTAAGTACTCCCGCTGGCTGCGGCTTAAACACCAGGAATGTAATTTTGTAAAATAGCCTCTGCTGACTGCTGAAGGAATGATTGATCCATCACTGATTTGAAAATTTCATCTAAGCCATTATCTATTGCATTAACTGCCAAGATGTTCCACAAAATTGCCAACCCTTTAGAGAAAAAGCATATTATTTAGATATTGGATTTGGATCTGGTCTGGGACAGTGAGATAACTCATTGTGGGACTCGGTAACTTGTGCAGCAGTGATTATTTTTCTTTGATATGTTTATTGAAAATTTTCTTATATTTTACATAGCAAACAAACACAGATGCATAGTGCCTGCGTGTACATTCCAACGCGACTGGGCTCAGGGATCCCAATAGCCAGGGAACAAGCCCCTGGTACCCCTAGCACCCACCCGGCCCGATTCCCGTCTAATTGCTCCAGGAATGACGGTGATAATGTAAAAACAAAAAGGCAGAGGAAGTACAGCAGTGATTAAAGCACATTTTTCTCCATGCCAAGGAGCTGGTTCAGCTTGAAGGTGCACCCTATGAAACCACTTCAGTGGAGGAACAGGAACTTACTGCATTGCCTGAGACCGAGTTCATGTTATTCCTAACCTGCTGAGCCCAAGGCCTGCACTGAAAAGAAGGCTGCCATATGAGTGTTTTATGAAACATCAAAAAACTTGCATCCTTTATTGCCTCTGGTGTAGTAAATTATCCCGAGGTGTTAGGTAAGAGTGTAACCAGACAAAAATCAACATTGAGCCAAAGAATTATGGGTCATAACCAGATACTTGGTTAAAGTGATAGATTTTAAAGAGAGTTTTATGGGAAGAGCAAGTGGCAGAGAGTTTTAGGGCGGGTATTCCAGAGCCGTAAGCATGGCTGCCAATGATGTGGCAAAGGCAGTTGGAAAGCATTAGAGTTTCTGGTGTTCACCTCTTCCCCGACTGTCCTTTCACTGTTGTGGTACTGAAAGCTGCTATGCCTGTACTCTAGACCTGTCTTTGCCCCTTTAAACCACATTTTAATGTGTCTCCGAATTTTCTAAATTTATCTGGGTGCATTCTTTCTTTTTCAGTGCAGGAATAATATCGGCCAAATTTCCTCCTGATCTATTTAGTCACATTTACTCAAGCTGAGCCTCTTGGCTTGGGTAACATATCTATTCTGGGTAATGTATCTATTTTGGGTAATATATCTATTCTGGGTAATGTATCTATTTTGGGTAATGTATCTATTCTGGGTAATGTATCTATTCTGCCTGCTTGCATTTATATGGAACTTGCAGTGCTTTTGGTGACTTCAGAATGTTTCAAAATGATTTACAACCAATTAAGTACTTCTGAAGTGCAGTGAATGCTGCATTGTAGGAAACACAGCTGCTAACGTGTACACAGCAAGGTCATTCAGACAACAATGAGATAGTAGTCTCATTGTTAGCCAGGTCACCAGGGTGAACTCCCCTGTTCTTGTTCCAATTGAGCTTTGCGATCTTTTACATCCACCTGAGAGAGCAGATAGGGTCTCAGTTTAATTTCTCATTTGATTAACCCGAGTTGTTGAACAGCTCAGTGAATTTATTATTAAGGAGCTGCAACAAGCTGATGTGGAGATGGTTGATAAAAGCCTGGATGTAAATGGCACCAGAATGGATGAATCAGCTAATTTGTAGAACTGTAGGCAGCAAAGAATGGACACTCTCAGTTTAATAAGTCCTCGGAGGCAGAAGTCCCTTCACCAAAATCCCTTTATTTACAAGTCAGACAACAGCAGACAAAGTGCGTTGAGTTAGCAGTCTATACTAGGAGTCCCAGAGGAACTGACACTCCTGCTTAAATACAAAGCAAGAGGCTCCCTGATTGGCCAATCAATTTGGCCCTTAATCAGGGAGCTCATATTCTAACAGGCCAACCTCAATTGCCTGATTAAAGTCGTTATGCTCAGAAACAGAGAGCAGGAGTTCCAGAGAGTTAGTAAAAGAGAAAGAGTGCTCAGTTTCTATAGTGTTAGGGAGGAAGAAATCATAATTAAAACCCAAACAAGGATTTAACTCCTGATAGCTATTTGGTGAACCTCTTTTGCAAGATGTACACATGTGCTGGCGGTTAATAATGGCTGGCTCTGTTGAATAGCTGCTGATATGCACTGGTCCAGACTCACTCTTTAAGAATGGCAACAAAGACATTGACAAAGGCACTGACAAAACTGCATCATTGCACAAGTCACATTATTCAGATGAGGAAGAGAGAATTTTAGACAAAAAATAGAATGAAATAAAACTACTGAACCAAATTGCTGCTTGAAGTTCATCCTCATAAACAATGTTATAAAACATCTCCCAGCATGTAGTGAAAAAACATTTCTTACAGTATAATCTGATACGTCATGAAATTTCATATTCTTTCTGCTTAATATAGTTGGTAAAATCGAAGTTACAATTTCATAACAACTTGCAGCATTTCATCCATTCGTTTTTGAATAGCGCATAAAACATGTTAGTGAGTGGGACATCACAGACTGCCCTAACATGGCAGAAGGAAACACAAGTCATATGATGGTCTTGTTCCTTCTGTGGCTTTCTTGTTTTATTATGTTGTTTAATTTAATTTATGCTCTTTGAGGGACTGACCATGCTGGCAACACACACAAAGATAGTTCTAAAATGGCTACTAACTTACATAATGAAATTTCAATGATCCAATGTCAGTAACTTAAGTATAATTAAAAACCAATTGAATTCATGTATTAAAAAGATTATTCCTACATTTCTCTCTATTTAATAACATTTTAATAAGTACAGCCAAAAGGAATGGCAATATTGCCAATAACAATGATTTTCTATGACGTAAATACCTCCACTAAAATCAGATTAAGAAATTTGAATTTGTTGTTGAGCGCTGGGAGTGAGCTCTACAGAAGGCTAAAAATCATGACCACCGGGCTGGAATTGTGTGGCCATTCAAACCAGCGGGATCCTCTGCTCCTTACTGTGTTTACCCCAGTCCAACGCCGGCATCTCCACATCATGCCTGCCACAGTGAACAGAGCTTTGACTGAGCAACAAATTCGCTGTCCTCACTTGCAGCGCTGGCGGGGCAGGAACAGCTGTAAAATTCCAGCCCTGATTTTCAAAGGATAACACGGTGGAAGGGACTAATTCAACATTTTCAGGATTAAAATAAAAGCTCAGGGCTTGATTTTGTGCTGAGGGTGGGATTCCTCCACTTAGCCAGTTGATTTTTCAGGTGACAGTCCTCTGATTAGCAGGAGACGGGACTTCCCATCGTCTCCAAGAGGAAGTGAGGCGCATGGAGCTGTCAGCCAAACGGAGCAGGCCAACAGCTCTGTATGCCAGTGGAGCAGTGGCCGCTGCTGATCCTGTAGCTAGAGCAAGGCGGTGGCATTCAGCGATAGAGCTAGAGATTGAGGTAAGTCTTGAATCGTGCTGGGGCCAAGCTGACGGGCCCCCAAAAAGGGGGAGTGGGAGGAATGTTGGACAGGAGGGGAGGGGGGTGGGTTGCTGGAGAAAGATAGACATGGCAAGGCAAAACGGTGGGAGGGGGCTCTCCAATTGTCACAATGGGCCTGGGAAGGAGGCTTCCCTCCACATCATTGACCAGCAGCCTGCAGGGTTCACAGGGTTAAATCTGCCAGGCTACTCATTGGATGTAGGCCTCTTATTCCACCTGTTATATTGGAGGAGCAGCAGCAGGAGCAGACCCTTAGTTGGGCATCAATTGCCCACTCAAGGGTCTCGATGGGGCCACGGACAGATGATCCACCCAATGCCAGACCTGCCACCTGTAAAACTGTGGCTAGGTGGACTGGTGGCAGGTTTGCCACTAGCTCTATCTTACAGGTCCATGCACCTATCTCCCTGCCCGTGGGCGATCTGTAAACTCTGGCCCTCAGATTCCACTGACGCGTTAAAGTATTTTTTAAATTAATGGTGTATACAGAAGACTTGAGGAAACAGAAACTTCCCTCAGAAAGTAGTGTCCAGATTCAAACTTACTAAGGGTGTAATCACACCAGAAGTATGAAAAAGGAAGTGGCTTCACACTGATGTTAATCTGAGTTTAAAGGTTGAGTAATTCAGGTCAGCGAACAGTAAGCAACGTGTTTTTTATGAACAAACTATGGGGCGATTCTTCCATCCTGCTGCGCTGGTTTTTTAGCGATGCAAGGGGTACCTGTGAACGTTCGCACACCGCTAGCGTCTCCCAGTGCGGATTTCTGGCATGGTCTGCTCGGCACTGGAAATCGGCGGGAAGGTGGGGCTAGCATTAAATGATATTTCAAATATTATTAACGGGCCTGGGACAGAATTCTCTGAGCCTGCCAGAGATCTGGCACGACAAAGGGGTTGCGGGGGGTGGGGGGCGGGGGGTGGTGGGTGGGGGGGGGGACAGGAGATCGGGGCGGGCAAGGACGAGATGGGACGGGGCGGGGGGTGTCGAGGCTGGCCCGGGAGTGATTGGAGGGGGGGGGCCGCCGCAATCGGGGCCATGGGGTAGTTGGAGAGGGCAGCACTGCGGGGGTTCTGGGCTGGTCAGCGATCGAGCTGGCCAGCAGAGGATGCTGACAGTTCGAGGCCAATGCACAGAGGGCCGCTGGTTTCAGTCTCTCCAGCGTGAATAGGACCTGCCCCCTGAAATTTAATGATATTCAGCTGGTGGCCTCTGCAGTGCACAGAGTGTGGGAGATTCTAGTGTGAACCCCCACTGAAAAAACCAGCGTGAATTACTCCTGTTTTCCCACAAATTCAACACTTAGAATTTTTTGGGGAGAATTCCACCCTATTAACTAATTTAAATGCAGGATATCAATGGACAAATAAATAAAATAAACTGGAGACTCGACAACAGGTTATGTTTCAGGATTGCAGTTTGTGTGAGATTGTGGACATAAACTGCCTGGATCCCCACCTCTGCATGAAATATCTGTCTTCAGTCACTCTGGCTCAGAATCCTTGGGAGGGAAATTATTTTGCAGCAGAGGTGCGACACAGACTACGTTGATAGCCCAGTGTGCTGTCCACCTCTAGGGAATTGAGATACATCAGCATAGTGCCATAGAGTCATAGAGGTTTACAGCATGGAAACAGGCCCTTTGGCCCAACTTGTCCATGCCGCCCTTTTTTTTTTAAACCCTTAAACTAGTCCCAACTGCCTGTATTTGTCCCATATCCCTCCATACCCATGTAACTATCTAAATGCTTTTTAAAAGATAAAATTGTACCCGCCTCTACTACTACCTCTGGCAGCTTGTTCCAGACACTCACCACCCTCTTGTGTGAAAAAATTGTCCCCCTGGACACTTTTGTATCTCTCCCCTCTCACCTTAAACCTATGCCCTCTAGTTTTAGACTCCCCTACCTTTGGGAAAAAATATTGACTATCTACCTTGTCTATGCCCCTCATTATTTTATAGACCTCTATAAGGTCACCCCTCAGCCTCCTACGCTCCAGAGAGAAAAGTCCCAGTCTATTCAGCCTCTCCTCATAACTCAATCCATCAAGTCCCAGTAGCATCCTAGTAAATCTTTTCTGCACTCTTTCTAGTTTAATAATATCCTTTCTATAATAGGGTGACCAGAATTGCACACAGTATTCCAAGTGTGGCCTCACCAATGTCTTGTACAACTTTAACAAGATGTCCCATCTCCTGTATTCAATGTTCTGACTGGTGAAACCAAGCATGCCGAATGCCTTCTTCACCACTCTGTCCACCTGTGACTCCACTTTCAAGGAGCTATGAGCATGTACCCCTAGATCTCTTTGTTCTGTAACTCTCCCCAACACCCTACCATTAACTGGTTCAATCTACCAAAATGCATTACCTCACATTTGTCTAAATTAAACTCCATCTGCCATTCGTCAGCCCAATTGATCAAGATCCCGTTGCAATTGGAGATAACTTTCTTCACTGTCCACTATGCCACCAATCTTGGTGTCATCTGCAAACTTACTAACCATGCCCCCTATATTCTCATCCAAATCATTAATATAAATGACAAATAACAGTAGGCTCAGCACTGATCCCTGAGGCACATCGCTGGTCACAGGCCTCCGGTTTGAAAAACAACTCTCTACAACCATCCTCTGGCTTCTGTCAAGAAGCCAATTTTGTATCCATTTAGATACTTCACACTGGATCCCGTAAGATTTAATTTTATGCAACAGCCTACCATGCGGTACCTTGTCAAAGGCCTTGCTAAAGTCCATGTAGACAACATCAACTGCACTGCCCTCATCTGCCTTCTTGGTTACCCCTTCAGAAAAACTCAATTAAATAATTTGTGAGACGTGATTTTCCACTCACAAAGCCACTTCAACATTAACTCATTTATTTTCAATTGAGTGTGAATTAGAGACGTTTGCCATATTTTAAAGGGTTCAAGGGACAAACATTGAGGCTGAAGGGCCCCCAATTTCCCTCTGCCAACCCACTTACCAGTTTGCTGGTATTTTCCTACCTCATGGCCATTTTTGGACAGGCAAGGAGGGGTGGGCGGAAGAGGTGGGCGACAGTGTGATTGGTGATGGCTAGATATTTAGGCAACCTAAAGGACCCATTAAGGCCACTCTACTGACGTTGACTGTGCCCCTTCCCCCTATTGAGGCCAAAGCCCGGCTAATGGATGGATGCAACTTTCTGGTAGGAAAATGGGACCTGCACTCCATCCTAAAATGGAGACGAGAATAGAGGGTTATATTGAGACTTAGATAAGGAAGGATAGGAGGCAACTCGAGTGAAGCCGAAATGCTGGCAGGGACTGGTTGAGCTAAACTGCCTGCCTCTGAGCTGTATATTCTATGTAATTCTATGAAAAAAGTGTAAATTGCGGTACGGTGGCACAGTGGTTAGCACTGCTACCTCACAGTGCCAGGGACCTGGATTCGATTCCCGGCTTGGGTCACCGTCTGTGCGAAGCCTGCACGTTCTCCCTGTGTCTGCTTGGGTTTCCTCCGGGTGCTCCGGTTTCCTCCCACAGTCCGAAAGATCTGCTGTTTAGGTGCATTGGCTATGCTAAATTCTCCCTCAGTGTACCCGGACAGGCGTCGGAGTATGGCAACTAGGGGATTTTCACAGTAAATTCATTGCAGTGTTAATGTAAGCCTACTTGTGACACTAATAAATAAACTTTAAACTTTAAATTGAAGCCTGAATTTTTGCAACAATGTTGAGCTTCTCCATTGATGTGAAGATGGCTCTGAAGCCCACATCGGTAAGTCCCAATGCGGCACCTACCATTTTTGCAGCGGGAGGAATGGACATGGTTTCCAAATTGCACAATCATGGTTCATAGAGATAGCTGCCCATATAAAATAGCAGCTGCCTCCAGTCATCTCTTCATGAGCTATGAGTGGGAAACATTACAACATGTGGTTACCAAGAATCTATCTACCTCATGGCAAATGCGTAGATGCCATGAGCTAGCATGGATGGGGCATGGGGAGTGTGTGAGGGGTGAGGGGAGGGATTGCTCAAGGTCAGGACTGGAGGGCAGATTTTGTTTGATTTATTTTTAAAAAATCTTAGACAAGGTGCTGGTGTACCAAGATAACCTTCGCCCAGCCAGTCTCCACACCCGGCAACCCCCTCAATGTTTGTGTGGTGTTCTGCTTTGATTCCCACAACTGCTGGCTCCCTTGAAACAAAAAGCCAATGCTTTGGGACGCATTCTCTCATGTCAGGTTTGTGGAGCTGGGGAAAGGTCCCAACTCTGTGCTCCAACCTGGGAGCAAACATTTGGGTCCAAGTGTCCAGGCACTTACAACTGTACAGTGAAGTGAAATCAGATTCCAATTTTAGGGTAATGCCCCACACTGGATTTATGTTGTATTTACATTGCAACTGTAGTACTGAAATACAGCAAAGTTGTTCCATGCTGATGCTATAATGATAGTGTGGATGTACTGTAAGATACTTTTGTGCATATTTCCAGAAATGGAGCCCACCATAAAGTGCCTGAATTCTGCCTTTTAAAAAGTTCACATCCCATCTTAATCACTGCTATACCAGAGCTCAATCACTTCAATATGGTCCTTTTAAAGAAGCATCAAGCAGGAACACAGAAATATAGAAACTAGAAGTAGGAGTAGGCCATTTGGCCCTTCGAGCCTGATAATGGTTGATCATCAAATTCAATATCCTGACCCCTCTTCCTCCCATATCCCTTGATTCCTTTAGCCCCAAGAGATATATCTATTTTTTTCTTGAAATCAGATGCTTTGGTCTCAACTACTTTCTGTGGTAGTGAATTCCACACATTCACCACCCTCTGGGTGAAGAAGTTTCTCCTCACCTCAGTTCTAAAAGAGTTATCCCTTATCCTCAAGCTATGACCTCTAGTTCTGGACACCCCCACCATTTGGACCATCTTTCTGAATCTACCCTGTCTAACCCTGTTAGAATTTTATAAGTTTTTATGAGATCCCCTCTCACTCTTCTAAACTCCAGTGAATATAATCCTAATCAACTTAGTCCCTCCTCATATGACAGAGGAGATGTGGTTGTCCTTGGAGGACAACTCAGAATCTGTTCTCTATCTCAGTCATCCATTGGAACAAGCTTTAGCTTTGTTACATCTCACAGATGACTGGAATCGGCTAAAAACAAGAGAGTGTAAATATATTTCTTACTGAATGCATTGGCAAAATAAACAGCATGTAGAATAATTTGTACCAATTTCCATCTGCTTTGAGCCTGCAGAACACTTATGGCAAGTCTCTGTCAAATTGGCACTGCCTGCATATTCCCAGGGGTTTCCATGACACAGACATCGCTTGTGTCTGGAATAAGTATTGTGCGGATAAGGAGGGAAAGACATCAACATGGCCACACCATTGCACTTTCCTGGCAAAGGCATAGCAGTGAAGCAGGAGCTGCTCCAAGGAAATTCCTGACCACTGCATGTCAAAACAATAGGGGTTCAACCACAAAGCTCAGTTCCCCATTAAAAACTGGTACTGGTTTTGTAGATTTGCTTGTCAATAAATCCTATTGCTTTCACTACTTACCCAGCCAAACCTCTCCAAACTGTCCAGCACCCAGTTTATTTAACATCTTCAGGGATTCTCTTGGGATTTCCCACTCATCTGGCCACCATGGCTTCTGAGGAGTCAGCATTGGACATGGCTTAATCAGACGTTGGCACAATCCATCGGAATTTTCTGAAGAAATAATATTGGTGGTCATTCATTTAAGACCATCCTGTATTAGAATGAAATTTGTGCATCATTGGCTGCATGTACTTACTTGCATAGTATAAAACAAGTTTTTGTAAAGAGGGGAATGTGGCTCTGGGAGTGATATAATAACCACCATTGTCAAGGGTTCTAATCTTGTAGTGCTTCACTATTTCTCCATGTTTCGAGTCATTGTCCTTCACGGAAAGTGAAAAGGCACCTACACAAGACAGCAAAAGAATAGTTAAACCTTTAGTAAGTCAAATGTGATTAAATAAACAATAGCATTTTGGCATAACAAATTCCTGTCTTCACATTGGGGATACCCTCCATCATGTTGTGTGGCACTGCCACCGTACTAAATGAGGTAGATTTTGAACAGATCTAACACCTCAAGATTGGGCATCCATGAGGCACTGTGGGCCAACAGCAGCAGCAGAATTGTACTCAACCATAAAATGTAACCTCATCGTCAGGCATATCACCCACTCTACCATGACCACCAAGCCAGGAAGTCAACCCTGATTCAATGAAAAATGCAGGAGGGCATGCCAGGAGAAACATCAGGAATACCTTAAAATGAGGTGTTAACCAGGTGAAGCTACAAAACAGGATGACTTGCTCGCTAGACAGAATAAGTGGCAAGGTAGGCAGAGCTAAGCGATTCCACAAACAATGGGTTAGATCTAAGCTCTGCAGTCCTGCTCATCCAGCCATGAATGGTGGTGAACAATTAAACAACCCACAGGAGGAGGAGGCTAAAGAGATGCTGTTCAGCCACAGAGATCATTTACGCTTGTAGGGGAAAGGGGGTGGGATGTGACACACACATGATGGAAACTTAAACTCAGTAGGGCCATTTGAACTCAGTACTGCGTTCAAACAGACCTATTTTTTGCTGCAGCAGAAGCCTTGTCTCTTGAAGGGTGGATAAGGTACATAGAACTGCCAAGCTGTCCAGATATTTAGGTGGCAAGCTCTAATTGAAATGAAGCTTCCTGTCTGTGTCTAAGTGGTGGAAAAAACGGTTCTAACAGTTTCAGTGGCTGACGTACCCATCAGAGTGATCATTGTAGCATTACTAATAGCTGCCTGCTTGCAAAACCTATTATTATCACAGTGGGGTTTTGGGGGGGGACAGCTATTGTAAGTTCACAGTTTGATTAACAGCTCAAAGAGGTTATTAAAGTATTAGCTGTCTTTAATGTGAACTTATGAACACAGGTGTTTTTTATAAAGGATTAAGTACTTAAGAGCATTTAAAATATTCAATGTACTTTAGAGAGTGAGCGCTATATAAGTTCTGAAGTTCTCTTTAGAACTTTATTTAATTTCATATAATTTCATTTCATGGCTCCTGAGGTGCCTCAGGGTGGATACTGAATGAGTTGGCATAAGAACATAAGAAATAGGAGCAGGAGTAGGCCATCTAGCCCCTCGAGCCTGCCCCGCCATTCAATAAGATCATGGCTGATCTGACGTGGATCAGTACCACTTACCCGCCTGATCCCCATAACCCTTAATTCCCTTACCGATCAGGAATCCATCCATCCGCGCTTTAAACATATTCAGCGAGGTAGCCTCCACCACCTCAGTGGGCAGAGAATTCCAGAGATTCACCACCCTCTGGGAGAAGAAGTTCCTCCTCAACTCTGTCTTAAACCGACCCCCCTTTATTTTGAGGCTGTGTCCTCTAGTTTTAACTTCCTTACTAAGTGGAAAGAATCTCTCCGCCTCCACCCTATCCAGCCCCTGCATTATCTTATAAGTCTCCATAAGATCCCCCCTCATCCTTCTAAACTCCAACGAGTACAAACCCAATCTCCTCAGCCTCTCCTCATAATCCAAACCCCTCATCTCCGGTATCAACCTGGTGAACCTTCTCTGCACTCCCTCCAATGCCAATATATCCTTCCTCATATAAGGGGACCAATACTGCACACAGTATTCCAGCTGTGGCCTCACCAATGCCCTGTACAGGTGCATCAAGACATCCCTGCTTTTATATTCTATCCCCCTCGCGATATAGGCCAACATCCCATTTGCCTTCTTGTTCACCTGTTGTACCTGCAGACTGGGCTTTTGCGTCTCATGCACAAGGACCCCCAGGTCCCTTTGCACGGTAGCATGTTTTAATTTGTTTCCATTGAGATAGTAATCCCATTTGTTATTATTTCCTCCAAAGTGTATAACCTCGCATTTCTCAACGTTATACTCCATTTGCCATATCCTCGCCCACTCACTCAGCCTGTCCAAATCTCTCTGCAGATCTTCTCCGTCCTCCACACGATTCACTTTTCCACTTATCTTTGTGTCGTCTGCAAACTTCGTTACCCTACACTCCGTCCCCTCCTCCAGATCATTTATATAAATGGTAAATAGTTGCGGCCCGAGTACCGATCCCTGCGGCACGCCACTAGTTACCTTCCTCCAACCGGAAAAACACCCATTTATTCCGACTCTTTGCTTCCTGTCGGATAGCCAGTCCCCAATCCACTTTAACACACTACCCCCAACTCCGTGTGCCCTAATCTTCTTCAGCAGCCTTTTATGGGGCACCTTATCAAACGCCTTTTGGAAATCCAAAAACACCGCATCCACCGGTTCTCCTCCATCAACCGCCCTAGTCACATCTTCATAAAAATCCAACATGTTCGTCAAGCACGACTTTCCCCTCATGAATCCATGCTGCGTCTGATTGATCGAACCATTTCTATCCAGATGCCCTGCTATCTCCTCTTTAATAATGGATTCCAGCATTTTCCCTACTACAGACGTTAAGCTGACCGGCCTATAGTTACCCGCCTTTTGTCTCCTTCCTTTTTTAAACAGCGGCGTAACATTAGCCGTTTTCCAATCAACCGGCACTACCCCAGAATGCAACGAGTTTTGATAAATAATCACTAACGCATCCACTATTACCTCTGCCATTTCTTTCAATACCCTGGGATGCATTCCATCCGGACCCGGGGACTTGTCCACCTTCAGTCCCATTAGTCTACCCAGCACTGCCTCTCTGGTAACATTAATTGTATTAAGTATTTCTCCTGCTGCCAACCCTCTATCGTTAATATTTGGCAAACTATTTGTGTCCTCCACCGTGAAGACCGACACAAAAAACTTATTTAAAGACTCAGCCATATCCTCATTTCCCACTATTAACTCCCCCCTCTCGTCCTCCAAGGGTCCAACATTCACTCTAGCCACTCTATTCCTTTTTATATATTTATAAAAACTTTTACTATCATTTTTTATATTAATTGCTAGCCTAGCTTCATAGTCTATCCTTCCTTTCTTTATCGCTTTCTTAGTCTCTCTTTGTTGTTTCTTAAATTTTTCCCAATCACTTGTTTCTCCACTATTTTTGGCCACTCTGTACGCAGCTGTTTTTATTTTAATACTCTCCTTTATTTCCTTCGTTATCCACGGCTGGTTCTCCCTTTTCTTACAATCCTTGTTTTTTGCTGGAATATATTTTTGCTGAGAACTGAAAAGGATCTCCTTAAAAATCCTCCACTGTTCCTCAGCTATCCTACCTGCCAGCCTGCTCTCCCAGTCTACCTTAGCCAATTCATCCCTCATCCTATCATATTTCCCTCTGTTCAAACAGAGGACACTGGTTTGGGACCAAACTTTCTCCTCTTCCATCTGAATCAGAAATTCGACCATATTGTGGTCACTAGACCCAAGAGGGTCCTTCACAATAAGATCCTTAATTCTACCTACCTCGTTACACAATACCAGATCCAAAATAGCTCGTTCCCTCGTCGGTTCCGTAACATGCTGTTCAAGGAAACTATCCCGAAAGCATTCTAAGAACTCTTCCTCCATTCCACCCTTACCGACTTGAGTCTGCCAGTCAATGTGCATGTTGAAGTCCCCCATGATTATTGCCGTTCCGTTTTTACACGCATCCCTTATCTGCTTGTTTATAGCCCTCCCTACCTCAACATCATTATTTGGGGGCCTATATACCACATCTACTAGTGTCTTTCTCCCTCTACTATTCCTCATCTCTACCCATAATGATTCCACGTTTTGTTCCTCAGAGCCTATGGCATGGAGGGTGTAAGGGCAAAGGGTGATGGTGGATGGCATGGATTGGCACGAGTTGGCATTAAGTTGGCATGGGGACTATAAAGGGACATTAGGAATGGATGGGAAGCATGGGTTGGCATGCAGAGCATGAAGGGCCATTGGAATGGGTAGGGGCACAGGTTACCATGTGCTAGCATATATGGGGAATGAGTGCAGGGTTGAGGGGGTCTGAGAAGTGTACAGTGGCACAGTGGTTAGCACTGCTGCCTCACAGTGCCAAGGACCCTGGTTTGATTCCATTTGTGTGGAGTTTGCAAGTTCTCCCCGTGTCTGTGTCGGTTTCCTCCGGGTGCTCCGGTTTCTTCCCACAGTCCAAAGATGTGCAGTGTAGCTGGACTGGCCATGCTAAATTGTCCCTTAGTGTCCCAAGATGTGTAGGTTAGGTGAATTAATGTGCGGGAATAGGGGGTCGGGGTGGGCCTGGGTAAGATGATCTTTCGGAAAGTTGATGCAGGCTCGATGGGCCAACCTTCTCACTGTAGGGATTCTGTGATGATGAGATATGATGCCTGGAGGGCCTGATGTACAAGAAGACAAATGGGACAATGTCCCAGAAAAATGAGGTGGGTCTTTTAAGCTACCTCAGCACTTGGCAGTCCCTGTGGCTGCCTCCAATCTACATCCGATGCAGGCTAACCCAACTCCATCTCAGACTTTCAGAGTGAAAATTGTGCCACTCAGGGCACTTGTTCGTGAGATGAATGTGCTGAACTGGGGGAGTGATTGCGTAACTCAACCTACCAGCCTCGGGAGTGAAAATCTACCGATCATTGATCACCGTTGTAATGTAGAAAATGACCAGCTAATGTTGCACATAGCAAGGCCCACAACAGCAGCTCACTTCTGTGTACCAGAACATGAATCCACAAGCTGTTGACTGAGGTAAAACTGCTACAACAAAACCAAAATTGACTGCTTAAAATAACAACATAGTGAGAGTTAACATTCTTGTAGCTCCCCAAATACAACAGAAAGTGAAAATATTATTTACTAAATTTATTTAAAAACTCGCTTCTTTTAATTATTAAAGATGTATAAAATGCTTAGTTCTCAATAAATCCCTAACCATTCCAACCTAAAGATGTAATTTTTTTAGCAATTATTCAAAACAGAAAGATAGAAAATTCGAGAAATAAAAAGGTCCCAGATGAAAACTTCACTCATCTTTCAAACCTTTCTAACACTTTTTATTTTTTACTTCAGTTTGAATCTAGAATTTTCTATTTTACCCAGCAAAGTATCAAGGGTGAGATATGACATTTTTAATACTATATCCGAGGACATACTTTTCCATTGAGTCACTTGCTGACTTGACACAAAGTAAATGTCACATTGTAAAATTTCACATGCATCTATGCAAAGCACATTGATAAATTGCCAACCTTTATTAGTTTCACTCTCTCGGATTAGAAAAGTTCCTAACTTATTGCCTGGTGTTAACAGTTGCCTCTCAGCATCTTTGCGGGTTATTTCTCTGAAGAACCATCTGAAAATTAGTAAACAGGAAACCATTAATGCATGTTTAGCTTAACTCAGTTGAAAACAACCTCCTCTTGATGTCTATTGCACTGAGAAAAACTCACCATGTGGATTCAGACATCATTGAACTAACTTCATTTCTTGATTGAAGACATTATTGAACATAACTTCAGAGAGGGCAATGTCACAAAATGCTCAGATTTTGCAATATACTACACTCCCTCCACACTTAAAACAAAACTTGTACACTAAAATGGTCCATTTACATAATTTCACATTATACAATATGACTAAAACAACATCAAAAATGCCTAAAATTTAACAGGTTGGATTGCATACTTCTTGCTTCTCAAATCACAGTTGAAACATACATAACTAACACTGCCAGAGTAGTTTACATGTAAAAATATTTTTTTCCTTAACACCAGTATGTATTTAACTAAAATCTCATCATTTGACAAGAAATAATGAAAAGAACAATTTCCTTTTTCCTTCCTTACTTTCAGTTCACCCATCTGATTTTTTATTTCTTTTGTCTGGATATCTTCTTCCACTTCCATTGAATCTGTTCTCTCGATATTGCTGAATGTGTCAAAACCTGAACCTTCACTTGCACCATCAGCTCTGATTAATAGTCGGGATGGTGACAATGATTAATTTGGCATAATCAAACACCCTGACTGCCCTTGCTTTACCGATGGATTCTGTGTTACCGGCGAACTTTGATTTTTTTGTGACTTTCACTGTCTTTCCGACATTCACTTTGGCTGTAGCAGCCAGCAAATGGCTGCTAGGGAACTGCCAGTCAATAGCATCAGGAAATGATGGGCACCCAATCGACACAGAGGGGCAGGCCGTAACCCAGAAGAAGGTCTTTAACTCTCTTAGTCTATGCAGAAGGCTGAGAGAATGGAGCCAGGAGATGTGGAGGGCCCTAGACCAAGGACAGCCCCAAAGGTTCAGCAAGGACTCTCTGCTAGCCCATCGCCAGTCTGTAAGTGATATGCAGGAGGTCCTCATGCTCGCAGAGGGGAAGGAGAGACCACCTAGACAGACAAGAGCAGGCTGGACAGAGGTCGCATTAGAGGTCAGCAGCCTTGGAGTTGTCCAGCAAATCTAGCTGCAGTGCTGTAAAAGGCTCAGTGACCTTCTGTGAGCTCCAAGGGTGTGTGTCATCATTCGTAAGATGTGGATCCATTAAGGGATTGTTTTGCATGTTGCCCAAGTGTTGATACTGGAGATGAGGAGGTTAGCTTATGAGGAGAGCTTGAGTAAATTGGACCTGTACTCGTTGGAGTTTAGAAGGCTGAGGGGAGATCTTATAGAGACATATAAGATAATGAAGGGGCTCGACAGGGTAGAGGCAGAGAGATTCTTTCCACTTAGAAAGGAAACAAGAACCAGAGGACACAGCCTCAAAATAAGGGGGAGTCAGTTTAGGACAGAGTTGAGGAGGAACTTCTTCTCTCAGAGGGTAGTGAATCTCTGGAATTCTCTGCCCATTGAAGCAGTGGAGGCTACCTCGTTGAATATGTTTAAGTCACAGGGAGATAGATTTCTGATCAATAAGGGAATTAAGGGTTATGGGGAGCGGGCGGGTAAGTGGAACTAAACCACTAACAGATCAGCTATGATCTTATTGAATGGCGGGGCAGGCTCGAGGGGCTAGATGGCCTACTCCTGCTCCTATTTCTTATGTTCTTATGTAAGGTTGCATGATGCAAATGTGCCACTCTGCATGGCAATGGGGGTTATGAGGTGGGTGCGGGGGGAGGGGGGGGGGGGTTGGGCAAAATGCCACACCTGTTAGCTGGTAAAGATCCCAGAATAAAGTGTGCAACTCACAAAGTTACCAATGGCCACACTTTTGAAAGCGAGATTGTAGTACAGCATTAACATTACAATCTCCTTTATTTGCAGGGGAAGCACACAATGCCCGAGAAAGGAGAAGGAACAGAAGCGATGTGGCAAATGTCTCCACACTGACCTATCAAGAAGGAGCTTCTGGAGTTGCCTGCCAACCAATGGAGCTGGGCCTTGGGTCAAGGTGGATTGGAGAGAGGCCCAGGCTGCTGAGATATCAAGGACACATTTGTATAATTTCAGCAAACACTACTGAAGGAGCTGGCAGGGGAGGGTTCTTGGATCTGGCAGGAGGTAGCATGAGTAGTGTGTGACTTTGAAGATTTACTGACATCAAGGAGGAAGGAAGTGCCTCTGTGTTGAATAGCATAATGATCTAATACTGAGTCATATCTCCCAGTAGCTCATGGATTTACAATATTGAAGAGCATCTCAGTAAACATACCTAAAAGGTTGAGGATGACCATAGCTCAGTTTTTGGTTTACCAAAGTGCAAGTTTGCATAAGGCATAGGCTTAAGCTTACAAAGTATCTGCTGTACATTGTCCTTTATCTTGACCTCAGCCTTGTGATGCCTAATTTTATCAATTGGTCTGCCTTTCTCAAAGACCACATTGCATTCTCTTAGACCTTCCTCAATGACAGACGTACTCTTACTGGTCCTTACTGTAAATAACTCTGTCCTGTTTAACCGTGTCTGAAGCCAATTCAACTCCCAGTGCAAACTCATTCTTTGTCATGCCATCTCACCACCTCAAAAGCAGCTGGCCCTATCATGGTGAGGAAAACATTTACTTTATCTTCATCTCCCATTGTATTTGCTTCCAGCCAACTGTGTGACCTTCATTTGTACATTTGTAATTAGAGTAGTCCTCTTGGTTACGGTTGAAGCCCCCCCATCCCTAAGTATGCCTTTAGTGCCGTTTTCCTGACAAATATATATCGTGCTGACTCACTGAATGTGCACATGGAGTTTCCACAAAATCTACTTTAAGACTTCAAAATTGTGTCATAATTTTCTTCAACCCTTGCTTTCTCAAATGAAATGTAAAATAAAATTCCATCCCATCTTGTTGCCGTCTTCTTTCAGTTGTGTATCACTGATGAGAAAAAACGCACCATGAGGATTCACAGCAGGCAGCCATTATTAAACTATACATTTACACCTCCCCAACAGAGAAAGAAATATAACAAAATGCTCGGCTCTTGCATTATCTTATCTATACTAGGAAATGAAGGGTTCAGACGCTACTTCAAGATTTTATGCTTATAATCTAGGCTGACACACCAGCACAGCACTGTTGGGAGAGACATTCTTTTGAGCCCTTTCTGCCTGTTTAGACGGACTTTACCCATGTCACTATTTTCGAAGAGTACGCTGATCAATAGTTTTTAGATATCTGTATTATTGCTGCACACAAAATGGCTGCCACATTTCCTCCAGTGATTGCATATCAAAATTAATTTAGTTACTTTTGGATATTTCTGAGGGGCATAATTAGATACTTTGTAATCTTAAATCTACCAGCTTAGATTTTAACATCCATTATAACCGTTCACTGAAAGCCATTCTAACTTTCCATTTCAAGTATTTTAATATACTTAAAATCTCTTATTTTATATAATTCGACTCAGCAAAGCTCCCTAACTAGATTGCTGCTAGCATGATTAAAAAGGGCTCTTTCCTTTTGAACAAAAAAATGTTTCTGTACGATGAAAGAATGCGTTTAGTAACATTAACATTATGGCGGCACAGTGGTTAGCCCTGCTGCCTCTCAGTACCTGGGACCTGAGTTCGATTCCTGGCTTGGGTCACTGTCTGTGTGGAGTTTGCATGTTTTCCCCATGTCTGCATGAGTTTCCTCCGGGTGCTCCGGTTTCCTCCCACCATCCAACGATGTACAGGCTTTTAACATGTTAAGTCTTTGCTAATGTTACTAGACACATTCTTTCTCTCTTGGTGTTTTAATGAAGGCACAGTTAAACACCTAAATCTTTTCGACAATTCACAACCACATATTTAGGTTTGATTTATACAGTAGGAGGCAACTTGCAAATGCTATACCTTGTACTTACACTGAGATCGATTAAAATTTCTAAACAGATTCCACGAAAGATCTTTACGCTTAGCAATGATCTATGTTGATGAGATGATGCCAGGGAAGCAGGTTACTGCTTTGCGTTGTGCATATTAAAGTTCCACCATTCAAGGAATAATTCCATTGCTTCATCACAAAGAATTGGAAAATATTTGCAATACAGCAACAGGCCACTGTTCCATTGGGGCCTCCTCCCACCTACTTCTACTAACCCTATCAACATACTCCTCCATTCCTTTCTCCTTTGTGTGTTTATCCAGCTTCCCCTTATGCATCCATGCTGAAGATCTCAACTATTCCCTGCAGTACTGACTTCTATATCCTAACCACTCCCTGGTATCACACATTGTGCAAACGATATGTCCATGTGATAAACTTGCACATAGTCAAATGCGTGTAAGTGCATTTACAGTTCAGCCACAACTACAGTTCTGACAAACAATATCTGCCCAAAGCAATTAATTTATCATTTCTCATATACCTGCTGTGGTTTCCTAATATCTTCTACTTTCATTTTGGTCAACTTCTATTCTTGTTAGACTGCACATAAATAGAAGAAAAGTATCTGTGGCACATCATATATCTGTGGGCAGCATGGTGGTGGCACAGTGGTTAGCACTGCTGCCTCACAGCGCCAGTGGCCTAGGTTCAATTCTGGCCTCGGGTGACTGTCTATGTGGAGCTTGCACGTTCTCCCCATGTCTGCGTGAGTTTCCTCCAGGTGCACCAGTTTTCTCCCATGGTCCAAAGATGTGCAGGTTAAGTGGATTAGCCATGCTAATTTGCCCCTTAGTGTCCCAAACTGTGCAGATTAGATGAATTAGCCATGGTAAATGCGTGAGATTATAGGGATAGGGCAGGGGGTGGGCCTGGGTAAGATGCTCTTTCGGAGAGTCTGTGCAGACTCGATGGGCCAAATGGCTCTTCTGCACTGTAGGGATTCTATAATTCTATCAGAGGTAATGTATAAATGATGAGACTGAACTGGAAACTCAAAAACAATAAAGCAAGCTGTGACAAATGTAAATATTCAAATTTCACGGCTTCATAGATCTATCTTCTAACGATAATGCTTATAGGAAATTATAAATAACTACCTTTAATGATTATTGCTGTAACATTTTGGACCAAGAATGGAACCAGTAATACAGAATAAAAACATGGAGCAGTAACACTCCACCACAGGAACTGATGATAAAATTTGAAAGATTTACTTTTCCACTTCTAACGAAGCCACTCTTGCCAAAAAGTTACTGGGAACAAATCCTTCTTCTCCGGAAATCAATGACCTTGTCTTCCACCAGTCTCCTTCTCTGGAAAAAAAAGTGAGAAAAATTAAATCACTTTTGGGATTATTATGAAAATATTGCTGTGACTGATATTAGAATCATAGAATCCTATAGTGCAGAAGGAGGCCATTCAGCCCATTGAGTCTGATGTTGTTCCAGCCATGTTTAGCACCACATGTTTTCTTGCTGTTGCAGTGGAGAATCAGGTTTGGGTGGTCTTTGGGATGCAAACCAGTTTCACTCTGGCCTCCAGCGGGTGGCTTGATCTGGCATGGCAGGCACCAATGGAAGATCCCTGCAGGAAATTTGCACCGGCTTAAAATCGATTTGTGAACCATCTGCCGAATTCACTCCCCTCCCACCTGCCATTGAACCTGCCGGCAGTGGAGTGTGAGAATTCAGCCCATAGATTCTAGCATAGAAATGTTCGTAGAAAAATACATAAATGGATATAATCCAACTTTCATTAATGATCTAATTAATTACTTATTCATCCACTGCAGAGTAATTGAAGAACTCCTAATAATCATCTGTTGTTGGTCATTTTTACTTAACAATGCTAGTGGTTTAGCTCAGTTGGCTCAGACAGCTGCTTCGTGGTGCAAAGTGACGCCAACACTGTGGGTTCAATTCCCATACCGGAATGAGATTATTCATGAGGCCCCTCCTTCTCAAACTTGCTCCTTGCCTGAGGTGTGATGATCCTCAGTTTCAACCAGTCAGCCTATGATCACAATCCCACCCAGGCCCTATTGCCTTATGCATTTACCGTAGCTAGTCCCCCTGGCACTAAGGGGCAATTTAGCATGGCCAAACCATCTAACCTGCACACTTTTGGATTATCGATTATTCATCTATAAAATTATTGTTGGTATTATATAATGATGTTAGCATTTCCCCCATTTGTATCAGGTACCTTATTGCAACTTTTGCGAAACGAATCCTCCAGGATATCTTTTAAAATATGAAGTAAACATTTGGGGCATATTTGTGCCATAATTTTTATCTCTGTTCTTCAAAGCTCCCAAGATAAGGAAAGCTCCAATTCCACTTGACTCAGTTAAGACTGTTTTGTACACTGTGGCTTTGTGAAATTTATCATGTGAAATAAATCAATTTTTGCACAGGTGGCCTCTTGAAGTCAGCACCAAACATCACCATTTCTTTTTTTTTCTAAATACAGTATAGCTTTTTATATTTAGTATCTCAGCAGTCAAATCTTCTGGGTACTTCAGCTGCACAAGGACACTAAAACAGTAACAAGTCAATAGTTTAGGATAAGTAAAAACATCTTTTGAAAAGCGGCCTGGGATTTAGATTTCATTTTACTAGGATTTAGTTTGGCTACTTAACTTGACCTTTTTTTAAAAAAGAGACTATATTCTACAGGCTAACAAGGTTAAGTGCCATTTTGTACTAATAGTTTAGATAAAAAAGCCATTTTGTGATTTGAACACTTTTTGCCAAACTATGCAATATTTTAGTATACTAACCTCTAGTGAGGTAAAGGTCCCTGTAGTCCCAGATGATCATAGGCTGACTGGTTGAAACTGAGGATCACCACACCTCAGGCAAGGGGCAAGTTTGAGAAGGAGGGGCCTCATGAATAATCTCATTCCGGTATGGGAATTGAACCCACAGTGTTGGTGTCACTTTGCACCATGAAGCAGCTGTCTTAGCCAACTGAGCTAAACCACTAGCATTGTTAAGTAAAAATGACCAACAACAGATGATTATTAGGAGTACCTCAATTACTCTGCAGTGGATGAATAAGTAATTAATTAGATAGTTAATGAATGTTGAATTATATCCATTTCTGTATTTTTCTACGAACATTTCTATGCTAGAATCTATGGGCTGAATTCTCACACTCCACTGCCGGCAGGTTCAATGGCAGGTGGGAGGGGAGTGAATTCGGCAGATGGTTCACAAATCGATTTTACGCTGGTGCAAATTTCCCGCAGGGATCTTCCATTGGTGCCTGCCATGCCAGATCAGGCCACCCGCTGGAGGCCAGAGTGAAACTGGTTTGCATCCAAAGACCACCCAAACCCGATTCTCCACTGCGACAGCAAGAAAACATGTTGGTGCTAAACTTGGCTGGAACAACATGGCATCCAGATGTTGGACTCATCTGAATAATGTCTGGGGCTGTCTCTGGAATGCAGGATGGAGGCCACCTGCAACCCGGGTGAGGACAGCATCGACAGGTGGATCTTCCAGAGTTGGTCTTGAGGAGGTTCATCTTCCAGGTTCAAGAATGTTTCTGCATATCCATCCACTATCTCAGTAGGTCCATCTGCTTTCTTTAATAATAGGTCAGGGACATTGGGCGCATTTTCAATATAGCGCCCGGATATGATAGCGGACTACAAAGGATCAGACTTGCACCGCCATAATGTATGGCACAAAAACCCTGGAACACCAGAGCAGTGGGTGGGGCGGGGGGGGGGGGGGGGGGTAGCATCCGCAGGTGGATCTTCCAGACTCGGTGGCCTCAGAATGTTCCTGGTGATACATCTTCTTTCTCAAGAGCTCCATCCTCTGACCTCAGCATGCTTCTGGAAATCTATCTTCACTTTCAGTGGGTCCATGATCTTTCTTCAATAGTGAGGCGATGATGTTGGGCGCTTTTTCAATATGGCGCCCAGATAGTACAGCAGACAAGCGCTATCAGGTTTAATCTGACTGACATGATATAACGGTGGCGAGGGGGGAGTTTCTATTCTGGGGGGAACATACAGCAGGGGAAGCCCTTTAATAATATTATAATTTATTGAAATGAGGTTCCTGACTTTTGTGGGAGGGAACCTCATTCCGTCACCAGCGAGATTTTGCCCCCACATCACTGATTGTGCTCGTGACAGATGCGGGTGCAAAATTCTACCCTGTGGGATTGTTATCATAATTGAAGAAAAATCACACAACTATAAAATGAGTTTAATAAGAGATTCTTCAGCGATAGTTATGGTTTAGTATTTTGTTAATAACTCAGTTACATCTCATGAACAAGATGAATATTTTCAGGGGATTTTTATTTATTTTATTTATTAGTGTCACAAAGTAGGCTTACATTAACACTGCAATGAAGTTACTGTGAAAGTATAAAAATATATTAAAATCATAAATGAGAAATAACAGTGGACCCAGCACTGATCCCTGAGGCATACCGCTGGTCACAGGTCTTTAGCAGCAGTGTCAATAGTATAATGATTTCTATAGCTTGCTGTCTGTGGGATCTTCAACAATACACTATGTGGAGGATTGGGAATCACAGTCAGCAGCTTCTGTTCTTGTGTATATTACGTTGCATGTGCTGATGGCAGAAGTTGCTGTCAGTTTCACAGTTACAACGATAGCAGGGCTGACAGCTTTGCCATCATTACAACTGCCAAATCTGGATTGATATTTCTCACCAATTGCACTGTACAAATACTGCGCCCATAACTAATGCAGCAACATTAACTTCCACCATTCATACTTTATGCTGGTAGGTCTTCACATTGTTTGAAGTGGCCTATATTAAAAAGGTTAAGGATTGGCGTCCTTATCATTGTCTCCTTCATTATCCAAGACAAATTAAGGATTACATTTCAGAGGCTTGAGAAGCAATTGTTTCTATTTAACCATAAAAGAAACAATTACATTTACTTACTCGGCTAGTACAATCAGTTGTTCACCTTTCTTAAATCCCAGGTCACGTTCACTTGTTGGTTCATAGTCGTACAATGCTACAACTCTCTTCTCTGCTGGAAGAAAGGTCATCAAAAAATGAGTTTTGTTGAGCTGCGAAAGGTTTGCTGATAGTATGGTAAACACTCTAATATCCAATTTGTTAAGAAAAGTGTTTTGTCTTTTATTTTTAATCACTACTCCAGTCTTAACTCTCAGTTTCTGCAAACTGCTTTTACTTGCAAAAAATACCTTTGGATTGACAGCTTGAAAATTTTGTGGTGTTGAGTTAATAAAATGACAACAAACATCACACTTCTAACATCCAAACGTGAAAAAAAAATTGTAGGCATTCAGTTTAGAAAGGAGGAGTACCTATTAGGCCACTATTATTGGCAACTTGACAACTGAGTGCATTATTAAACCATTTCCCCTCAGCTGAATTACAATAACATTTATATCCAACTTGTGCCTTTTTGGTGTAGGTTCAATAGCTGTGCATGTTTTTTCACCCCACATACTTCCTTTCTTCTCTAATTTATTTATTCATCTTATGCACAGATGTCAGCCCAAAGACTTGAGAAACATAAGAACATAGGAGGAGTAGGCCACTCAGCCCATCAAGCCTGCTCTGCCATTCAATATGATCATGGCTGATCATAGAATCCCTACAATGCAGAAGGAGGCCATTTGGTCCATCGAGCCTGCACTGACAACAATCCCACACAGGCCCTATCCCTGTAGCCCCACACATTTACTCTCCTAATCCCCCTAACAGTAAGGGACAATTTCCCATGGCCAATCAATCTAAGCTACACATCTTTGGACTGTTCACAAGGATGATCCCTGGAATGAAGAGCTTGTCATATGAGGAACAGTTGAGGTCTGGGTCTGTACTCATTGGAGTTTAGAAGGATGAGGTGGGATCTTATTGAAACTTACAGGATACTGCGAGGCCTGGATGGAGTGGACGTGGAGAGGATGTTTCCACTAGTAGGAAAAACTAGAACCAATGGGTACAACCTCAGGCTTAAGGGATGATCCTTTAAAACAGAGATGTGGAGGAATTTCTTCAGCCTGAGAGTGGTGAATCTGTGGAACTCTTTGCCGCAGAAGGCTGTGGAGGCCAGGTCATTGAGTGTCTTTAATACAGAGATAGATAGCTTCTTGATTAATAAGGTGATATGGGGTTATGGGGAAAAGGCAGGAGAATGGGGATGAGAAAAGTATCAGCCATGATTGAATGGTGGAGCAGACTCAATGGGCTGAGTGGCCTAATTCTGCTCCTATGTTTTATGGACTGGGAGGAAACTGGAGCACCCGGGGGAAACCCACGCAGACATGGGGAGAACGTGCAGACTCCAAACAGTCACTCAAGGCCGGAATTGACCTCAGGTCCCTGGAGCTGTGAGGCAGCATCACTTACCACTGTGCCACCATGCTGCCCCTTCATCCACTTCAATGGCTATTTCCCCCACACTTTCCCATATCCTTTTACGTCACTGATACTTGGAAATCTGTTAATCTCTGCTTTAGACATCATCAATGACTGAGCTTCCACAGCCCACTTTGTTTCATTTGAACTTTTTTTACTAATTCGTGGGACATGAACGTCACTGGCTGGTCAGCATTTATTGCCCATCCCGAGTTAGTCGAGAGTCAACCACATTGCTGTGCTTCTGGAGTCGCATGTATGCCAGATCAGGTAAGGACAGCAGATTTCTTTCCTGAAAGGACATTAGTGAACCAGATGGGTTTTTCCAACAATCGACAATGGTTTTATGGTCTTTGGTAGATTCTTAACTCCTCAATTTTTTATTGAATTCAAATTCCACCATCTGCCCTTGCGGGATTCAAACTCAGGTCGCCAGAACATTAGCTGAGGATTAATAGTGTAGCGATAATACCACTAGGCCATTGTGTCCCCATAGATAGATTATCAGGACATATCCTCTAGTCCTAGCATCAGAGCAGCAGAATCTAAGCATACCACTTCAGGCAGGGTTTTTTTGGTCTTAACCCTGAGTTATTGGTCACCGCATTAAGTTTGCCAAAGGATGGGGAGGGGGGGCTTGGACATGAAGAAGCCTTGAGCTTCACATTTATAATTTAAGGGATATAGCCACCTAAAGATAAAATCCTTTTTGAAGAGACAGAAAGGTTCTGCACGTTGGCCAAAATGGCGACATAGCCCCATGCACTGGTACAAGTGAAGCGGCCTTCAAACAGATCTAATTTTCATTACTGAGATTTCTGAAATACAATTTCTTATCAACTCATGCACCGCCCCCACCCTGCCGCCCCCCCCCCCCCCGCCTCCCCCCCCCCCCCTTCTACCAGCCTTTGCCCTTATACGCACCAGATAAACTCACCCAGCATTCAGCATGGGCAGATCTCTGAAACCATGGTGAGGTGAAATGAAAGGTCTAAATGTCTATTGCTGACTTCACTATATTTAACAAATGCACTCTCATTGATAAGATTTAAATCCCTTTGAGTATCTAATCCCTTATAAAACAAAAAATCCCTCAAGTACTTAATCCCTTATGAAAATAAACATTTGTATTTAGATCTGCTGCTCTGATGCTAGGACTAGAGGACATGTCCTGATAATCTATCTATGGGGACACAATGGTCTAGTGGTACTATCGCTACACTATTAATCCTCAGCTAATGTTTTGGCGACCTGAGTTTGAATCCCGCAAGGGCAGATGGTGGAATTTGAATTTCATGGGTTTAGACATTTGAGAAAAAGGTCTAAAGCTGTCAGAGCTATTTGGAAAGTTAAAGTATCCTTTGGAAGAGGTAAGGTACCCTTCAGAGGTCAGGTGCCCCTTTGTGATTGTCAAGAATGTCCAATAATAGTTGGTAAGCTCTGAGGAACTGTGAAGCTAGTCATTCAAATCCCCAAGCCCTTTAAATCTTTGGTAAAAAGTTGACAAAGTCAGTGCTTGCTATTTCACTGTTTATTCGCATATGGATTAGTGCCACTTGATGCTTCCACAAGTGGAATTCTCACAGTGGGGGACCTATAAATTCACAGTTTAATTGATAAATCTAAGTGGTTATAAAGTGATACTATATTTGATGTAGGGATCTAAATACAAATGTTTATTTTCATAAGGGATTAAGTACTTGAGGGATTTTTTGTTTTATAAGGGATTAGATACTCAAAGGGATTTAAATCTTATCAATGAGAGTGCATTTGTTAAATATAGTGAAGTCAGCAATAGACATTTAGATCTTCTTTCATTTCACCTCACCATGGTTTCAGAGATCTGCCCATGCTGAATGCTGGGTGAGTTTATCTGGTGCGTATAAGGGCAAAGGCTGGTAGATGGGGGGGGGGGGGGCGGTGCATGAGTTGATATGAGTTGGCACTAAGTTGACAGAGGGACTATAAAGAAAAAAATGTTTAGGCCCTTGGATAGTGAGCAGGGAGGAGGTATTGGTGCAAGTGTTGTACCTTCTTCAATTGCAAGGGAAGGTACAGTGGGAAAGGGGGTGAGTTGTTGGGGTGATGGAGGAGTGGACAAGGGTATCCCAGAGGGAATGGTCCCTGCGGAATGCTGACAGGGGGAGTGAGGGGAAGGTGCGTTTGGTGGTTGCATCATAGTATAGGCCCAACCTAATTCAGCATTTGGAAGGCAGTGGTATAATCAGACAAAGTCAGCATGGATTACAATAGGGAAATCATGCTTAATGAATCTATCAGAATTCTTTGAGGATGCAACTAGCAGATTTGACCAAGGAGAACCAGTGGATGTGGTTTACTTAGACCTTCAGAAGGCTTTCGACAAGATCTCACATAACAGACTACTTTGTAAAGTTATAGCAGATGGAATTGCAGGTAATGTCTTGAGATGGATAGAAAGCTGGTTAGAAGTTAGGAAGCAAAGAGTTGGTATAAGTGGATTGTTTTCTGATTGGCAGTCAGGTCCTGGTTGGCAGTTAGGAACCCAACAGTTCACATTATATATTAATAATTTGGAAAAGGGAACTGAATGTATTATCTCCAAATATGCAGATGATACAAAGTTAGGTGGAAGGGGGAGCTGTGAGGAGGATGCAGAGATGCTTCAGCGTGATTTGGACAGGCTGAGTGTGTGGGCATCTGCATGGCAGATGCAGAATAATGTGGATAAACGCGAAGTTATCCACTTTAATAGCAATAGTAGGAAGACAGATTATTACTCGAATAGTTGTAAATTGAGATAGGTGGTTGGTGTCCTCCTGCATCAGTCGATGAAAGTAAGTGCGCAGGTGGAGCAGGCAATAAAGAAGGCAAATGGTATTTTGGCCTTCATAGCGAGAAAGTGTTAGTATAGGGATGGGGACGATTTACTGCAATTGTAAAGGGCATTGGTGAGGCCACACCTGGAGCATTGTGTGCAGTTTTGATGTCCTTATCTGAGGAAGGATGTCCTTGCCATAGAATGATAGAATCCCTACAGTGCAGAAGGAGGTCATTCGGTCCATCGAGTCTGCACTAACCACAATCCCACCCAGGTCCATAACCCCACATATTTACCCTGCTAATCCTCCTGACAGTAGAGTCAATTTAGCTTGGCCAATCAACCTAACCTGCACATCTTTGGACTGTGGGAGGAAACTGGAGCACCCGGAGGAAACCCACGCAGACACGGGGAGAATGTGCAAACTTCACACAGACAGTGACCCAAGGCCGGAATTGAACCCAGGTCCGTGGCACTGTGAGGCAGCAGTGCTAATCACTGTGCCATCGTGATACCCATTAATCTTTATCCATGCCCCTCATTATTTTATAGACCTCTATGAGATCACCCTTAAGCTTCCTACGCTCCAGGGAAAAAAAGTCCCAGTCTATCTCATCCCTCCTTTAACTCAAACCATCATGTCCCAGTAGCATCCTAGTAAATCTTTTCTGTACTCTTTCTAGTTTAATAATATCCTTTCTATAATAGGGTGACCAGATCTGTACACAGTATTCCAACTTTGGCCTTGCCAATGTCTTGTACAACTTCAACAAGATGTCCCAACTCCTGTATTCAATGTTCTGACCAATGGAACCAAGCATGCTGAATGCCTTCTTCACCACTCTGTTCACCTGTGACTCCACTTTCAAGGAGCTATGAACCTGTACACCTCAATCTCTTTGTTCTATAACTCTCCCCAACGCCCCGCATTATCTGAGTAAGTCCTGCCCTGGTTCAATCTACCAAAATGCATCACCTCACATTTATCTAAATTAACTTCCATCTGCCATTCATCAGCCCACTGACCCAATTGATCAAGATCCAGTTGCAATCCTAGATAACCTTCTTCACTGTCCACTATGCCACCAATCTTGGTGTCATCTGCAAACTTACTAACCATGCCTCCTAAATTCTCATCCAAATCATTAATATAAATGACAAATAACAGTGGACCCAGTACCAATCCCTGAGGCACACCACTGGTCACAGACCTCCAGTTTGAAAAACAACACCCTCTTCTGTCATAAATCCAATTTTGTATCCAATTGGCTACCTCATCCTAGATCCCATGAGATTTAACCTAATGTAACAATGTACCATGCAGCATCTTGTCAAAGGCCTTGCTAAAGTCCATGTAGACAATGTCGACTGTACTGCCCTCATCCATCTTCTTGGTTACCTCTTCAAGAAACTCAATCAAATTCGTGAGACATGATTTTCCACTCACAAAGCCATGCTGACTGTCCCTAATCACTCCTTGCCTCTCTAAACGCCTGTTGATCCTATCTCTCAGAACACCTTCTAACAATTCACCCACTACAGATGTTAGGCTCACCGACCTGTAGTTCCCAGGCTTTTCCCTGCAGCCCTTCTTAAACAAGGGCACAATGTTTGCCACCCTCCAATCTTCAGGCACCTCACCTGTGGCTGAAGACACCGCAGTAGACACCGCATGTTCCCTCTCTATGGACACCCCACGACGAATGTAGCCATGGTGGGGGAAGATATTCGGGTTGGATGACCCCCTCGGTCACCCACTGGTTTGTTTATGGCAGGTTTAGCCATGCCCAGGAGCAGGTTCCTGAGGAGGTCCTCCTCCTGCCCCGCCCACCTCCGCATCAGGTGCCCACAGATCAGGAGTGTGGGACTGCAGTGCAAATGAAAATGTAACAGAAGACTTTATGAAACTGAAAAAGGGGTGCCGCCTAACACAACCTATATAAGCATGGTCCAGGACTACACAAGAGCGCGAAAAGGCAGGCTAGCGGCGGGAAGTCAATTAAACTTGTTATTGAGTCACCTAAAACCAATTATCCCTGAGCCCACCAGGATTCAATGGTGCCTCAAGGATTACGTAAGAGTTGCATCGGTATCCCATCCTTCCAGAAAGTCACCCAGCAATCATCCATGACCCCCATCCCATATATCTCTTGCCATGAGTCCACCAAGGTAACCAGTGAAGGTCCTAGTGTGTTACTGGCAGTGGTCAATGCGCCCGGTCGCACTGCCAGTCATGGAGAGCTGCTGGCCTCTGATTAGCCGGCAGGTCAGTTTTCAACCCATTGCGAAATGAATCTGATGGGAGGCGCACACTGTCCAGGTAAGTGTCCAGGTAAGTGTCTGCTTGTCTTGTAATTGCACTGAGCCTCCCGGAGAAAATTGACCAGGGTTCCCACCAGTTCTACAAATTTTCACCCATAGTAAGAGAAAAGCACATGTGTGGCACTCAGTAAACAAAGAAGAAAAACAATCTTACCCTGCGAGTGTTCAAATGATGAAATCTGATTATCAGAGTTAACCTGTAAAAGATAACATTAGTTTTTTTGGAGGCAGTTCCTCAATAAAATGATATTATAATTAAATGAACAAGCAACTGAAATGCCAAAATTGGTGTTTCAGATATTAATGGGAACGCAAAATCAACTCGAGGAGGCTTTCATCTTGTATCTAGTGCTGAAACATTGATGGTCAAAAAATAATCTAGCACTAAGAAAAAAAGAAAAAGAAGTTGCACTTACTTAGCGCCTTTTGCAGCTCAGGACATCCTGAAGCACTTTACAGCTAATAAAGTATTTTTGAAATGCACTTATTATTGTCATGTCGGAAATATTTCAGCCAATATTTACACAGCAAGCTTCCACAAACAGCACTGGAATAGTGACGAGGTAACCTGTTCCACTGCTATTGGTTGAATAATTAGATATTGGTCAGAACACTGGAGGGAACTCCAGTGCTCTTTCTCAAATTGCTCCATGCGATATATTAACAGAGAAAGCAGTCTGGGGCTGATACTGCACTGAGGTGTTCGCCTGAATTGTATATTCAAGTTACAGAGTGTGACTTAAACCTACAAACCTGACCCAAAGATAAGAATGCCATGGAGTCGAAGCTGACAGCTCGCTGAGAGTTCATGTAGCTCAGCAGAGATAAAATAAAAGTCCAAATATCAATAAAGTCTTTTTGAAATTGATGTTATCCAAAAAACTTTGAGGTTTTTTCTATGAGGTTTATATTTGCATTGGAGAATGTGAATCCTTTTCCATGCTCCTCAAATATGCCATTAACTCAAATAAAATGGGCATAGGACTGTGTTTTCACCTCCAAATGGAAGCGGGAATTGGGGCTCAGAAAACTGTGCAGCGTTTTGTTTTTCAGAGGAAAACAATTTTTCTCCATCTTCTCAAGCTCACACAATTTAGGCAGGTTGAGAAAGCCTCCAAGGTTGGGGTTCCCACTGTGAGAACCACCGGAAAATCGTATTTTCTCCCACACACCACTGTTGTGCGGTCATGCCAGATTTTGGAAGCCTTAAAAATAAATCTCCTTGGAGAGGTTGTAACTATTGGGGGAAGCTTGCTGAAGATTTGGGAACATTCCAAAAGGCAATTGCAATTGTCAGTCTTAGATGCTGTATTGCAATGTTGCAATGTAGATGTGTTTTTAATGCAGTAATTCTTCAAAAGATTCTGCTCCACAGAGGTAAGCTGCCTGAGCAGCTAGTTGTAATTGTTGTCCTGCATTTCAGTACTTTCCAATTGTCAAAAATGCCATAATATATTAAAAATGTAAAAATAGGTTTTCTCATCCTCTGCTGTCATCTTTAACATTGTGATTTAAATTGAATCACAACTCTGGCTGCTTAAAAAAACTCTGCCTTTGAAAACTGAAAAAAAAACCTCAGTATCTGCATCCCTCCATTGATTGACAGGCACTCGGAAATGCTTTGGAATAGAATCGTAGAAGAATCGTACAATCTCCAGGAGGCCATTCGGCCCATTGAGTCTGTACCGACCACAGTCCCACCGAGGCCCTATTCCCGTAACCCTCATTTATCCTGCTAATCCTCCTGACACTAGGGTCAATTTAACATGGCCAATCTACCTAACCCGCACATCTTTGGACTGTGTGAGGAAACCGGGATCACCCGGAGGAAACCCACACAGACACGGGGAGAACGTGCAAACTCCACACAGACAGTGACCCGAGGCCCAGATTGAACCCGGGTCCCTGGCGCTGTTAGGCAGGACTGCTAACCACTGTGCCACCGTGCCGCCTTTCTAGTGGCCCAGAAATGGGACACTATGTTATTGCAGTTTCTAGAAACGTAACTGGAAGCTTTCGTTATGATAGCTGTAACCATTATGGATGCTTGCCTGGGTTTTAAAAACTGTTGACTGGCTTCAACTCCGCAGGTGATCTATTGATCCAGGAATGATTGGCAACGTTAAGGCACTTCAATAACAGACTGTGTCTTCCATATGGTTTCTTGTTTACAAACCATGGAATCATTTTTTCCAGTATTAATATCAGTGTGTTTGAATTCAGGGTTTCATTAGATTGTTAGAGGTTTTACTTGTTTCCAATCATTTTAAAATAATTTCTATTGGTATTCCATGGCTCGTGAAGACTGTGCATGGTGGATACTGGCTGACTAACTATGGAGTGACTCCACAGGACATGAAGTGGAATTGAGTGTTTTGAGGGATCTGAGGTACCATGGGGTGACATGAGGGATCTAAGGGCACATGGATGTATATGAGAGATGTGAGGCGGCATCAGGGTGGGTGGGATTATGAGAGAGGTGAGCGGTGAGGTTTAGGGGACCTTTGGATGTTGTTGGGAGCTGGACTGCAATATTGGAAAACCAAATCAAGCTTTCTATCCAACACACCTACACAGTTATACTCCTCACACACTCGCAAAATGCACTGTGAGCCCGAATGCACTGCGTGAAAAGACAAAATTCCCAGGCAACATTGCACAGGTTAGGTTTTCCCAAGCTTATACAAAATTCCAGGCATTAGATTCAGACGGTTAGAGAGGCATTACAGCAAAGAAGGAGGACATTCAGCCCATCGACCCTTAACCAGTTCTCTTTTCAGCAATCTAATCAGACTCTTATCCTAGCTCTATCTCCCTCACCTTGAAATCTATTCTCTCAAGTGCATATCCTATTTCCTTTTGAAACCATTCATCCGTTTTCACCACAATGAGTTCCAGATCATTATCACTCACTGCATAAAAAGGTCCTCCTCATATTCCACTGCATCTCTTGCCCAAAACCTTAAACTTGTGTTCCCCAGTCCTTGCACCATCAGCTCATGGGAACAGCTACGCTTTATCTCAACTTACATAATCTTGTATACCTCCATCAAAACTCCCCTCAATCTCCTTTGCTCGAAGGAGAACTTCTCCAACTTACATTTCTAGTTATAATCCCTCATTGCTGAAACCATTCCACTGAATCCTCTCTGCACATCCCAAGGGCTTTGACATACTTCCTAAAACATGGCGACCAAGACTGGACATAATACTATGGATGTGGCCAGAGCTTTATAAAGGTTTAGCATAACTTCTCTTCTTTAATACTCAATGCCTATTTATGAAGCCCAAGATTCCAGATGCTTTGCTAATTATTTTCTCTCAATATGTCTTCCCCCTTCAAAGATCTATGCACATGCGACTCCAGGTCCCTCTGTTCCTGCACACTTAAGAACTGTGTCACTAAGTCTATGTTGTTGGTAAAAATACCTCTGAGACTAGACGTAGGTCAAAATGCAGTGTTTATTTTCACAATTGTGGGAGAGGTCCGATTCCTAACATGGTCTCAGGCCTCTCTCCGAATATGAGTTAAGATCAAACATTTATACATCCCGGTTCCCGCCCCTAATTACATCCCCAATTCTCCAGGATGTCTGTCACTGTTCATTATCCATTGCCCAAGACCCGTTGGGCTTCCGCCTTAAACCAATTAAATGGTTCAATCATTTCCTCGATCTCGGCATTTGTCGCTGTCACGTACGTCAGGCCCCCCAACAGCCCAAGGGAAGTGGAAGAACGGATATGTCAGGAAATACTGGATAGGTGCAGGAAAAATAGGGTTGTTGTAGTGGGAGACTTCAATTTCCCTGGTATAGACTGGAAATCGCTGAGAGCAGGACTCTGAATGGGGAGGAATCTGTAAAATGCGTACAGGAGGGTTCTTTGGAACAATATGTAGATAGCCCGACTAGAGAGGGGGCTATACTGGACCTTGTACTGGGGAATGAGCCCGGTCAGGTCTTCAAAGTTTCGGTAGGGGAACATGTGGCAAATAGTGACCACAATTCTGTTAGCTTTAGGATAGTGATGGAAAAGGATGAGTGGTGTCCCAAGGGTAAGGTGTTGGATTGGGGGAAGGCTAACTTTAGTGGGATTAGGCAGAAATTGGCAGCTCTTGATTGGGAGAGGCTGTTTGAGGGTAAATCCACATCTGGCATGTGGGAGTCTTTTAAGGAACAGTTGTTAGGGCTACAGGACAGGCATGTGCCTGTAAAAAAGAAGGATAGGAAGGGTAGGATTCGAGAACCGTGGATAACCAGGGAAATTGAGGGACTGGTCAAAAAGAAAAGAGAGGCGTATGTTAGGTCCAGGCAGCTAAAAACGGAGGGAGCTCTGGAGGAGTACGAAGAAAGTAGGAAAGAGCTCAAACGGGGAATTAGAAGAGCAAAAAGGGGTCACGAAATGTTCTTGGCAGACAGGATTAAGGAGAATCCCAAGGCATTTTATTCATACGTTAGGAACAAAAGGGTTGTCAGGGAAAAAATCGGACCTCTCAGGGACAAAAGTGGGGAATTATGCTTGGAGCCCAAAGAAGTAGGGGAGATCCTAAATGAATACATTGCGTCGGTATTCACAAAGGAGAGGGATGTGTTGACTGGGAGTGTCTCGGAGGGGAGTGTTGAACCGTTGGAGAAAATCTCCATTACAAAGGAGGAAGTGTTAGGTTTGTTAGAGAATATAAAGACTGACAAATCCCCAGGGCCTGTTGGAATCTATCCAAGGCTGCTCAGGGAGACGAGAGATGAAATCGCTGGGCCTCTGACGCAAATCTTTGTCTCGTCACTGGACGCAGGTGAGGTCCCAGAGGATTGGAGGATAGCTAATGTGGTCCCGTTATTTAAGAAGGGTAGGAAGGATAACCCGGGTATTTATAGGCCGGTGAGCTTGACGTCTGTGGTGGGGAAGTTGTTGGAGAAGATTCTTACAGATAGGATGTATGCACATTTAGAAAGGAATAAACTCATTAACGATAGTCAGCATGGTTTTGTGAGAGGGAGGTCATGCCTCACTAACCTGGTGGAGTTTTTTGAAGAAGTGACCAGAATGGTTGACGAGGGAAGGGCCGTGGATGTCGTCTATATGGACTTTAGTAAAGCGTTTGACAAAGTCCCTCATGGTAGACTGGTGAAAAAGGTTGGATCTCATGGGATAAAGGGGGAGGTGGCTAGATGGGTGGAGAATTGGCTTGGTCACAGAAGACAGAGGGTGGTAGTGGAAGGGTCTTTTTCCGGCTGGAGGCCTGTGACTAGTGGTGTTCCGCAGGGCTCTGTATTGGGACCTCTGCTGTTTGTGATTTATATAAATGATCTGGAAGAAGGTGTAACTGGGGTGATCAGTAAGTTTGCGGACGACACAAAATTGGCAGGACTTGCAGATAGTGAGGAGCATTGTCAGAAGCTACAGAAGGATATAGATAGGCTGGAAATTTGGGCAAAGAAATGGCAGATGGAGTTCAATCCTGATAAATGCGAAGTGATGCATTTTGGTAGAAATAATGTAGGGAGGAGCTATACGATAAATGGCAGAACCATAAAGGGTGTAGATACGCAGAGGGACCTGGGTGTGCAAGTCCACAGATCCTTGAAGGTGACGTCACAGGTGGAGAAGGTGGTGAAGAAGGCATATGGCATGCTTGCCTTTATAGGACGGGGCATAGAGTATAAAAGTTGGGGTCTGATGTTGCAGATGTATAGAACGTTGGTTCGGCCGCATTTGGAATACTGCATCCAGTTCTGGTCGCCACACGACCAGAAGGAAGTGGAGGCTTTGGAGAGAGTACAGAGGAGGTTTACCAGGATGTTGCCTGGTATGGAGGGGCTTAGTTATGAGGAGAGATTGGGTAAACTGGGGTTGTTCTCCCTGGAAAGACGGAGGATGAGGGGAGACTTAATAGAGGTGTATAAAATTATGAAAGGCATAGATAGGGTGAACGGTGGGAAGCTTTTCCCCAGGTCGGTGGTGACGTTCACGAGGGGTCATAGGTTCAAGGTGAAGGGGGGGAGGTTTAACACTGATATCAGAAGCACGTATTTTACACAGAGGGTGGTGGGGGCCTGGAATGCGCTGCCAGGCAAGGTGGTGGAGGCGGACACACTGGGAACGTTTAAGACTTATCTAGACAGACATATGAACGGAGTGGGAATGGAGGGATACAAAAGAATGGTCTAGTTTGGACCAGGGAGCGGCGCGGGCTTGGAGGGCCGAAGGGCCTGTTCCTGTGCTGTATTGTTCTTTGTTCTTTGTTCTACGTCCACCTCCCGCCTCAGTAATCGAACCGAGGTCATTCAGCATCAGCTTGACCTGCCCCGTCACCCATTAGTCTCCACTTATCCTGGGGGCAAGCAGCCCATACCAACTGGTGTATATCCCGCAAATATAATTGGTGTCCAACCCAAAGGGTGTCCAGCTCTGCCCAAAATTTGCTATTGTTGCTCCGGGACTGGAACTTTCCCAGGGATGTCAGAAGTTGCTGTCTTTCTCCTGGGGTAAAAGGTTGGTATCGTGCAGTTGGATTCTGCAATGTCCTGGCCCAAGTTATGGGAGCGAGATCATGGACCTCTTCCTTACCGGGGTCTCCCACTGGTGCCATGGATTGTAGGCTGGCCCATAGGGAGGCAAGGATCCCCAGCCGGGGTCCTCTAAACATTGGTTTCTCTTTTCTAATTCTCTATTGCGCGCTTCCAACATATTAATTTTTGCTTTGTCATCAGCCCATTTCTTACCCGAGACTGAGACCTGTTCAATTAATCCGGCCAATTGGTGAGCTAAGAGAACTCCAATTTTCTTAGTTCTGTCTTTCGCCGGCATCTCCACATCATTTCTTTTCCTTTCCCAACCAGTCTCAATGCTTAAGTGTTACAAGGTTCATTAACCCATTCCCGTCTTCAGTCTATATTGCCTCTCAGTTCTCTCCTGCTAAAATGCATCACAATTCTCCAAATTCAATTCCATCTACCACTTTTTTGCACATTCTGCTAGCCTACCGATGTCCTGTTGCAATTGAATGGTATCGTCCTCACTGTATCATTGGCTGGAATTCTCCAGTTGTGCGCACACTGCTGCTGTTGCCAGCGAGGACAGAGAATTTGGCACTCAGCAGCACGGGAGAATCCCGGCTGCAAGCGAGGTCGGAGAATCTGGCCCATTAGCAAATTTTAGAATTTTTCTAGGTATTCCAATTTCCAACATCATTGGTGTTATCAAAAGGAGCGGTGGCTCTGCCACTGATCCCTACAAACATCCCTAGCCACTACTCTACAGTATAAAAGATTTATAACAGTAGGAAATAAATTGCATTTATATAGTACTTTTCACGTCCTCAGGATAATGTTTACAACCAATGTATTGCTTTTAATGATATTGTTTTGTCACATAAACAGCACTGGGATGAATGTCCAGTTAATCGGTTTTGTGGGATGTCAGTTGAAGAATCTTATTTTGATTTAATAACTGAAAATAGGTCAGAACATCTAAAGAACATCTTGCTCTTCTTTGCTAGAGTAGAATTATAGAATCCCTGCTGTGCAGAAGGAGGCCATTTGGCCCATCGGGTCTGCACCAACTCTCTGATAGAGCATCTTACTGAGATCTTTTCCCCATAACCTTACATAGTAACCTTCCTGACGTACACATCTTGGGACACCAAGGGGCAATTTAGCATGGGTAATCCACCTATCCTGCACATCTTTGGACTGTGCGAGGAAACTGGAGCACCCGGAGAAAACCCACACAGACAAGGGGAGAACATGCAAACTCCGCACTCACCCAAGACTGGAATTGAACTCGGGTCCCTGGCACTGTGAGACAGCAGTGCTAACTACTGTGGCACTGTGCTGAGTAGCATGGGTTCCATTACTCCCATCCCCAGTTTAACAGTTCATCAGCTTCTAATAATGTAGCACTTGCTCATTACTGCACATAGGACAAGTGCTCAAGTCTAAAGTGAGGCTTGGGACCCTCAGAAGCGAGAGTGTTAAGGTGAGCCAAGGTCGATACTTACCAACTCACAACTCCCAGAGTGAGAATAACCCCAACTCCCAGAGTGAGAATGTTATTATCAAATAGCTCACCCGTTTGCATGGCTGATTTAAAATGGTAAGGATAAAAAATGAAAAATAAAATGGCATGAAAACAAAAGGTTGCGAATGTCAGAATGTGAAAAGGAAACAGAAAGTGGCAGCAATGCAGTGGATTGGTCTGAAGGGGAACGACAGATCAATTTTTAGGATGGGGATTTTTTCATCACTTCTGTATAACTGATTTATCTTACTTTTTCAGATGCTGACTGACCAGCTGTATGTTGAGTGTATTTTCTGTTACTATTTAAACACTTGCCTTAAAGAACGGAGTAAAATGAAATGATAAGCATTTCATAGCTGTACTCACATGCTGTGACATGGTTTCACAGTGCAGATCTTTAGCGTGGCCCTGGTGGGTGAAGCCATGCTTTCTCTTTTCAATGCTAGTGGCACAGCCCATCCTTTCTGAAACAAAACAAAAAAGAACCTAATTGATTCATAATGAACTTCTGACAGATAAACGTCATCACTGTGCCTCTAACTATGGATCAGCTTGTTTCCATTAACTTAAAAGGTAATCTTTCTGTTAATACGCCACAGATTGCTATTGGCAACATTCCTATTGCCGACACATACACACGAGAAATGTAAAATCATCAAAAATATACCCTGAATGCGGTACACAACTGAATCAAACCAGGCCCGTGGCCTTTCATGCTAAGCAGTTTGAGTTGTGGTCGGGCAAAGCATGTGTGCCCACTAACTTCTGGTCTGTGACATGCTGACACTCAACAGCTTAGCATGGGTTTTTTTAGTGGTAAATAACATCAGCGTGATCTCAATTCTTTTAAAGCCAATTTCCTCCCCTCTTCTAAAGATCAATTTTGCAACTGGTTTAGACAACACACAGCTACTGGCATCCACCAAGTCTTCATTCAAATGGCAATTATTAATGCATGAACATTTACAGTGGTGATTAGTTCATTTAGACCAGAGTTTCCCAAACTGGGTTCTGTGAAACCCCATGGTTCTATGGGAAGCTCCCAGGGGTTCACAGCAAGCAAGACTGATATATAAAATTTAAAAATAAAAATGCTTCTTCAGAATTCAGCCTCTGATTGGATGAGCTGGAAACAGCATGAAACTCAAATTCAGGGTGAGCGCAAACAATTTAGTGTGAGAGGATATGTCCACAGGGCAGAAGTCAGGGAAGGGGCCTCAGAGTGGGTGAAGCGATCCTCAGAGTGGGAGCGGGAGAAGCCTGGAAGGAAAAAACAGTAAAATGGGGAAATAAGAATACTGCTCTGAACTGTTTCTTTCCTTTTGAGCGGGCCTCAGAGTGGGAGTGAGAGCATGGCAAGGGGGGAAAGCGGGGTAAAGATTGGGCTGCAGAACGAATGGGGATCACAGGCATGTGAGAGAGAGAGCTGAGGGTTTGTCTTTGTGCATTTATGTTTGTGTGTGTGTGTGAGAGAGAGCGAGGTGTGTGCATGTGTGCATGTGAAAAATAGGTGAGTGTGCGTGTGAGAGGTGAGTGTGTGCGTGTGTGTGCATGTGAGAGCTGGGTGAGTGTGTGTGTAGGGATGGATAAAGTAAGTGTGTGACGGAGGTGAGTGTGCGCATGTGAGAGATATGCGAATGCATGTGTGCGTGTGTTTGAGAGGGAGAGGTGAGTGTCTGTGTGAGAGAGAAAGTTAAGTGTGTGTGTGAGTTTTAAAATTCGTTCATGGGACATGGGCGTCGCTGGCTGGCCAGCATTTATTGCCCATTCCTAGTTGCCCTTGAGAAGGTGGTGGTGAGCTGCCTTCTTGAATCACTGCAGTCCATGTGTTGTGCATTGATCCACAATGCCGTTAGGGAGGGAATTCCAGGATTTTGACCCTGCGACTGCGAAGGAACGGCGATATATTTCCAAGTCAGGATGGTGAGTGGCTTGGAGGGGAACTTGCAGATGGTGGTGTTCCCATATATCTGCTGCCCTTGTCCTTCTAGATAGAAGTGGTCATGGGTTTGGAAAGTGCATGGATCTATATTGAATTGCTGCAGTGCTTCTTGTAGATAGTACACACTGCTGCTACTGAGCAGGTGGTGGATGTTTGTAGATGTGGTGCCATTCAAGTGGGCTGCTTTGTCCTGGATGGTGTCAAACTTCTTGAGTGTTGTTGGAGCCACACCCGTTCAGGCAAGTGGGGAGTATTCCATCACACTCCTGAATACTGTCCAGTCAATTGTACTGGAAGTTGCACATGGAAAATATAGAGAAAATTAGGTTTGGCTATGAATCCCCCTTGCTTCAACTCCTAACCACAATAGTTACTTGGCTGACTGGTATTCTCTGTTTGTGTTCAAATGTGAAGCTTGATAATTTACTTGGGTACCAGGGCATGGTGCCTGCAGGAATTTACCCCAATGCAGGTCAGAACCTGGGGCAGAAGAAGGGAAATGTAGAGCAGAATCAAACTGAAACTGAATTATTAAATTATTCTGGTTAAGCTGATTCTGTTAAATTTATTCTACTATTTAAGTTCCACAAAGACCATTAATGGTCTTTACACAATTTACACAATATTCAGGAAATATTTCACCCCTCCACACTGCAGTCTTACACCAGACTGAGTAAACAGCAAATATCCCCAAAACATTCCTGGAACAGTTCTAATGTGGGAAATCTGTGTGTAAACACCTTTGTTAGAAAAAGGCACGCAAGTTCTGCTTTTTTAATAAAATGTCCTTACAATAAATTTTCTAATTAAGCTAAAGAGAAAAATATAACCTTAGCAATTTAAAACAAAATCCATCATCACACACTTTCTGACTTCTAACTCTACAATTACTTCTAACATTTCACACTAATTGTTAAATCCATCGATATTCGGCACTTTAAATGGGCATATTAACCTTTTCATTTTAAAGGGTTGATCAAGAGTTCTTAAATTAATACTTATTTGGGACATACCCCTTTGAACTTCTAGAGTGAAATATTACAATGTAGATTGAATTACATTGAACCAATGGCACAGAAAAGGCCATTCAGCCTCACAAGTCTCTGCCAGCATTTAAACTCCTTCTTCCACCCCTCTATATCTAACTCTATCATCATGCTCTTCTATTTCTTTGTCATGTGTTCCTCTCATCTCCCCTCAAAGTATCTACGTCACTTGCCTCAGCTACTCCCAGCAGCACTGTGTCATACATTTCTACCATTCTTTGGGTGGCCAATAGGAGAGCATTACTAAAACCACCTGATAGCACACAGCGGGGTGGAAAAGCAGATAAGCAACCTCTGGAATATACGTCAGTGTGATCACACGTCATTTTTAACATTGAAGTTTAAGATTTCCACTACCAGGCTGAAAGTCTATTGCAATTCAATCTATCTAAACTCAGCTTCCACGTTGTTAAAAGTTTAAAAAAGGAACAATGTATTTTTGTAAGCCAAGTTCACGTCTAGCAAACATACTAAAATCAAGGTCAGTCAGCCTTGGGTTTATTCAAGGTCTGTGAGTATGCTCTTTTTACCCACAAACTAAACTTGAATCCATTATTTTAAGGAATAAATTTTGATATTTTTGCACGCATACACTTGAATTGTGTGCTTTGTCAGATTCCAAATTGGTCCTTTCAAATTAGAACAACTATTGGCTGCCAAATAAATTTAAATATATAATGTTGCACTGGACCTTCACTGAATTGTAATCTTCCCTGAGAGACTAGAGTATCTGAATAGAAGTAAAACTAACCACATAATACAGAATTGGTTTAATAATACAATATTTAATATTGTCACTTTACCGTTTATCACATTTCTGTTTATGGAACTTTGCTGTCTACAAATTGATTGGCATGTTTCCTAATACTACAACAGTGACTACATTTCAAAAAGCATTTCACGGGTTTTGAAATGCTTTGGAAATCTGCCGTCCTTACCTGGTCTGGCCTACATGTGACTCCAGAGCCACAGCAATGTGGTTGACTCTTGGGCAATTAGGGATGGGCAATAAATGCTGGCCAGCCAGCAACATCCATGTCCCACAAAATGAATTTCAAAAAATGCTGTACGATAATCTCTAGAGACATATAACTCTATGTATAACTCTATGTTATATGTCTCTGAGGACACGAAATGTGCAAGTTCCCTCTTCCAAAACAGCTCTGCAGACTCCAGTGCGCTTGCTGTATTCAAAGTATCAAGCCATGTCAAGATTTGCTCTGATACAGTTAGACCTTTGAACAATGAGACAAAACACTTCATATCAGATGGACAATTGCATTTTTGATTCATTTAATGCAATATAAATTTTCAGACAAAGATCACAGCTGTCCATACCAAACAACAAATCCAGAATTATGAGTTATATGTTTCTAGAGACTATCATACAGCATTTTTAAAAATTCATTTTGTAGGACATGGGTGTTGCTAGCTGACCTGTATTTATTGCCCATCCTGAGTTGCCTGAGAGTCAACCACATTGCTGTGGCTCTGGCCACATGTAGGCCAGACCAGGTAAGGACGGCGAATTTCATTCCCTAAAGGACATTTGTGAACCAGATGGGTTTTTCCAACAATTGACAATTGTTTCATGGTCATCAGTAGATTCTTTTAAATGAATTCAAATTCCATCATCTGCCGTGGCCGGATTCAAAGCCGGGTCCCCAGAACATAAGCTGAGCTTCTGGATGAATAGTCTAGTGATAATACCACAAGGCCATTGCCTCCCCCAGTGACTTATAGATTACTAAAAAGTATAGACAAGCACATATCATTTGATGACCAAGGGACTACCTTCTCACCCCTAGATTATTTTACTTGTCTTTGCTGTTGTGACTTCAATCAAACAGCAGCCACTCAACTGCCAATCGCTAAGGAAATGTAATGCGGTACTGCCTGCATAGAGGTTTCACTTATCCCATTCCAAATGGGTTCTGTTGTTCATATTTTTCTAAACATGGATCATCACATCAAAACATGAACTGTCTTCTCAACTGGACCAAGTCCTGGGCAATCAACAACTAACTCAAGCGGCTTCAACGCACACATCTTTGCATTCAGAGCGTGGCTCATTGCTCGTCCCAAAGTACTCGCTGCAATCTGCTAAGATAGCTTTCGTCCAAAGTGGTAAAATCCAATCATCAAGCTAAAACCCCTAGACTTTAGTGTGCAACCATTCAATTTGAGTAGTTTCTTTGGAAATAATGTCAATAAAAAAGTTAAAAGACCTCCTGGTTTTTGAATTTCTGCAAGCAACCTAGTATGGTCCCTTAAACTTTAATAAATCATTAAAAGCTCTGGCTTTCTCACCAGCAGTTGTAAATCTAAATGAATCACATTGCAGAGACATCTGTCTGATTAAATTACTATTTATTTCAAAATTTCAATTAGAAAACAGGCTGGCTGGAAAACTGACATTAAAGGCCGGTTTCCTGTTTTGTTCTGAATGCTGCATTTATGTCTTCAAAAGGTTCACTCCGCTCTTTGCTATGATATTTGAACTCTCTACCCTCCCCAGAAAAAAAAACTTTCCATTGAAGTCACTGAATTTTAAAAATACCAGATGATAAAAATGCTTGAGAAAAGTCACATCAGCTTTCTTAAATTAACACTTCAATTCTTAAAAGGCCCACGTTCTCTTCTACTGAAATTTGCTCTGCAACTGATTGATTTTCCCTTTATGGGGACTAGGGAAAGAATTTTCAGTCTTTGTGCCAAGATTCAAGAGGCAAATAGTTATAAGCAAACTTGAAGTAAAAGGACTGTGAGTGAGACATCCAAAATATAAGCTGAAATTACTGAAAATGCTAAGAAAGGCCATTAATATCCAAAAGAGCAAGACGGGTTAGCAGTCAGGTATAACCTTTCATCAGAAGTCAAGAGGACCTGAGTTTTGATTCCAGGTCGGGATTAGCTACATTTCACTGCAGGAAATGCTCCCCCTATAATGTAGATTGTGGAAAATGTCTTAGAGTTTCCAGCAATGCACCAGACAAGCTGTTCTTAAAAAAAGATTGTGGTCCTCTCAAATAATTTCCTTACTAACTTCTTCTTAAGAAAGCAATGTCTCATGAAAACAAATCATTGTGGAACAAGAGGGCCACATTCAGGCCACCAAGACTTTTCTTTCCACAGATTATCATATAACTTACCCCATCATAGACTCTACCCCATCTACTAAATTTGTTGAGCGTTATTTAATTACTCTGTAAATCCCAAACGTTAAGCAAATTAATAGAATATCTATCATGCATCCATGTCAATCCTGACCTAAGAGGCTCCTCACTCTCTCTTAGCTAGTGCTATGAATGACATACATGGCACATTGTCAATAAATCATTGGCAATCTTCACCCAAATAAACAGTGTAGCAAAAATGCTGCAGCAAAGACTGTGACACACAGGGCATTTTGCAGAGGGCCAATAGAACAGGGCATTTTGCAGAGGGCCAATAGAACAGGTTTCCTTCACTAAATAATTTTGTTCATTTTAAGAGCTCACTAATTTGTGAAAATTAAACACATTGGAATGCAAAACCATTCATGCAATATTCAAAACAGTTTCACTGGAAAAAGATGGATTTTACAAACTAACCTACTGCTAAAAATGTAAAATCTGTGTCAACAATTTTCATTGCAGTGTGAATTCTCCAGCCATTCACACCCCACTACTGTTGCAAGCGAAGATGGAGAATTTGGCGCTCAGCCAAATCTCCATTCACTGCAGCGGGACCAGAGTGACCTGCTGGCATGAGTGGCCAGAGAGTTCCAGCCCATTTGAAGTTTAGTTTTACAGATGCTACAAGTACGGCAATGAGAAAAAGAAGTGATTGAAAAATAAATGTGCTGAATCTGTCAAGAGCCAGTGGAAGTATTTTTACCATTGAATAATGTCATAAAATGGATAATATCCAATTACACATTCATTAAAATCCCCATTCTATTGCAGCCAATGAAAAGGAAAATGAGGCATGGTATTTGGATAATTTATCATCATTTCACACCATTACAGAATGGTTAAAAAAAGACTTCCCGTAAGACTAAACCTCGAAGAAATTTCTACAAGCCCTGAAAATATAGCCATTTTTAATTTTAAATTTCCTAAAACGTACAGATAGGGCACACTTTCATGTACGACAAGCAAACAAACTTGCAACTATATGATACCTTTCACAACCTCAGGACGTCCCAACGCACTTCATAGCCAAAGAAGTAATTTTGCTCTGAAAAAGAGTCATACAGACTCAAACGTTAACTCTCTTTCTCTCTCGCTCCATTTCTCTTTCCACAGATGCTGCTAGACCTGCTGAGTTTTTCCAGCATTTTCTGTTTTTTATTTTATATTATATAAATGGTTTTGCAATGTAAAACACTAAATTGCATATAGCAAGATTTCACAAACAGCAAAGGGATAAATAACTAGATAACCAGTTTTGGTGATATTGTTTGAGGGATATATGCTGACCAGGACAGCAGAATAATTCCCCTGCTCTTACTCAAATAGTGCTGAAAGAGGGCAAAGGATGCCTTGCTTCAATATTGCAAGTCAACACATCTGACAGTGTAATATTCCCTAATTACAGTGCTGAGGTATCTGTCTGGATTACATGTTAAAATTTTGGCGTGCATACAAACCCACAATCTGACTCCAAAGCAAATGTATGACCACTGAACACAGGCTGATGTCTAAGTACAAGATATGTCAGCCTAAAACTTTGATGGTTCTGTGGCGGTGTTACAAACACTAAATGGATCCCTAAACATCCAACAGTGGAATCCATGTTGACATACCTCACCAAAAGTGGGCTGTCTGCATTTATGGTAAAAGCTCATTCATAGGAGCCCAGAACCAATACCTGTAACAAGTGTTAGGTCCATTGTATGTGCAAATAGAGCACCTCTGACAGTACAGTGCTCCCTCAGTACTGCCTAGATTATGTGCTCACCCCTCTGAAGAAGGGATTCAAGCCTATGACTTCTTGATTAAAAGTCAATAATATTACTGAATCAAGGTTGACATTTAAGTGTTCTTATTGTATTAATAAAGGCAAATTTGCAACTACTCAAATGGCATCATGAAAATATTTGATTGTATTAAAGTATGTTGCTCTAAATAAATGAAGGAAAGCAGTTGTGTAGATTTCTGACTGTAATCTTGAAATAAATAGGGATGCTTCCATTCTCAAAAAATATATTAAAAAGTGCTTTCTGTTCACCAAATTCAAATTAACTTTAGCAAAACTGGGGTGGCATGGTTTCACAGTGGTTAATACTGCTGCTGCCTCACAGCGCCAGGGACCCGGGTTCAACCTTGGGTGACTGTGTGGAGTTTGCATATTCTCTCTGTGTCTGCGTGAGTTTCCTCCGGGTACTTCAGTTTCCTCCCACATTCCAAAGATGTGCAGGTTCGGTGGATTGGGCATGGCTAAATTGCCTCTTAGTGTCACAAGATGTGCAGGTAAGGGGGATTAGTGGGGTAAATATGTGGGATTGCAGGGCTAGGGCCTGGGTCGGATGCTGTCAGAGAATGGTGCAGACTCAATGGGCCAAATGGCCTCCTTCTGCACTGTAGGGATTCTACGATTCTATGAAAACTAGAAAAGTGAAGAGGCTCAACATGGCACCTTCAACATCAAAATTCTTTGTGAATTTGCAGAGATCAAGCAAACTAAAAAAAAAATATTTCATTCTCAACAGAGATGAATAAGATTCAGTCTTTGCAGGTGCCCCCAACCAAGCGTATATCGATAACAAAATTAAAACAGAGACAGAATCATCATTTTCAGAGATCCATATCAAGCACACAAACTGAGGGCAGGATCAGTGGTATTGGCATAAGCTGAAAGTTCTAGAAGAGAATTTCAAACAACAAAATAATGTTGATTTTTTTTTTAACGGAGTGAGGCAAAGATATATGTTCTGTGCTGTAAGAATATGTAAAATATGATTATTTCAGATGACATATGAAGGAAAGCATGGGCATATTTTGCAAGCTGTGCAGAGACAATATTCAGCAGCGAAAGGATCAAAAATTCCTTTTGATACTAACACTGCTACTATCTCAGAGATATTTGGGAGATAGCTCTCAGCATAAAGCTTTTAAAACCAAACATTGGAATTTAATAAAATATCAAATTCACAGAGTAACAGGACAAGTATTCAATGCTTACTTTCCAAAGTTTGTCCATAACCTTCCAAAGACGACAGATTAGTTTTTTTCATATCTTAGCAATGCCCAGCATCAAAACGGTATTAGGGATGCATCGTATGGAATCAGCTAGATGCCAATTTGTGAGCAATCAACAAAGGACTGTAGATAGCAATTGCACAGACAAAACTGAATAGCTAAATGAGTTAAAATAGCTTTTAAACACTGAATCTGTAAAATATTTCCAGCAGATTTTAAAAGTTATTGAGCGCTGGTTGTGTGACTCAAGATCCGTTTTGCATGCAAGTCTGTGTCAGTACAGCATTGGGTAATGAAGCATAATATCAGTTACATTAAAGCACCATAGAAAATGTTTTGAAAGAACAGTTTCATAAAAAGATTTTCATATTTCATACGATAGTCACTTTGCCAGCAAAGGAAAACTAAGTCAATTCTACCCATATTAGATGCAGATGCCCTTTAAAGAGAGTGAAATAGATCCACCTAATTTTCAATTAAGAATGGATTCATCCCAACTTAATTTATTTAAATGATATGGGAAGACCCCGTCATCTACATCTTAATACCTGAATCATTTTAGGCATACCCAATATCCAGAGAGAGGAGGATGGAAACATACTCTTTTCCCAACAATTTGACAAAGTAGTATCATCTTTAGCAGTACAGTGGTTAGCACTGCTGCCGCATAGTGCCAGGGACCTGGGTTCGACTCGCAGCTTGGCTCACTGTCTGTGCGGAGTCTGCAAGTTCTCCTCGTGTCTGCATGGGTTTCCTCCAAGTGCTCCGGTTTCCTCCCACAGTCCGAAAGACATGCTGGTTAGGTGCTTTGGCCATGCTAAATTTTCCCTCAGTGGACCCGAACAGGCACTGGAGTGTGGTGACTCAGGGATTTTCACAGTAACTTAATTGCAGTGTTAATGTAAGCCTGCTTGTGACACCAATAAATAAACTTAAAAACTTAATCTTAAATATATTCGCTATTATGGCATAAGTTCTACATTTATCCAGACTTATTTCCCATCTCATTCATCTCATGGAATTCACCTTCCCTTTTCAGAATATCAGCTTTCAACATACCTAACTTCTTCTGGCTTTTGAAGCTTTTGGCATAAACAGCAAAACCTTCTTGATAGAGTATAACCTTTCCATATGACCTTTAGCTCATGTCCGTGTCAGAATTTTGTGTGGTTACCTGAGTCCTCTCTCCGATGATGTGAATAGGAAGAGTTATTCACAGGCGTGGCACAGTGGTTAGCACGGCTGCCTCACAGCACCAGCACCCCAGGTTCGATTCCCAGCTTGGGTGACTGTGTGGAGTTTGCACATTCTCCCCGTGTCTGCATGGTTTCCTCCAGGTGCTCTGGTTTCCTCCCACAGTTCAAAAGAGGTGCCGGTTAGGTGCATTGACCATGCTAAATTCTCCCTCAGTGTACCCGAACAGGCGCCAGAGTGTGGTGACTCGGGGATTTCCACAGTAACTTCATTGCAGTGTTAATGTAATTTGTGTAATCTATTTGTGATTAATAAATAAACTTTAAAAAACTCTACCCATAAGCTCCCCAATGGAAATCCAATCTTCTGGCACCATTAGCCTTGGTTAATGCCGCAACAGACATGTTGGTCCCTCTGGTCATAAACTGGCTGGAACCCCAATAGCATTTAAAGAACATATGAAAAGGAACAAGGGTAGGTTCATATCTCCTACTCTCCAGCATTTAGCATGAGAGCTGGTGGCTAGTGGCAACAGAACAATTACAAAAATTAATATTCTGCTTAGGGCACAAGATCTTCCTTTAGTAATCTTACACTCACTAATAAAAAAACTGATAAGCTCATTGGTTATCAGCCACATGTTTGCCAAATCATTTAGAAGTGATAAGCCCCTTCCTGAAGGATAAGGGGAGAGATTGGTAAACCAGAAGTGTTTGTGAACAACCCAGAAACTTTATTTTTTCTCATCGCAACCCACAACTTGCCAGTCTAGTACCGCAACTGCTTGGCTACCACACACTGATAACGGCTCAAATCTTCATTAATTTTAAAAAAAGACTTGGAGTTAGAAGGCGCTATGATCACCACAAGTCTCAAAGCCCTTTGCAACAAAATAAATACTTTTTGAACTGTAAATAGTGCCATGGAACTTTTACATCTACCCGAGAATTCGTGAGAATTAAATATTGGGAAAATTGAAGCCATTGCACAGGATTTTCCTGTCCTTCCCGCCAGCGGGTTCTTCTGATCTCGCCAAATGCTACCCCCAGGGTGGTTCCCCGATAACAGGACAGGTGAGCCATGCTAAACACGGTAGACATCTGTGGGACCGGATAATCCTGCCAGTGGCCAACGGTAAGCTATCTCCCCCGCCTGAAAACACACTGTGGGGGAGTCGGAAAATCAAATGAATTGTTTTTGGTCTCCGCTCCAAACACCATTCGCTAGCTGCTGAATCAATCTCTCTCCCTGGCAACAGCCTGTCATATAGAGAACCCTGTTCGCAATCTTGGTATCACATTTGACTCTGAAATAAGCTTCCAACCTCTTATTCGTGAACTCATGAAGACCACTTATTTCCACCTCCGTAACATCACCTGACTTTGCCCCTGTCTCAGCTCATTTGCTGCTGAAACCCTCATTCATATCCTTGTTACCTCCATACTCAACTATTCCAATGCAGTACTGTCTGGTTTCCCACATTCATCCCTCTGTAAATTAGAATTCATCCAAAACTCTGCTGCCTATGTCCTCAAGTCCCATCACCTTATTACCCCAGTGCTCATTAACCTACATTGGATCCCTGTCAAGCAATGTCTTGATTTTAAAGTTCTCACCCATATTTTCAAGTCCCTCCCTGGCCTTGTTCTTTTTTGTCCATGCAATCTCATCCAACTCCATAACACCATGGGGTATTTGAGCTCCTCTAATTCTGGCCTATTATTCATCCCCAGTTTTAATTGCTCCACCATTGGTGGCCATACCTTCATTGGCCAAGCTCTTGAATATACTCCCTCTCCACCTCTCTAGTTCACTTTCCACCTTTCTGACACTCTTTAAAATCTACCTCTTTGACCAGGCTTTGGTCACCTTAATATTGCCTTATGTGTCTCGTGGCACACGCTATTTTATAATGCTCCTATGAAGTACCTTTAGACATTGCATTACATTTAAAGGTGCTAAATAAATATACATCATTGTTGGTGTTGTTGGGAACTGATGGGTTTGATGAAGGGAGCCACCCAAACATTAATCCGCCTTTCTCCTAAAGATGGACTGACCTGCCGTACAGACCCAGGACTTCCTAATTATTTTTAAATCTGAGCTGTAATTATTGGTCCGTAAAATTAAGATTCCTCTGAAAATCTTTACCTAAATCCAAGAAATTAGGTAGACAATTAAATCACATTCCTCAGATCCTTCACGTTTTTATTCATGAGAATTATTTCAAGTATCTTGTCTGCTCAGAATGCGAAGTAATTATACCACACGCCTGAATGGTATAGCAGCACAAGGTCCAGCTGACTGGTGATTCTCCAATCTATTTGACCATTCCATATCCCTCATAATGTTATTGTTAGGAATGCTTTTTCTGCTTGTTTCAAATTCCCATCTCTGTTACTTTAATTAACTCAATGAGAGAACTATTCCATTAAGATGAGAGAAAGAGGAATTTGATCGGAAAACACTATCCACATGTGCAATCTCTCTCTTCACATTAATGAAGAAAGTTATTGGGTTATCTCACTTTACAGGACTACCGTGAGCCACTTACAAAATTGTTTCCCCCTTTATCAAAATGCCTTACATTTCCACAGCTAGATTTTATGTGGAAGGCAGCCACTACAATGAGAAAATAATTAAAACCTGCCCGTATGTTAGACTAGCTTATCTAAAATATAAATATTCATGCTCATAAAAAGATCCTCATTTTTTTTGGTTCATCAATTAAACCCATTATCAAACAAGGCACATGGGCAAAATAACTATCGGTGATGTTATGCAGACATGGGTAATGTTTTCCTGTCTAGTTCCTCTTTCTCTCATTATAATGGAATTGTTCGCCCATTGATCTATTTATAGTAACAGAGATGGGAATTTGATTAAAGCATAGTAAGCATTTGTGACAATAACATCACCAGTAATTTGCCTGATGACTCCTCTACTATAACTGGAAATGATCTCTGATATCAATTTCAATAATCCATCTGTTTGTGCTACATTGATTTCAGCTGAGCAGTAGCACCAAATTTCATCTCAGGACCATCACAGAATCATAGAATCCATACAATGCAGAAGGAGGCCATTTGGCCCATCGAGCCTGCACCAACAACGATCCCACCCCGGCCCTATTCCCGTAACCCCAAGTATTTACCCCCCCGACACTAAGGGTCAACTTAGCATGGCCAATCAACCTAACCTGCACATCTTTGGACTGTGGGAGGAAACCGGAACACCCAGAGGAAACCCACGCAGACATGGGGAGAAAGTGCCAGCACCACACAGACAGCCACCGAAGGCCGGAATCGCACCCGGGTCCCTGGTGCTGTGAAGCAGCAGCGTTAATCATTGTACCACCGTGCCAATGGAGGGAGGGATAAACAAGCCAGAATTTTCCCCCTGATAGGTCACTATTATGCACCATAGAAAGCATTTTTCTGATTGCATCACAGCTTGGTATGGCTCCTGCTCTGTCCAAGACCGCAATAAACTACAAAGGGTCGTGAACGAAGCCCAGTCCATCATGCAAACTGGCCTCCCATCCATTGACTCTGTCTACACTTCCCGCTGCCTCGGAAAAGCTGCCAGCATAATCACCATGCACCCCGGACATTCTCTCTTCCACCTTCTTCTGTCGGGAAAAAAGATACAAAAGTCTGAAGTCACGCACCAACTGACTCAAGAACAGCTTCTTCCCTGCTGCCATCAGACTTTTGAATGGACCTACCTTGTATTAAGTTGATCTATCTCTACACCCTAGCTATAACTGTAACATTACATTCTGCACTCTCTCCTTTCCTTCTCTATATACGGTATGCTTTGTCCGTATAGTGCGCAAGAAACAATACTTTTCACTGTATACTAATACATGAGACAATAATAAATCAAATCAAATTATTTGCTACCTGCTGGAAGTATGCAGCTGAAGGCATCAATGTGAGAGTCACACTAGGGTCAGCTGTGATGCCTCCACAGTGAAATAGCTTGCCCATACTATGTCTAGGTTCATACATAAAGAACAGCTAATTGGATGAGGGAGTAGATGTGCTTAAAGCCCCTGGAACTGTACCAAAAAGTTACTGCCTTCAGGAAATGGAGAGAATTTGGAGGAAACAAAAAAAATCCAGCAAAAAAATGTTCTGCACGTTTCAAGTGAATTTCAAAGCTCGTCAAATTTGGAAGATCAGTCAGAACAGTTCAATATTAATAATACCAATTCATTATCAGTTACCTTCCAGAGATACTTCATGCACTAAAATTACAGTCATGTAATGTAGTTAGATTTTATTATCTTGAAACATCTCAATTAGACTGATGAATCCACAGCAGTTGATACTTTTCCTAAATAGAAAATAAAAATCTATCTAACTATGCTATGTTGCATTTAATTTTACTTAAGTAGATAGTTAAATGTAGACCAATCTACATCCTCTTCCTTCTCTCTATATTCATACTGCATTGACATAGCAGCTCACCACCATCTTCTGAAGGGCAATTAGGGCAATAAATGCTGGCCTAATCAGCAATGCCCACACCCCTTAAATGAATTTTTAAAAATCTAGTCTTACTATAATGTATACCATACTGATTTCAGTATCCCAAACTAAAAAAACTCCTTCCCTCTCTCCACCTTCTCCTTGACTTACAATCATCAGATCTTTGGTGTTACCTATTCATGACCTACTCGTGCAAAACATGCGTTAAAGTTTATTTATTATTGTCACAAGTAGGCTTACTTTAACACTGAAATGAAGTTACTGTGAAAATCCCTGAGTCACCACACTCCGGCGCCTGTTCAGGTACACTGAGAGGGAATTTAGCATGGCCAATGCACCTAACCAGCACGTCTTTCAGACTGTGGGAGAAAACCGGAGCACCTGGAGGAAGCACACGTAGACATGGGGAGATCGTGCAGACTCCACACAGAGTGTGGACCGAAGCCAGGGATCAAACCCAGGCCCCTGGTGCTGTGAGCCAACTGTGGTAACCATTGTGCCAACCTTTACAAAGGTTGTAAGACACAGAACTAAGCAGAACAGTCGTTAATATTCAAACTTCCACAACTAATATAGAGATAAATATTCGAAGTAGTTAATCCACACCATGATTCATTGGAACTGGAAGCTAAATGCCTCTGCATATTATTCATCCACAATATGCGCAATACACATTACCAAGCATTGAAGACTTACTTGGTGGGTAAGAAAAGAAATCAAAGTTCACCAATATGAATTAAATATTTCTCTCTTTAACCTGTGTGGAATTAAAATCTAGAGCTCAACATGAGACATTGTGAACATTGTAGAAGTACAATATTTTAATAGATGACAATGAATCTTTTATTGCTCACTTAAAACTATTCATTATTTATTTTAGACTATTGGATTTAAGACTGCCAAGGTATTTGAACATAATTACACACTAGTTACATAATTCACAGGATAATTTAACAATATATTTAATAAAGTTACAAGAGCATTGGAGGGAAATTTTTGATCAAAACATGAACCTGTATTTCCCTGCAAAATACTGACTGACACATTGTGCCTTTCACATTTCCATTTAAATTCTTTCTTTATATTGCATATATAATTATCTGCTGTAACCATTGATGGATATGGTCTAAGTCACTGAAGATTTTCTCCTTTAAGGTACAATTACAGTAGAATTGTAGCACTGCTGCAGTTTCACATTATGCTGACATTGCCTCATAGAAATAGATTCTCCTGCTATTACATTGAGGTATATAGGATCTCATAACTGCAGGGCATAGAGGAAAATTGGATGGAAGAGATAAGCAGTCAAAGATACACACATGTTGTGACAAAAGAATCCGCCCCAAATGTAAATGGAGCCTGAATTGAAAGCAGTCAGGGTCAGGTCTCACAGATTGAAATAGAGCAAAATTCCCTGAAGATGGGGGTGGAATTCTCATTTCCTTCACCCCAGCTGTAGGTCAGACTTTAAACATACTGGCTGGAGTTCTCCAATCTCGTTCAGCCCACCACTGCTGCCAGTAAGAATGGAGAATTTGCCACTCAGCCAGAGCACCATTCACTGCAGTGGGACTGGAGAATCCCAGCTGCAGGCAAGAATGGAGAATTCTGGCCATTATTTATCCCAGTAAGAAGTCTCACAACACCAGGTTAAAGTCCAACAGGTTTATTTGGTAGCAAATACCATAAGCTTTCGGAGCGATGCCCCTTCGTCAGATGGAGTAGTTATCTGTTCTCCAACAGTACACAGACACAGAAATCAAGTTACAGAATACTAATTAGAATGCAAATCTCTACAGCCAGCCAGGTCTTAAAAGGTACAGATAATATGGGTGGAGGGAACATTAAACACAGGTTAAAGAGATGTGTATTGTCTCCAGACAGAACAGCTAGTGATATTATGCAAGATCAGGGAGAAAGCTGTGGCGAGCTGTGGGGGTTAATGATAATGTGACATAAATCCAACATCCCGGTTTAGGCCATCCTCATGTGTGCGGAACTTGGCTATCAGTTTCTGCTCAGCGTCTCTGCGCTGTCGTGTGTTGTGAAGGCCGCCTTGGAGAACGCTTACCTGAAGATCCAAGGCTGAATGCCAGTGACTGCTGAAGTGCATTCAGCCTTGGATCTTCAGGTAAGCGTTCTCCAAGGCGGCCTTCACAACACACGACAGCGCAGAGACGCTGAGCAGAAACTGATAGCCACGTTCCGCACACATGAGGACGGCCTAAACCGGGATGTTGGATTTATGTCACATTATCAGTAACTCCCACAGCTCGCCACAGCTTTCTCCCTGATCTTGCATAATATCACTAGCTGTTCTGTCTGGAGACAATACACATCTCTTTAACCTGTGTTTAATGTTCCCTCCACCCATATTATCTGTACCTTTTAAGACCTGGCTGGCTGTAGAGATTTGCATTCTAATTAGTATTCTGTAACTTGATTTCTGTGTCTGTGTACTGTTGGAGAACAGATAACTACTCCATCTGACGAAGGGGCATCGCTCCGAAAGCTTATGGTATTTGCTACCAAATAAACCTGTTGGACTTTAACCTGGTGTTGTGAGACTTCTTACTGTGCTTACCCCAGTCCAACGCCGGCATCTCCACATCATTATTTATCCTCCAGAAGATGAACATAGATGCATAACCAAAATCACGCTGCACTGATAGTTAACTTGTGGGAATATAACCTTTGTTAAAAAGTGACTAACAAAACTGTTCAACTCATTGTAGACAATTCAGGGACCAAAGTCCAATCCCCCACTTCACGCTGCAATGTATAAGTCCGCCATGTATTATATTTTCTCATTTTAGAAACTGGAATGTTAATATTATTTTAAACACAACTTATAGAAACTCCATATTTTGTTTCCTTTACTCTTTCATGGGATGTGGGCAGCATTTATTGCCCACCCTAATTGCCCTTGAACTGAACACTTCAGAGGTCAGTTAAAAGTCAGCAATATTACTGTGGTTTTGGAGTGACATGTAGGCCAGACCATATAAGGGTGATAGGTTTCCTTCCCTAAAAGTGCATTAGTGAGCCAGGTAGGTTTTTACAACAATTGATAATAATTGTGAAGCCACCATTACTGAGACGAGCCTTTTCTATTGTAGATTTATCAATTGAATTCAAATTCCACCAGCTGTCATGGTGCAATTTGAATCCTTGTTCCCAGAGCATGCACCTGGGTCCAGTGATATTACCACTACACCATCTCCCCCATTGAAACACTTCAGTTTTCCACAAGTGAGCTTCAAGATCTTATTAGCATTTTCCTATGCTAAAGGTGCTATATAAATATAAGACCCTATTGATGATGTTAACAGCACAAGCCTGGCCAATCAGATTTCTTGCATATTAATGCTCATTTTGCACCTCTCAAAGACTCATAGCAACAACTCAAAGAACAATGACAGTAAACGTAGGGAATAGAGATTCAAATCTATACAGCCAGATAGACTGACATCAAGACTATTTCTGTATTTTGAAAGATTGACTTTTATATTTAGAGAAATAGAACGTAATGAGTGAATGCAGAGTTCACACAGAGAGAACTAGAACACAGGAGTGAAAGAATAGCACTGTAGTTCCAAATCAGGATGGTGTACTTGGGGGGGAACTTGCCCGTAGTGGTAGTGGTTGCCCTCATCCTTCTTGGTAGTAGAGGTCACACGGTTGGACGCTGCTGTTGAAGGAGATTTGGTGAATTACAGCATTGCATCTTATATATGGCACACACTGTTGTTATTGTACACTAATGGTGGATGGGGCACTAATCAAGAGGGCTACTTCTTCCTAGATGTAGAACTTCTTGAGGGTCATTCAAAATGCAGTCATTCAGGCAAGTGGAGAGTCTTCTATTCATGACTTGTACCTTGAAATGGTGGACAGGTTTGTGGAGTCAGGAAGTGACTCATAGCACAATTCCTAGCTTCTGACCTATTCTTGTGGATACAGTATTTATATGGCTGGTCCAATTCAGTTTCTGGCCAATGATAACCCCAAGAGGTTATTGCTTGGCACTGGTTTGATACAAATGTTACTTGCCACTTACTACTCCAGCACAAGTCTGAATGTTTTCCAGGTCTTGCTGCATGCAAGCACAGACTGCTTCAGCATCTGAGAAGTTCTGAATGGTACCAAACACTGTGGAGTCATCAGTAAACATTCCCACTTCTGCCCTTATTTGGAGGGAAGGTCAATTGATGAAGTAGCTGAAGATGGTTCAGCCTAGGACACTATCCTGAGAAACTCCAGCAGCGATGTTCTGGGCTGAGATAATTAGCTTTCAATCTTCATGGCCGGTGCAGGCTTGGAGGGCCGAAGGGCCTGTTCCTATGTTGTAATTTTCTTTGTTCTTTGTTTTTTGTTCAACCACCACAACCATGGGGGGTACCAGTCAGGAGTCAAGTCTAGATGTAGCAAAGGCAAGAATGCATGTTTCAGCAGCAGGTGAGCTGAGGCAGGGGCAAAGTCTGGCATGTTATGAAGGTGGATGCAGGCGGTCTTAGTGATCATATCACTGCTGGGTTGAACAGATATACAGTTTAGCTGTTCCATCATTGCATTTACTATAGTTCAGTGAGGGAGCGCATTCCTATCTGATCAGTTTTATTTTATAGAAAAAACTTACAAATGTTCAAAGCAGAGGAAGATACAGGGTGATGGCAAGGCAATGAGATTACTTTCAGATTGCTAGGTCAACAATAGATATTGCAACATCTAGCATTAAGAATTGACGTAATATCATTTTCAGACTAACAAAACATTAACATTTGCCTGTCAATAACACAACTCTGAGGGATGAATTTAATTAAACAATCAATGCTGTTTTTCATTGTCTGCAGTGTATATTACCCTCAATTGTTTATAACATACTCCACAGTTTCTGACACTCTATAACCTAGAAATACAATTACTGATATTATCATATGAATCGTTAGTGTATTAACATGGCATTCCTCTATCTGTGCATTTAATGAAGGGATTAACCTGCCATGAAAATATACCCACTGTCACCAATAGAAATTCTGAAGCTCATATTTCTTAGTTCCTTATTTTGTTTAAATGTACTGCATGAGAAAATCTAACCATCGCCCTTTGACATTCAATGCATTGCCATCATGGAATTCACCTGCTATAAATAACAGGGAGATTACCATTGACCAGAAACTGAATGGATGTGCAGGATATTCTGGAGGGTCTGAAAATAGATAAATCCCCTGGTCCGGATGGGATTTATCCAAGGATTCTCTGGGAGGCAAGAGAAGTGATTGCAGAGCCTCTGGCTCTGATCTTCAGGTCGTCGTTGGCCTCTGGTATAGTACCAGAAGATTGGAAGTTAGCGAATGTTGTCCCATTGTTTAAGAAGGGGAACAGAGACTTCCCCGGGAATTATAGACCGGTGAGTCTCACTTCTGTTGTCGGCAAGATGTTGGAAAAAATTATAAGGGATAGGATTTATAGTTATTTGGAGAGTAATGAATTGATAGGTGATAGTCAGCATGGTTTTGTGGCAGGTAGGTCGTGCCTTACTAACCTTATTGAGTTTTTTGAGAAAGTGACCAAGGAGGTGGATGGGGGCAAGGCAGTGGACGTGGTATATATGGATTTTAGTAAGGCGTTTGATAAGGTTCACCATGGTAGGCTTCTGCAGAAAATGCAGATGTATGGGATTGGGGGTGATCTAGGAAATTGGATCAGGAATTGGCTAGCGGATAGGAAACAGAGGGTGGTGGTTGATAGTAAATATTCATCATGGAGTGCGGTTACAAGTGGTGTACCTCAGGGATCTGTTTTGGGGCCACTGCTGTTTGTAATATTTATTAATGATCTGGATGAGGGTATAGTTGGGTGGATTAGCAAATTTGCTGATGACACCAAAGTCGGTGGTGTGGTAGACAGTGAGGAAGGGTGTCGTAGTTTGCAGGAAGACTTAGACAGGTTGCAAAGTTGGGCCGAGAGGTGGCGGATGGAGTTTAATGCGGAGAAGTGTGAGGTAATTCACTTTGGTAGGAATAACAGATGTGTTGAGTATAGGGCTAACGGGAGGACTTTGAATAGTGTGGAGGAGCAGAGGGATCTAGGTGTATGTGTGCATAGATCCCTGAAAGTTGGGAATCAAGTAGATAAGGTTGTTAAGAAGGCATATGGTGTCTTGGCGTTTATTGGTAGGGGGATTGAATTTAGGAGTCGTAGCGTTATGTTGCAACTGTACACAACTCTGGTGCGGCCGCACTTGGAGTACTGTGTGCAGTTCTGGTCCCCACATTACAGGAAGGATGTGGAGGCTTTGGAGAGGGTGCAGAGGAGGTTTACCAGGATGTTGCCTGGTATGGAGGGGAGATCCTATGAGGAGAGGCTGAGGGATTTGGGATTGTTTTCGCTGGAAAGGCGGCGGCTAAGAGGGGATCTTATTGAAACATATAAGATGATTAGAGGTTTAGATAGGGTGGATAGTGATAGCCTTTTTCCTCTGATGGAGAAATCCAGCACGAGGGGGCATGGCTTTAAATTGAGGGGGGGTAGTTATAGAACCGATGTCAGGGGTAGGTTCTTTACCCAGAGGGTGGTGAGGGATTGGAATGCCCTGCCAGCATCAGTAGTAAATGCGCCTAGTTTGGGGGCGTTTAAGAGATCCGTAGATAGGTTCATGGACGAAAAGAAATTGGTTTAGGTTGGAGGGTCACAGTTTTTTTTTAACTGGTCGGTGCAACATCGTGGGCCGAAGGGCCTGTTCTGCGCTGTAATGTTCTATGTTCTATGTTCTATGAACTGGACTAGCCATATAAATACAGTGCTACAAAAGCAGGTCAGAGGCTATGAATCTTGTGGCGATTAAATCATCTCCTGACTCCCCAAAGCTTGTCCACAATTTACAAGGCACAGGTCAGGAGTGTGATGGAATACTCTCTCTCTACTTGCCTAGATTAATCCAACTCCAACAACACCCAAAAATTTGACACCATCCAGGACAAAGCTGCCTGTTTGATTGGCACCTCACTCACAAACATTCACTCCCTCCATCACCGATGCACAATAACAGCAGTGTGCACCATCTGCAAGATGCACAACAGGAACTCACCAAGGCTCCTTAGACAGCACCTCCGAAACACAAGACTACCCACATCTAGAAGGCCAAGGGCAGCAGACACATGAGTAAACTATCACCTAGAGGTTCACCTCAAAGCCACTCACCATCCTGATTTGGAAATATATCGCTGTCCCTTCACTGTCACTGGGTAAAAATCCTGGAACTATTTCCCTAACAGCACTGTAGGTGTACCTACATCACATGGCAGCAGCGGTTCAAAAAGATAGCTGACCATCACCTTTCCAAGAGCAATTAGGGATGGGCAAAAATAGCTGGCAACACCCTCATCCCTTGTAATGTAATTTTGAAATTGAAATATGAACAAGCCCATCAAGAATTCATTGGAAATGAGTTCACACATTCCTTTGATTTGATTTATTATTGTCACACGTATTAACATACAGTGAAAAGTAATGTTTCTTGCGTGCTATACAGACAAAACATACCGTTCATAGAGAAGGAAACGAGAGAGGACAGAATGTAATGTTACAGTCATAGCTAGGGCGTAGAGAAAGATCAACTTAATGCAAGGTAAGTCCAATCAAAAGTCTGACAGCAGCAGGGAAGAAGCTGTTCTTGAGTCAGTTGGTACGTGACCTCAGACTTTTGTATCTTTTTCCCAAAGGAAGAAGGCGGAAGAAAGAATGGGGTCCTTAATTATGCTGGCTGCTTTTCCGAGGCAGCAGGAAGTGTAGATAGAGTCAATGGATGGGAGGCTGGTTTGCATGATGGATTGGGTACATTCACGACCTTTTGTAGTTCCTTGCGGTCTTGGGCAGAGCAAAAGCCATACCAAGCAGTGATACAACCAGAAAGGTGCATCTGTAAAAGTTGGTGAGAGTCGTAGTTGAGAAAGTAGGGGCGTTGGTGGACTTTCTTAACTATAGTGTCGGCATGGGGGGACCAGGACAGGTTGTTGGTGATCTGGACACCCAAAATCTTGAAGACCTCGACCCTTTCTACTTCGTCCCCGTTGATGTAGACAGGCGCATGTTCTCCTCCATGCTTCCTGAAAACGTCGATAAAAATCTCCTTCGTTTTGTTGACAGTGAGGGAGAGATTATTGTTGCCGCACCAGTTCACCAGATTCCCTATCTCATTCCTGTACTCTGTCTTGTCATTGTTTGAGATCCGACCCACAATGGTGGTGTCGTCAGCAAACTTGAAAATCGAATTGGAGGGGAATTTGGCCACAAGTATTATTTTTATCAGTATTAATTTTAGCAGTATTATTTACCAGTATTATTTTCATCAGTTATACAGGAATATCTCTCTGGAAAAATTTCTGAACCAGTGTTTCAATACGCAATGACTACGGTGAATTGGAAGTTGTAACTGAACTTAGTCGTGAGTACTTTTTTTTGTCTTTTTAAAGCTATATGTTTTTGGCCATTTGTAAATTTTCTGCAACTTTTCATAGCAGCCTAAGATATCATTAGTTCTCATCTACCTATCTTATCGGGCAGCACGGTAGCACAGTGGTTAGCACTGCTGCTTCACAGCGCCAGGGACCCAGGTTTGATTCCCAACTTGGGTCGCTGTCTGTGTGGAGTTTGCACGTTCGCCCCGTGTCTGTGTGGGTTTCCCCCCAGGTGCTTCGGTTTCCTCCCACTGCCGTGGGAGAAAAACAGGCGCTGGACTGTGGCGACTAAGGGAACTTCACAGTAACTTCATTGCAGTGTTAATGTAAGCCTTACTTGTGACTAATAAATAAACTTTAAAACTTTAAACTTACCTGCTTATAATTGTTACATGCCTGGCACTCTAGTGCCAGATTACATTCAATGTTTATAATACAAGTCTGCACTTTTAGAGAATGTTCTAGTTTTTCACAAACCACAATGGAAAAACATGCAGCAGTGCCCCAGTGGCTCATTAAAAGCAATATTTTTTTCATCAAACCACTAAACTTCATAATAGCTAACAGTAGTTTTGCTCTGATGAAGAGTCCTACAGACTCAAAACGTTAACGCTGTTTCTTTCTCTGCAGATGCTGCCAGGTCTGCTGAGTTTTTCCAGCATTTTCTGTTTTTATTTCATAAGGTTACCTTTTGTCTTATACAGGACAGGAAGAAAAGAACTTCGCGCTCAATATAAAAGGCATTAATTTTGGAGTTCTCATAAAATCCATAAATTATATGTTAAGTGTTTAGCTTTCAAAAGAAAGCACTTAAAAAATTGAACTCTGCTTAGTTAGTGCATAGTCATAAATTACTCCCATTTTAGAATTCTTTTTGTCTTTAAACTGCTGTTGAATCTGATGTATATTTCCAACTTTTTTCTGTTTTAATTTGAGATTTTAAATATTTTTTACTTTAACTTCTCATCTCCATGTGAAAATATGTTTTCCGTTAAATAAAAATAGATTGCCTGTGTAATTGCCTAATAATGTGGGATGAGCAAATGCTGTGGACATCATAACATTTTTTGCAAAATTATCAACATGGCTACTAATTAAATGGCGAGATGATAAACGGCGACACGTGAAAATGAATCACAAGTTCTGGGCTGAGGGCTAATGGAAACCAACTTCTAAAATGAGTGTTATTTTTAAACACTAAGCTGTCAGTCAGCTTGCAAACTGATTGACCAATTATCAAGCAAGGCTCCCTATTATTGCGCTGGATGTTAAAGAGGAATGGGAATATTTTATTTCAGAAAATGGTTAGCAAATTGATGTTTGGGTGAATCTATAATACTGGGTATTGATTTTTGTTTGTGCTTGTCATGTGAGTGAGATCGCTAGCTGCCCTGAGGCAACCTGTAGTGTGGAATTGGAATCTCATTTTAGTAAGATTGGAAAAGGGGGAGAAATTTCTTCCCTGAAGGACATTGGGCTTTTGCAATAATGCAACAACTTTCATGGTTATTAAAACTGTTGCAAAAGTCAGCACGGCGCACAAACTACCCAATTTACTGAATTCAATTTCAAAGATTTGAATTTGCAACATCTAAAGTCTTAGTCCAGCACCATAATCATTACAGCAACTCAATGAACTTGGAAATGTAATTACAGCCTATAAAAAAATATACAGTCCAAACAGGATTCCACAAAAACAATTTCATTTCATTTGCAACTTTGACAAATTTCTATAGCAATACAAATTAGCATTATTAATAATACACATTACTGAGTTAGAGCAAATATTCTAAAACATTGTTAAAGAGGCCAGGTCTTCTAGCCCAATTGTAACAACTGTCCACAATCAATTCTTTGGAATACTGATTTTTCTAATGAAGGATTAGAACTAATTACTATTTTATCGTTTCATCTTGGAATACTGCCGTATGCTTCATTTCTACTTCCTATTTCCAGATTATGTCTTAATCTCCAGAAATCCAGGTTACTGAAATTGGGTTGTTAAACCAGCATTGACGTATTTATTTTTTTAAAAGTCATTGAGAAGCCTACATTGACAATTTTCGAATTATGAAGCGACCATCACTTTAACAGTTTTAAACAATGGGTGTCTAAGGTATTTCTGTTGCTACACAATAATTTACAATCTTAGTTTCTTAGAACCAATATGCAACCGCATAGAGTTGCAGATAGAGTAAGGGCATAAAACGATGTGAATGTAATTGTCTGGATTTTTTTTCCTTTTTAAAAAGCCTCAAAAGGCTTCTATCAGGGCTTTTGTTTGTTTAACAATCATCTGCATTTTGTTTCTGATTATGGTTGAGGATATAATTTTATATGGGTCAGGCTTCTGACATTGGAGCAACAGCAGGTTTAAGTAATGAAGAAAACTGCATGCAAGTTGACTACTAAAAGTGACACTTGTAGAATAGAGTCACAGAATAATGCAGGGCATCAGGAAGCCATTCAGCTCAACAGGGTGCTTTGAAAGAGCTATCCAAATCTGCCAATTCCCCTGTTCTTTCCCCTTATTGCTACCAATGTTCTGCCTTCTAAGTAGTTATCCATTTCATTCTTGGATTTTGTAACAGTAGTGAAAAAGACAGGTTCACAGTTTGATGTAGCTGTAACATGCATATGCTGCCAAATTGCATTTTCCATACACTTTGTTTTCTATACTAACAAAACTTAGCAAAATAAATTGTTTTTCTATTGTTTAAGTCTCTAATTTATACAGCTTTCCCATTCCAAAACAGCTGGGTCAGAATTTGCTGTGAATGACAAGTGAATGTTTCCAGGAAAAGTGGATGTTTCTGGCTGTTTTGTTAGGCTTAAACATGTCCATAGACTTTCTATGGGATTTTACAAGGCATGTTGCTTTCAGTTAAATTTCAGGACAGTGTAGTCCCCTCAATATGTGACATGCGACTTGTGTAAACAGACCACGCAACTGTGTGTCTCTTTAACCTATCAAGTGAAAGATTAGTTAATGAATAGCACAATCTGAACAAAGAAATGTAAATTGGAATGTTGAATTTAATGCCAAAGAAAGTAGAAGAAAGGGAGGAAATTAAAGATTAGATCTAGAGAGATCATAGAATCATAGAATCTCTACAGTGCAGAAGGAGGCTCTTTGACCCATTGAGTCCATACCAACCACAATTCTACCCAGGCCCTATGCCCATAACCCTACATATTTACCCTGTTAATCCCTTGACACTAGAGTCAATTTAGAATGGCCAATCAACCTAACCTGCACATCTTTGGACTGTGGAAGGAAACCGGAGCACCCGAAGAAAACCCATGCAGACACGGGGAAAATGTGCAAACTCCACACAGACAGTGATCTGAGGTCGGAATTGAACCCGGGTCCCTCGCTGTGTGAGGCAGCAGTGCTAACCACTGTGCCACCTTGCCGTAAAAGAGGTGGAAAGGAAGGAGTTAAAGAGAAATGCTTTACTTAGATTTTCAACAATAATTAACATCTGAAAGAAGGCGATTGCACAATTGCGAAAGTTAATTTTCAGCGTCAGAGAGATTGTTTGTCAGGACAGGCTTATTACGAGTACTTAGACTGGAATGACTTGTCTTGACTTTTTATGCTAAGTTTAGTATATATAGCACGGGAACTTCACACTGTTCAACACATTTGCTAAGATGCCAGACAGCAAGATGCCTATTTCATGCAGCTTAAAGGGAGGCAGTGCATCACAAACAACCACTTCCAGATATTCACGTTTAACTGTCCATCTGCAATTGCTTGATTGCTGTTCAGTTTGTGTATAAATAACGAGCGCCGTTAATCTTATTTTCACAGCAAAACCTGACCATATATTATCAATAATGAAGAACAAACCGATTATTATTTTTTTTGGATTGTTGCCAAAGGAAGTTCCATTCCATCTTAAACCCCTGCTAACAATGTCAGATGAGTTATTCCGCATATTTTTCAAAAGTAATTCTCCCTTTATATCAAACAAACCTGGCTCATAGACCCAGTCCTCAGTAAAAGAGGCCATTCTGAAACTCAAGGAATTTTTGAAGACCTTTATTTCATCTACAACACCTCGTGACGATCGATGTTAAACTGGTTCAACATGCCAAGTATTTACTGACAGGATTTGACATGGAGCCACATGAAGAGAGATAAGGACAGAGGACCCAAAAGCCTGGTCAAATAGGCAATGTTAAAGGAGCGCCTTAAAGGAGGAACAATTTCAGACCCAGTTAAAATCGAAGGTCCTCAAGAGGCCAGATGTAGAGTGGAAATATCTAGGAGAGTTACAGTTTCCATTCATTTACAAACTCCGCCTTGCACTTTTAATTTTGTTAAGAACAAATATTCAGGATTTATTTTACACAAACCCAGCGTTTCTCTCCATTGGCTATGGAGAGGGGGGGGGGGGGACAAACTTATTTTCAATAATGCATCTTTATTCTAACGTTTGACTGAGTGCACATCTAGTTAAAATGCTGCTGAAGTAGCGGACCAGAGACGGCAGCTGACTTTGTTTTAACATTTTACATAATGCGTCAATCGATTCCTAGAAATTTCCACCGGGAAACAGCACTCTGATAGTGCGTGAACTCCAACTCGAACGTGAGGGGGAAGCTGGTTCTTTTCTGGCTGTATATTTGGATTGAATATTGAGAATGACCCGGAACGTTCAGAACCAAACGCCTAATAACATCGCCACAACTTACCTTCGGTTCTCCAGCTTCCTTGAGAAATATTACCGAAAGTAAGACCTTTGGCTCATGGTGACACTAGTACAGGAGGATGCTGATGATTGAATGAGATGCTGTGAAATGAGTGCTGGTCAGGCAGGGATGCCATCCGCTGCACCAATAGCTTACAGTTTCCTCAACAGCGACCCACGGCGTTTCCCCCTTCTGGCTATGCTCACATCACACACTAACACACACTACTGTGTGATCGTGCTCAGCTCCACACTGACCTGACCTTCGTTCAGTCTTTGGCCTTTAGTCTCTTGGGTTACCCCGGCTGCTCACCAATTGGCCACCTTCTTCCCACACACGTTGCTGAGCTATCGCTGCTGCAGGCAGACATTGGGGATTTCAGCATCTTTTTTGCTTGTTTCAGTGTGGAATACATTGCTTGGGTGCGTGGTAGAGGCAGGTTCAATCGAAGCATTCAAGAAGGAACTAGACTGTTATCTACAAAGGAAGAATGTGCAGCATTAGGGGTTAGGGCAGGAGAATGGCATTTAGTAAATTGCTCATTTGAGGAGCCAGTCCAGACCTCCATCTCCGCTGTAACAATGCTGTGAAATTCTTAAGGATAAAACGGAGCTCTGTCACTTACAGCTGCTGGCTGGCTGGTGGGGGGATGCTCCTGCATGATTTAAAGTAAAGTTTGTTTATTAGTCACAAGTAGGCTTACTATAACACTGCAATGAAGTTACCATGAAATTCCCCTAGTCACCACACTCCAGCGCCTGTTTGGGTCAATGCACCTAACCAGCACGTCTTTCATACTGTGGGAGGAAACCAGAGCACCCAGAGGAAACCCACACAGACAGTGACCCAAGCCAGGTATCGAACCCGGGTCCCTGGCGCTGTGAGGCAGCAGTGTTAACCATTGTGCCTCTGTGTCACCCCCAGGCTGATATTAGAATCATAGAAACTTTGAACCCACACAATGCAGAAAGAGGCCATTCAGCCCATTGAGTCCGGCACGGACTCTCTGTCAGAACATTTTATCCAGACCCTATCCCCTTAATCCCACTTATTTACCTTGCTAATCCCCCTAACCTACACAGCTTTGGACACTAAGAGGCAATTCTAGCATGGCCAATCCACTTAACCCGCACATCTTTGGGCTGTGGAAAGAAACCGGAGCACCCAGAGGAAAGCCACGCAGACACAGGGAGAACGTGCAAACTCTACACAGTCAGCCAAGGCTGGAATTGAACTCGGGTTTCTCAAGCCATGAGGCAGCAGTGCTAACCACTGTACCCCCCACCACCCTATGTTAGCCATAAAATTGAACCCTTTAATCTGACTGTGAAGGACATTGAGTTCCATTAATATAACAATATGTGATTGAAATTAAAACTATACATGATAGTGAAAATATATTTCTTCAACACTTGCTCACCTATCTTCCTCCATAATCACATTTCTCTGTCATAAGAACATAAGAACATAAGAAATAGGAGCAGGAGTAGGCCATCTAGCCCCTCGAACCTGCCCCGCCATTCAATAAGATCATGGCTGATCTGATAGTGGTTTAGTTCCACTTACCTGCCCACTCTCCATAACCCTTAATTCCCTTATTGATCAGAAATCTGTCTACCTGTGACTTAAACATATTTAACGAGGTAGCCTCCACTGCTTCAATGGGCAGAGAATTCCAGAGATTCACTACCGTCTGAGAGAAGAAGTTCCTCCTCAACTCTGTCCTAAACTGACTCCCTCTTATTTTGAGGCTGTGTCCTCTAGTTCTTGTTTCCTTTCTAAGTGGAAAGAATCTCTCTGCCTCTACCCTGTCCAGCCCCTTCATTATCTTATATGTCTCTATAAGATCTCCCCTCAGCCTTCTAAACTCCAACGAGTAAAGGCCCAATCTACTCAATCTCTCCTCATAAGCTAACCCCCTCATCTCCGGTATCAACCTGATGAACCTTCTCTGCACTCCCTCCAAGGCCAATACATCCTTCCTCAAATAAGGGGACCAAAATTGCACACAGTACTCCAGTTGCAGCCTCACCAGTACCTTGTACAATTGCAGCAAGACCTCCCTGCTTTTATGCACCATCCCCTTCGCGATAAAAGCCAACATTCCATTTGCCTTCTTGATCACCTGATGCACCTGCAAACTGAGTTTTTGTGATTCATGCACAAGGACCCCCAGGTCCCTCTGCACAGTAGCATGTTGTAATTTTTCACCATTTAAATAATAGTCCATTTTACTATTATTCCTTCCAAAGTGGATAGCCCCACACTTGTCAATGTTATACTCCATCTGCCAGATCCTCGCCCACTCACTTAGCCTATCCAAATCTCTCTGCAGACTTTCCGCATCCTCCACGCAATTCGCTTTCCCACTCATCTTTGTATCATCCGCAAACTTTGTTACCCTACACTCGGTCCCCTCCTCCAGATCGTCTATGTATATGGTAAACAGTTGAACCCCAGCACCGATCCCTGCGGCACGCCACTAGTCACCAACTGCCAACCAGAAAAGCACCCATTTATTTCAACTCTCTGCTTCCTGTTAGATAGCCAATCCTCAATCCACGCTAACACTTTACCCCCAACTCCGTGTACCCTAATCCTCTGCAGCAACCTTTTCCATAGTCCCACTGTGCCATTGTGCCATTGCTAATTACACTTAAGAAGATAGTGGTAAACTGACTTCTTGAACCGCTGCAGTCCATGTGATGTAGGTGCATCCACAGTGCTGTTAGGGAGGGTGTTCCAGGATTTTGACCCAGTGACAGGGAAGGAACAGTAATACCTTTCCAATTCTGGATGGTCTGAGACTTGAAAGGGAACATTCCAATTGGTGGTGTTCCCATGTGTTTGCTCCCTGTGTTGTTCTAGATGGTTGTGGTTGTGGGAGTTTAGTAGGGTCTAAAGAGCCTTGGTGAGTTCCTGCAGTGTATCCTGTAGATGGTACACACTGCTGCTACCATGCTGCATTTGTAGATGTTATGAATGCTTGTGGATGGGGTGACAATCAAGTGCTGTTGGAACTCCACTCATCTAGGCAAGTGGAGAGTATTCCATCATACTCCTGGCTTGTGACTTGTGGACAGGCTTTAGGAAGTCAGGAAGTGAGTTACTCACCTCAGGTTTCCTAGCCTCTGACTTGCTCTTGTAGCCATGGTATTTATATGACTAATACAGTTCAATTTCTGGTTGTTGGCAACCCCCAGATGTTGCCTGTCTTGGGGAACCCCTGCAATACTGAACCACTCCCAGAAGCCTCCTACTATTATGGGGGAGGTGGTGGTGTAAAGACTGCCTATTCGGCCGCATGTAGACCTACCTTTCCTGAACATAGCCACCACCAGTTATAAGGGTTTTGGATTCAGGGTTTAATTTCCTTAAAGCTTCAGTGCATATGGAATGGAGTTAGAGATCAGACTATAAAAACTGAGATTTCTTAAACAGATAGATATTAAAGGATTAAAAAACACTGCAGCAAAATATCATATTGAACAATTGGAAAACAGACACAAATTCCACCAAATTAAGCATGAGAATATCAGCATAAATAATTCAATGGAAGAGATTTTTAAACTCAAAACTTTCCAATTTCCCATTATGAAGGTCACTGTCAGTTAGAGAACATTCTATTTGTAATAGAAACATTAAATGCTCTGACCACATGTAAACAGGTCACATTCTGGCCCAATTGTCATTGAGATTTTCTTTATTGTTTTCAGTGCAATTCATCATTGTATCACAAAAATATTTTGCCACAGGTTTCACCATTCTGTTCATTACAAATGTTGCCAAACGTATTCATAAAATTCATAAAGCTTCCTGCCCTTTAAACAATAATTTCAAAGTAACTATCCCAGACACAAGTTGAGGCCGTTCCTTTATTGTGAAAAAGCCTGTGAAATGGATACAGACTAGGTCTTGCGAAACAACAAATCAATGAACAGTAAACAAAATGGAAGCAAAATAAACTTGGAATCAAATTTGTTTCTCTGGCTCCACCACTTATAATTATATGGGCCCAAATCATTTAGTCTGTGGCGGAGAGGGAGTGCACACTGTGATTTGAACCACCCACTTACCTTTTTACACTGGGGCCTTTGGACTGGAATGTCTGAGCTCCAGCTTCATCCCAATGACAAACAATCTGAGGAGGCCGAGTGGCAAAACATAACTAAAATGAAGCCACTCCTCCTTCTCCTAATAAAACCTGTTTTCAGTTTATTGATTTGCAGTGCTTTTAAATGGACCCGTCAACCACTGACACTGCAAAGCCTCTGAAGTCAATGCCTATCTCATCCCCTCACCACGCCAGACAATGCTGACCTCACACCCCACTTGCCTGAAAAAAACTCACCTGAAATCTCACACCCTACCCTACTTGCTGGACAATGCTCACCACCTCTCACACCCACATCTCTCCCCCCACCCCGCTCCTCCAGACAATGTTTACCTCACCCCCTCACCCTCTCCCCCTGACAATGCCCACCTCGCTTCTCACCCCTTTTCCACCCCCCGACAATGCTCACCTCACCCCTCATTCCCCAGAACAATGCTTACTTCAACCCTCACTCTGTAAAACCATTCTAATTGAAATTTCTAAGTTCCAAATTCTTAACTTTTAACACTAGGCTCCTGATCCAATAGGATACAAATTATTTGTACTTATGAATCAGGTAGAATTTATGAAGCAAGATTTTATAGTAGAGACAACAGGAGTCAGTTACTGCAGTAAGGGGGGACGATATCTTGGAAGGGTCTTCAAATTAGACTTTGTGGGGAGAGCTTAGGAATAAAGGAGGCAGTCACATTGCTGGGAGTGTATTATAGGTCTCCAAACAGCCAGTGAACAATAGAGGAGCAGATATATGGGACAGAACTTTCTTGTCCCGTCTGCCGTGGGAATTTTAGCGGGCAGGGATGAACCATGCAAAGGTCCATTGACTTTGGGTGGGAATTTTCAGTCTTGGGGCGAGCATGGCCGGAAAATCCTGCCCATGGACAATTCACTGTGATGTGTAATAATAATGGGTAATTATACTAGCGGATTTCAACTTCCCCAACATTAATTGGGATAGTCACAGGGTAAAGGGTTTCGAGGGACAGATTTCTTGAAATGTATTCAGAAGAACTTTTTATGTCAATATGTAGAAGGTCCAACAAGGGATGGCACAGTACTGAATGCCCGATCTCATCTGACCTAATTTGGGGAACAAAACCAGACAGGTGTACGATGAGGCAGTGGGGAGCATTTTAGTGACAGTAACCATAACACTTGTATGAGTTAAATTTGTGATGTTAAAGGAAAAAGTCTGTCTGCCAAAAAATGGTTTTGGATTGGAGAAAGGCAGATTTGATCAAAACAAGGCCAAAACAGCTTCTTTTGTTTATTCGTACGTGAGACATGGGCATCGCTGACTGGCCAGTATTTATTGCCCATCCCTAGTTGCCCTTGAGAAGGTGCTGGTGAACTGCCTTCTTAAAACGCTGCAGTGCCATGTGCTGTGGGTTGATGCACAATGCCGTTTGGGAGGGAATTCCAGGATTTTGACCCAGCGACTGCGAAGGAATGCCAATATATTTTCAAGTCAAGATGGTGAGTGGCTTGGAGGGGAACTTGCAGGTGGTGATGTGACCATTTATCTGCTGCCTTCTAGATGGAAGTGCTCATGGGTTTGGAAGGTGCTGTCTAAGGATCTTTGGTGAATTGCTGCAGTGTACCTTGTAGATAGTACACACTGCTGCTACTGAGCGTCGGTGGTGGAGGGATTGTATGTTTGTAGATGTGGTGCCAGTCAAGCGGGCTGCTTTGTCTTGGCTGGTGTTGAGCTTCTTGAGTGTTGTTGGAGCTGCACCATCCAGGCAAGTGGGGAGTATTCCATCATACTCCTGACTTGTGCCTTGTAGATGGTGGATAAGCTCTGGGGAGTCAGGAGGTGAATTACTCGCCGCAGTATTCCTGGCTTCTGACCTGCACTTGTAGCCACTGTGTTTATAGTGAGTCCATTTGAGCTTCTGGTCAATGGTAACCCCAAGGATGTTGACAGTGGGGGATTCAGTGATGGTTACACCATTGAATGTTAAGGGGCAGTGGTTAGAGTGTCTCTTATTGGTGATAGTCATTGTCTGGCATTTGTGTGGCGCGAACGTTATTTGCCACTTGTCAGCCCAAGCCTGGATATTGTCCAGATCTTGTTGCATTTGAACATGGACTGCTTCAATATCTGAGGAGTCGCGAATGGTGCTGAACATTGTGCAATCATTGGTGAACTTCCCCACATCTGACCTTATGCTGGAGGGAAGGTCATTGATGAAGCAGCTGAAGATTGTTGGGCCTAGGACACTACCCTGAGGGACTCTTGCAGAGATGTCATGGAGCTGGGATGACTGACCCTCCACAACCACAACCATCTTCCTATGTACCAGGTATGACTCCAACCAGTGGAGAATTTGCCCCCTGATATCCATTGATTCCAGTTTCGCTAGGGCTCCTTGATGCCACACTCAGTCGAATGCGGCCTTGATGTCAAGGGCTGTCACTCTCACCTCACCTCTGGAATTCAGCTCTTTCATCCATGTTTGAACCAAGGCTGTAATGAGGTCAGGAGCTGAGTGACCCTGGCAAAACCCAAACTGGGCATCACTGAGCAGGTTATTGCTTGATAACATAGACATCTCTCATTCCTCAAGTTCCTGAGATTCCTTGAGTGTTATCAGCACAGGCGATATCTTTCTCTTCTTCTGTCTCAGAAGTGATATTGAACTGTGTGCCTCAGAAGAATCATACCACAGAAGCCATGGCAAAACTGGACCAACAAAGACTCCAATTTTCCAACTTTCATCCCACTTCTCATTATTCCGGAATCTCTTATTTGGAAATAATCCAAATTCACCTCTTCCATTGGCTTAGACTACAGGTCACCTGGTGTCACCCCACCTCTGGAGCTGGAGTCACATAGTCTGAAGACAAATGGTCATCCCTTGTTCCCTGGGCCCCCAGAGTTTACATTCCATTGTGAACAAATGACACAGTTTTTTTTAGATACAGAGCAGTTACAAACAATGTCACATCCTCTTTAACATATTTTAATGCAAATCCCAGATACTAAAACCATTATAAACAAATGTTAATAACAATTGCTACTGTAATCTCCAAACAGAAAGAAAAGTTTTCCTCTAATACAAATGTTCTGCCGTAGAAATGTGGTTAATTAATTAAAACAATGCAATGGGTGACTCATACTCTGAGATTATGCCTTCTCGTCCTAGACTCTCCCACCAGGGGAAACAACCTCTTAACATCCATTCCATCAAGGCCCCTGAGAATCCTATATGTCTCAATAAGGTCACCTCTCATTCTTCTAAACTCCATTGAGTACCAACTTAACCTACTCAACCTCTCCTCATAAAAAAATCTTTCCATACCTAGTATATCTTCTCTGGACTGCATCCAATGCCTCTAATCCTTTCCTTAGATAAGGAGACCAAAATTACTCCATTCCCTTTGAAAAAAAGGCCAACATTCCATTCACCTTCCCCATGACCTGTTGAACTTGCATCTTAGCTTTTTGTAATTTATGCATGAGGACTCCCAAATCCCCCTGTGCTGCAGCTTTCTGCAGTCTTTCTCCATTTAAATAATATTCAGTTTTTATTCTTCCTACCAAAGTGTATAACTTCACATTTTCCTACATTATATACCACCTGCCAAGTTTTTGCTCATTCATTTAACCTGTCTATATCCCTCTGTAGACTCTTTGGGCTCGATTTTATCATCAAGTTGCGCCCGTTTTCGGGCGTGAAAACTTGGTAAATTCGGGTGTGAGGCGAGTAGTGCAATCCACAACTGCCTCCACACCCATTCCCCCTTTACCATGCACCTAAAATGGCCACGATCGGGACCATGCCCGAAATGGGTGCGACGGCAATTTAAATGCATTTGCATGCATTTAAATTGACTTAATGGACTGCCTGCCCAACTTTACTGGCATTTCCCTCTTTACCACCGTGTTCGCCCATCCAGATTCAGCGTGAAACAGACATGGTCTGCAAAGGTCCGATTCGGGCACTCCTTCTGAGGAGGTAAGTGCCAAGCATCCGGGGACTCTCTGACTCAGATCGGTGGTGGGAGGGGGGAGGAGGGAAGCGGGTCAGATCATTCTCTGGTGGGTGGGGGGGGGGGGGGGGGCAGGCGGGTCAGATCGCTCTCTGGTGGGGGGAGAGGGAGGCGGATCAGATTGCTCTCTGGTAGAGGGGAGGAGGGAGGCGGGCCAGTTGGCTATCTGGTAGCGAGGGAGGAAGGAGGTGGGTCAGATGGTTCTCGTGTGTGGAGGGGTGGGGGGGTCCGCTGCCACTCTGCATACGATCGGTGAGGGGAAAGGGGGCAGGGGGGATAAGGGGAACAGTTATGTTGTTGGGGTGGGGCAATGTCTGTGGGAGCCAGGAGGAGGCATTATCCGGCCCAGGAGTGATGTGGCTGGGGAGCGTTTTTCTATTTTTTTAACTGCGCATGTGCAGCTGAAGGCTCCAATCGGAGCTGCAGAGTTTCAGGTGTGATAAGCCCCGCCCACAGGCTTCTGCAGCGCAATTCAGAATTGCTGCTTTTTTTCCAGGCTGAGTAAATATGGGGGCGCCGGGGAACGGGTCTAAAAGTCGGATATGAAACACTCCCAGTTTCAGCACTTAGAATCAAAATGATAAAATCAGGCCCTTTGTGTTATCCTCACCACTTGCACTCACCACTTGTCTCCCTACCTATTTTTGTGTCATCTGCAAACTTGTCAATAGTACATTCAGTCCCTCGTCCAAGTCACTAATACATGTTGTAAATAATTGTGGCCCCAGCACTGGTCCCTGTGGCACTCCACTAGTTACAGACTGCCATCCAGAAAATGCTCCTCTTATCCCAACTGTCTTCTATTAGTCAGTCAATCCTCTATCCATGCTAATATACGGCCCCGTGTCAAAACCAGCCTAAGGGCAAAGAGCCCAAGTCTACTTGGTTATGGCCGTCTGATCTCACTCTAATAGGGAATCATTAAGAAGTGCAGGCAACATAAAACAGAAGTTTAAACTTTCCATGTAAATATTTGCGCATATCAGCACTTCCTCAGGGATCCCACATACAAGGGTTTCTGAAGTATTTGCCACTCCAAGTATCGGAAGATTCAGGCCATGGTATATGTAATATTGAATAACATTAAAAGTAACAAATTAACAATTATTTAAATTAAATGCAAAGACATTCATGAAGTGATGTGTTCTGCATTGAAAGCTTTACTGGGATAATAAGTGATTCACAATGCCCATAAAATGTAGATTTTATTTGTCATCTGCTTAAGTAAACTGTGGCTCAGTTGAAGCAACAATCTCACCTGAGTCTGGGTTCAAGTCCCACTCTAGAACCTGAGCACACATATAAAGGCTGACATTCCAGTGGTGCCAATGGAATGCTGCAGAGCTGGACGTAAAACATCAAACTGTGGTCCCAATCTACTTGCTCAATGTGGTGAACCATAGATGGTTACCACTATGGGTACTGAAGCATAGATGGTTACCACTATGGGTACTTGTACATATGTTACTCTCGTTACTGTTGGGGTTAGGGTTTGGGTGTTCCACCTGTTATTACTGTTTATGTGGTACACTCCGTTCGGCTCCGCCCAGGACTCCGCCTTCTTACAGGAGTATAAAGGTCACTGCTACTTCCTAGTAGTCTTTAGTCTGGGATAATATTGTTGAGTAGTGTGCTCCTATTTGTAGTGAATAAAAGCCTTTATTCCTGGGTACGTTCTAGCCTCCCGTGTGAATCAATCGCGCATCACTCAAGCCAACAAAGATCCCATGACACTATGTTAAAGATCCTCGGTGTCCTAGACAATATTTATTCTTCAATCAATATCATAAAAATGAGATTATTTGGGACTATCACATTTGTGTGTGTGGAAGATTGCTGTGCACAACTTAGCTGTTACATTTCCTACATTACAACATGGGCGGCACGGTAGCACATTGGGCGGCACGGTAGCACAGTGGTTAGCACTGCTGCTTCACAGCTCCAGGGTCCCGGGTTCGATTCCCGGCTCGGGTCACTGTCTGTGTGGAGTTTGCACATTCTCCTCGTGTTTGCGTGGGTTTCCTCCGGGTGCTCCGGTTTCCTCCCACAGTCCAAAGATGTGCGGGTTAGGTTGATTGGCCAGGTTAAAAATTGCCCCTTAGAGTCCTGGGATGCATAGGTTAGAGGGATTAGCGGGTAAATATGTGGGGTAGGGCCTGGGTGGGATTGTGGTCGGTGCAGACTCGATGGGCCGAATGGCCTCCTTCTGCACTGTAGGGTTTCTATGATTCTATGATTGAATACACTTCAAAGACTGCAAAGGGCTTTAAGACCTCCAAGTGGTTTTGAAAAGTGCTAAATAAATACAAGCCTTAAAAAAAAGACTAGACTATTTATTTTCCATGCAACCGGCATGAAGCTCTCAGACTTCAAGTTAGGCAGATGTAGAAGTTTTCAGGAACTACTTGAGGTGCATAATCCAAGTGATCTGAAAGAACATCATGTTGTTAAGAAAGCATTAGGGGGCGCATATATTAGGAATGGGTAGGAGGGGAAGCACTGAGCGTGAATTTGAGAGAGAGGGGAGTATTGTGAGGAGCAGTAAACCATTCAGTGCTTGAAGGCAATGTAGTCTGCAAATCACTAATATGAAGCACTTGGGACTCGGAAGTACAAGAGCGTCCCTCTGCCTTTAGCAGCTATTACTTCCTGTTCCCCTCCTGCCTGGCTATAATGTAGCTGGAGGGATGTGTGTTTGGAGCAGCACCTGAGCTCTGGAGGTTAGAGATTCCCCCTACAATTTGCAGTTGGAGCACTGGGGACCAGCTCCTGCTAACCTGAGCTCGCTGTAACACTGCAGGACTGGAGACTGCAGTGAACCCTTTCAAATGGGACCGAAGAAAAGAAAAGTGCTGGCGGCGAGGGGGAGAAGGACTGGCCTCTGTGCGGAGCTGCAGCCGGGACTGGGAGCGGAGCTGCAGCCGGGACTGGGACTGGGAGCGGAGCTGCAGCCGGGACTGGGACTGGAGCAGCCGGGACTGGGACTGGGAGCAGAGCTGCAGCCCCGGCAGCAGCAGCAGGAAGAGGGAGAGAGTCCAGTCCCCAGTGTCTATTTCAGCACTGCCCAAGTGGCAAACGGCAGGCTCTCCTCTGGCTTCTTCAATCAGCCTTGTGTGACTTTGGCCAAAGAGTTTCTGGGCCAGGTCATGGTCCGGAAGTTTGCGGATGGCAGTGAAATGAAAGGCAGGATAGTGGAGACTGAAGCCTACCTGGGCGGTGAGGACCAAGCGTCCCACTCCCGCGGAGGCAGGCAGACACCCCGGAATGTGGCAATGTTTATGAGGCCAGGCACCATGTATGTCTATCAGATCTACGGGGTGTATTTCTGCTTGAATGTGTCCAGTCAGGGAGATGGTGCTGCCGTGTTGCTGAGATCCCTGGAACCTCTGCAGGGACTGGATACAATGAGACACCTTCGCAGCAAGCAGAGGAAAGACACTGGGAAACCCCTTAAAGACCATGAGCTGTGCAATGGACCCTCCAAACTGTGCCAGGCTTTAGATATTACCAAGACCTTTGACAGAGGGGACTTGGCCACAGGCACTGAGATCTGGATGGAACCTGGCCCCGAAAACATCAGTGGAGGAGATATTGTCTCCACCAGCCGCATTGGGATAGGGTATGCAGGAGAGTGGGTCAGCAAACCGCTGAGATTTTACATAAAGGGCAACAAATGTGTGAGTGTTGTAGATAGGAAAGCTGAGAAGGGGATTGACTGATCGGGTTGTGTCCTTACAGATCCATGGTTATGGGTGTCCTTAGCCTCACCCCCCTCCCATCGACGGTTCTATAGCTTGATTTGCCTGCAGAGGGTTCAGACATTTTTAACACTTACCAAGATGGTTTGTCCAAAATCCCAGTTATGGTGTGATATTCCAGCAACTCTGGTTTTGTCTTTACAGTCACCATATTGATTGGCTACAAGGGGCTTGAATTAAAAACACAAAACATCTTAAATTCCCAAATACGTTCAAATCATTGCTTACATACAGCCAGGGTAAAGTCAATATTGAGGCCTCTTAACAGGAAATAGAAACTTGTCAGACTTTTAAAATCACTTTGGTCAAATAACAGCAATGATTCAGATAGATAATAATGCAACAGATGCCTAAAAAAAATGAAATATGTTCTAATTATCTATGTCTGAATTAATAGTTTTCACAATAAAATGCTTTATATTTTTGTTGCCATGGTCTGTTATTGGACTATACATCACAGACGCCTTTCAGCCCATCAGTTCTGTGCTAGGCCTTTATCTAGCAATACAAACCAATCCCATTGCTCTGGTTTCTCCAAACTGCCTTATCTTCTTCAGTTTCCAATCTTCATTCAATTATCCTTAAAAGATGCAAGGGTTTCAGCCCAAAATAAATAATTTCATCTCATGTAATTATGCATATTAAAAAATCCTAACCTCCATTCATGTTCTTAACAACAATTTTAATGTTTGACTTTTCTCAAGGAGGGATAATAATCTTTCCCTATTCACTTTCAAAATATTTTATAATGTTAAAAACTGATGTTTTTCCTCAATCATGTGTTCCAGTCAAAAAAGTTCCAGTATCTCAGTTTTCTCCTCGTAATTGCTGCTTCCCATCTCCAATATAATTGTGGACAGCCACACTTGATCTTCTCAATGGTTTTAATGTATTTTTGTGTCGAATGGGATTGTCCAAAATTGCACAAAATACTGACTGACCTAATCACTGCTTTGCATCAGCTTCCTATCTTTGTATGTCCATATTTATGGCTTTATCTTCAAGCACTCAGAGAAAATTATGTATTTGAACTTCCAGCTTTGTTTACTCTCCGATCTTTTTACTGTGTGCATTCTTCCATTTTTGTTTTACTTTGTAAAATGTATTATCTCTCCATTTCTCTATGCACATTACATCTATCGACAAATAAATGCACGGGCTGCACGGTGGCACAGTGGTTAGCACTGCTGCTTCACAGCGCCAGGACCCAGGTTCAATTTCCGGCTTTGGTCATTGTGTATGCAGAGTCTGCACGTTCTCCCCGTGTCTGCAGGGTCTCCTCCAGGTGCTCTGGTTTCCTCCCACAGTCCGAAAGACGTGCTGGTTAGGTGCATTGGCCATGCTAAACTCTCCCTCAGTGTACCCGAACAGGCGTCGGAGTGTGGCGACTAGGGGATTTTCACAGTAAAACTTATCATGTCTCTCCTTCAGCTTAACTGTTCATTCGCTGAATCTTCCAATCTGCCGTGTGCCAAGCCCTGTACTTTTGTGTCAGTGGTGTATTTTGAAGGTTTGCATCTTGTGAATAAAACCAAAGGTGAATTCAGCACTACATTCATAAATAGGAGGAATTCTTAAATGTGAGGAATTCATCCGAATCCTTTTGTTTCCTGTCTAGCTGACGCAGTTTTTGAAAACATTTCTGAAAATCCATAACCACGTTATTCAAAGCATTCCCTTTATCCAATTGGTAATTTCTCCAAAATTATTAATCATTTGTCAAATATAACTTGCCTTTAACAATTCTGCTGGCTATTGCAACTGCCAAAGCTGCTTTCAATTCTGGTTCATCAGGCCCTTCAGTGTAGGCCTTTGGTTACTCTTCCTCGGATTCACTGCAAATGCTCCATTTGGTTGTCTTTTCAACTATCAGTTTGTGGGAATGAAGAACAACACAATTATTCTGGAAACTTTGGCTGGATTATATAACCAAATGGAATTATAAATTCCTTATTCGGTGAAACCACAGGTCCGCTATCTCCAGTGAAGGAACTGATGGAGCTTATTGTATCTGCTGGTGTCTCAGGATTCCAGAGTGGTGATAAGTGTAGGCAAAAATGTATCCTTGGTCACCCAAGGACTTGACTTGCTGAGCGACAATGTGGACTGACATAAAATTAACATACCATGACGGATGCCAGGAAACTGGCCATTTTACAAAATATCCAATGCAGTTGACCAAATGTAAACATTGATGGAGTAAGTGCTACTATGGTTCAATTATTGGGTACTCCTATGTGCAGGAAGGCATGGGTTCTATTAAAGACCACCTGGTAACTTGCCAGAGGTCTCCACAGTTCTCGTTAGGGATAGTGATGAAACTCTTTTTGCTCTTCCAAACGAGGCATCACTCAGCTGCTTTATGCACTAATGCAACACCGCAAGATTTATGTTGCTTATGCTCCCAGTGGCATTTGGGAAAAGAGACACAGGCAAAAAAAGTTGAAGGTGCTTTCACCATCTGGTCTGGAGCCAGACTGGAAATCTTTTTGCTGCGTGTTGCACAACTCTGTCACCTTCGCCCTTGTGAATCAGGGATAGAAATCGTTGATATTGGAATCCTGGTTCACTCTTAGCATATAGTAGCCAATTTAAAGTGTGAAGAATTCTGGTACAACTTGCAATATGAATAAAACTATCCTATTTGCCTAAGAACATTGAGATAGGTGGGGAAAGGGGCGGTCATTAGATATATTTAGTGTTCTAGCGTGGTTAATCTTGGAGTGTGCTTCATTACTTTAAGGTGTCAGATTGTTTAAATTGGTAGCGCAGGCAAGAATTATGCAGCGTACAAAAGAAATCCTATAACACAGAGCAGCACGGTGGTTAGCACTGCTGCTTCATAGCGGCAGGGACCTGGGTTTGATTCCCACCTTGGGTCACTGTGCGGAGTCTGCACCTGCGTCTGTGTGGGTTCCTTCTGGGTGCTCCGGTTTCCTCCCAAAGATGTGCAGGTTAGATGCATTGGCCATGCTAAATTCTCCCTCAGTGTACCCAAACAGGCACCAGAGTGTGACAACTAGGGGATTTTCACAATAACTTCATTGCAGTGTGAATGTAAGCCTACTTGCGACTAATAAGTAAACTTTAACTTTACTTTAAGAAAATAGTAGAAACAGGCAGTAAAATCAAGCCTGCAAATAACACTATCCCATCTAAGAATGGAAATGCACAAGTTTTATTTTGTTTTTTAATTATTTTAGAGGATGTGAGTGTCACTGGCTAGGTCAGCATTTATTGCTCATCTCTAACTGCCCACCATTTCAGAAGACATTTGAGACACAACCACATTGCTGTGGATCTGGAGTCCAGACCAGGCAAAGATGGCAGATTTCCTTTCCTAAAGGATAATAGTGAACCAGATGGGTTTTACGACAATGGTTTCATGGTCATCATTAGATTTTTAATTCCAGATTTTTATTGAATTCAAATTTCACCATCTGCCTTGGAGCCATTTGAATCCGGGTCCCCAGATCTTGTTCTGGGTCTCTTGATTACTAGTCTAGTGACAATACCACTATACCACTGCCTTCCCGCAGTAAACAGGCAAGCAGTGCACATATAGAAAAGAAAGGACTTGCGATTGGGTAGCATTTTTCACAGCCAATGGATGTCTCAAATTGCTTTGCAGCCAATGAAGATTTTTTTTGAAGTGTAGTCACTGTTATAATGCAGGAGACGCAGCAACCAATTCACACTCAGCAAACTCCCAGAAGCCGTAATGTGATATATTGAATCTGAAACAGTAAGAGGTGAGAAAACACAAGATATTCTTCACAGGAACTGTTCTATTGATTCATAAGAATTTTCCACAGTGTTTTAGATTTGATTTTGGATTTCTGGCCAGTGTAACTGTATAAATATCAGTATACAAAAACAAAAGTTACAAAGTGCTTTACCCAAGGTAAAAATTCCTGAGTTCAGTTGGTCCCCAGGGCTTTAGCCCATAATCTAAGCTGATACTCGTGCAATACTGACAGAATGCTGCATTGTTGGAAGGATGTCTTTTAGATGAAAAAATTAAATACAGCCTTCATTCAGATGGATGTGAATGATTCCATAATATTATTTGAAGAGCAAGGGCTTCCAGCCTCAGAATCTGTGGGGGAGTATAATATCCTGCCCGATATAAATGCAAGTTTTTTTCTTGGGCAATTTCTTGAAATTGGCCCCAAGCTTTTATTACTTTGTATTGATTTCCCTCAGGATTCACATTTGGGGAAGTGGGGTGCAGACGGTTGCACCGTCTAATCCAGTGGTTCCCAAACTTTTTTCACTGGGCCGCACTTTTGGAATAAAAATTTGCTCGCGCCACACCAAATTTTTTATTGATAAGAAATACATTCAAAAACAAAAAAAACAACTCCTAACTGTGCTTGATTCATAACATAGAACACAGCTACTTTATAATATGATCATGGGACATCCAGAAAATATAAAACAATCACTTTGGAAAAATATCTAATCCATGTTTAAATGTTTCTTTGATTGTCCTTGAATCTTCCCGCCACACTTGCCATCCTCTCTTGCCGCACCAGTGTGGCGCGCCGCACACTTTGGGAACCACTGGTCTAATAGATGAGATGACCCCGATGGCATTCCTTTTCATATGTTTAAACAATTACAATGTTGCTGTCGCGCTGTACTGTTGTAGAATTCCTTCAACCAGTCAGATTAAAGAACTTCCAATCACAAGGTGCTGACGCAGAGCCTGTGCAGAGCAGTAACAAATCCACATAAAATCATCAGCAACAACATGTAAATTGTTTTAAATTAATATTTTTAGACAGCTACATCTTGATCAAATGGGGTTAAGGCCACATTGGTTCACTTGGTTGTACTGAAGGGGAAAAAAGTTCTAGCAGATATAATTTCCCAACAGAAATTTAATAAATTAATAGTGAACAAATCGACATATAGCTCACATTTACCCTGAAGAGAACTGGATCTTATTAGGCAAGTTATGAAGTGGAAAAGCCTATATTCATTAGTGATGTTACTGCACAAGCATACAGGCCTGGGATAAGGTCAGAGTGGAAGTTGTGAAATGTGGTAATGCTGACACCCTGAGGACAATTGAGTAACAGCATGGTTAATATAATGCTTCCAATGAATCAGACATCTTGCACCGAGCTGTAAATCATCATAGAATCCCTACAATGCAGAAGGAGGCCTTTCAGCCCATCGATCTGCACTGACCACATTCCCACTGAGGCCCAATCCCCATAACCCCATGTATTTACCTTGCTAATTCTCCTGACACTAGGGTCAATTTAGCATGGCCAATCAACCTAACCTGCACATCTTTGGAGCAGACAGAAGAAACCCACGTTGATGTGATATTGGCCCAAATTTTCCTGCAATGGTCAAACCAGCAAAGTAACCCCTAAAATTAGTCATAGAGCTTGCCAACCGCATGGCCAATAAATTCCTCCATATTTTCCTGCTCTTAACGTGAATCAGCCACAACATGGCCATTTTTATCCAGCAATTTAACAAATATATATGATTAGCTCATTGAATTAAAAGTACTCAGTCTCTCTCAGCAACGACTTCTTCTTCAGGATCCACAGTAGGACCATTGGCCAACCGTGGAGCTAATTCTCAGATATACCTGAAGAGGAATGTGAAGAGGACTCTATGAAACAATGTCCCCCGTTGACTCCAGTAAGCACATTATTCCTGGAAAATGGGCTCGTCGGCAGGAACTTGAAGATTTTTCCCAGGATGTTGCATCTTTTATGATTTAATTATTCCAATTTTGAAACTTTTCTGACATCCAATTTTGCGATAAACTGTGAGTGAAGTTTCTATATCATTTAAGTCATGCAGAAAGGCCGTTTCTGGCTGAGAATAAGGAGCCGATTTAGGGGGGCAAATATAGGCTAATAGAACACATATTCATGGGTTTAAGAACACTAACACAATACTGAATTAAGAGTGAATGATTGTAGGCTTTGAAGAATGCTGACAAGGGCTGTTGCTATAGAGGGCAGCTCTATATGAATCATAAGTATTTCTCATTTATAACATGTATTTTGAATTTATAAAATGAATGCAGTTTGCTTTTAGTGACATTTTGTGAAAGCTTCAGCCAACGGCAAAGTACAGCAAGGCTTGATGGGAGGAGGTGTTAGATTGTGCCTACATTCCAGAGGACAATGGTTCCACTGAATGCAATTATGTTATCAGCAGTTGTCGGGAACAAGATGGCTACCAATGCCAGTTTGATGACTAGAACTATACAGCTCCAAGCTGATAACACAGCTGCAAGACAGACATCAGGGTCGACGTGTGTCATGTGGGTTCAAGTCAGTGGGAATCATTCTCCCAGCTCACTGTCCAGCGTCTTGTGTCACTGGGCAACAGAAGGAAAGTAACATCTGTAATTAATGACAAATGAAATTCCATGAGGTCAAGATGTGTATTGTTATTGGCTGAAGTTAATGACAGGATAATTATTGACTGATTTGTATTAATGTTTACTGGATAATGCTTACTGGAAAAGTGGGCAATATGATTTTGGGAATGTATAATTGCCTCAGGGAGGCATTGTTTTTCAGAGATATAGAGGGCTGCCCGCATTCTATACCTTGAGTGCTGGGATACTTTATATCATTCTCCCATTCAATCGTTTGGTGAATAAAGTCACGTCTTAAAATCATTACATTTGGTTTCATGAGTCTTTGTATTTGCTTAAGTTCAGCAATACATAACCTCGGGAGAAAACCCCCGTCAACAGGAGCAAACAAGCTTATACCAACTTTTTAAAGGTAACTGACCTTGCAGTAATAATTCACACTAGTGCCAAGTCACCAAGTGCCCTCAAGTACCATTATTTTTATGTCAAGTAGCAATGATGTGGGGCAATTAATGAACCAGTTGGCTTTCTAGAACAAATCAGTGACTTTATTGTCACTTTTACTGATATCAGCTCCAGCTTTATTCCAGTTTTTTAACTGGATTCATATTCTCAATCTGCTACAATGGGATTTAGAACTGGTGTCTGGACTCCTGCCTCGAGATTATTAGCTCAGAAATATATCTACTTCGCTGCAGTACACCATAAGAGAATGCTTTCTTTCAGACAGGAATCAGTTGAGGTTTAGGATTCATTGTGGGTAATTTTAATTCCAGGTGGGTCATATGGCTGACTGCTCAAGCAGACTATCCAGGAAGTGTAGCCTGAGACTTGGGCCTCATGCAGCTCACTAGGTTTGGGCCAATACATTATCAGGTAACCCTTAGGTTAGTAGCATAGTGATTCATCAGGTGTTCAGGAGGGTTTGGGAACACAGTAGGAGGGAAATCCCAGGATGGCAGCAGCCCAGACTGTTTTTGATGGGCCATGAGAAACTGGCTCCTCCTGACTTGCACAGAAGTTATCTATCTGCTACTTGTTTTGGAGAGTCTCTGTTCCTGGTATGAAATATCATAATATTCAAGAATATGGGACAAATGCCTGCCTTTAGTGGTAGATATTGTCGGTGCAGACTCGATGGGCTGAAGGGCCTTTTCTGCACTGTTTGACTCTATAACAGTGAACACAAAGCAGAGCAGTTGCTGCATCCACTCCAACCTGATTAACATAAACCCATGAGACTCAGGTCAGAGTTGGCAGGCTGGCTTTGATATAACTGCGGATGGAAAAAGAGCAATTAGTGGTCTGCTTCGATTATATTTTCCATAATGCCCAGAGGAGGAAGATAAAATCCCCTCACTGAATTATTTTTTCCATTTTCTCAAGTGATCTCTTAAATCACCAAAAAGCAGCAGCAAGCTTAACAGTCTGAAGTGTGTTGACGTGATATGGCTAAGATGGGATTTTCCCATTCTGATGGGGTTGCTAACTCAGAGATACTAAAGTGGGATTTTTAATCTGACCATTCATGCTCCACATGCTCAATAATGTGAAAATATTCAGGAATTCCTCCTATTTAGCAGTCAATTCAAATACATGGGCCGCAACTTGCACAATAGAGGGGTGGTATTTTATATACAGTTGTGCTTTATCGCCCTCTCAATTTCCTATGTTGTCTGACATCCAGTCTTGGATGAGTCACAATTTCCTCCTGATAAACTTTTGGAAGACCAAAGCTATTGTCTTTGGTCCCTGCCAAATACTCCCTTGTTGCTGACTCCACCCTGCTTCCCAGTCTCTAACTCAGTTTGAAGCCGACTATTTAAATCTTTGATGTCTTCTCCAGCCCCAGGCTGAGCTTCCAATGCCATACACCTCTCAATTATAAAGACTTCCTATTCCTATTTTCGCAACATTACACATCACAGTCCTTGTCTGCCTCAGCCCAGCAGCCCAGAACTGAAGCAGTCATGTCCAAAAACAGCAAGATCTGGACTATGTCCAGGCTTGGGCTGACAAGTGGCAAGTAACATTTGCACACCACACAAATGTTAGGCAATGACCATCTCTAACAAGAAAGGATCTAACCATCTTTCCTTGACATTCAATGGCATTACCATCACTGAATTCCCCACTATCAACATCCTGGGGGTTACCATTGAGCAGAAACTGAACTGGACTAGCCATATAACCACTGTGACTACCAGAGCAGGTCAAAGGCTAGGAATCCTGAGGTGTGCATCTCACCTTCTGACTCCCCAAAGCCTATCCACTATCTACGAGGTACAAGTCAGGAATGTAATGGAATATTTTTCACTTGCCTGGATCAATGCAGCTCCAACACAGCCAGCAGCACTGTGGCACAGTGGTTAGCTTCGGTGAGTGGGGACAGACTTGATGGGCTGGATGGCTTCCTTCTGCACATTTTATGGTAACAACACTCACTCAAGAAGCTTGACACCATCCAGGACAAAGCAGCCCACTTGATTGCTACCTCTTCCACAAACATTGTCACCTCCAAGCCTGATATTTCTAATCCTCTCTTGATCGACCTCCTGTCCTCAATAAACTTTAACTCATCCAGAACTCTGCTGTCCATAGCTTTTCCTGCAACAAGTTTTTTTTTCCTATTGATTTACCAGATGTGGGCCTTCTAGATGATCACAGGTATGGAAGGAACTACCTCAGGAGCCTTGGGGAGTTCCTAAAGTGCATCTTGTAGTTGGTAAACACTGCTTCCACTGTCCGTCAGTGATGGAAGGAGTGATTTTTGTTTTGTGGAAGGAGTAGCAATCAAGGAGGCTGTTTTGTCCTGGCTGGTGATGAGTTTCTCGAGTGTTATTGGAGCTGAACTCAGCCTGGTAAGCAGATACTATTCCATTACACTCTTGACTTGTGCCTTGTAGACTGTAATGCTCACCAATCACCTTTCTCCTTGCTCGTCTACAATCTCATGGCACTCTTTGAAGGATATGGAAGTTCTCCTGGGGCCTTAATGTTTATCCCTCAACCAGGCTTGCTAAAGCAAAGTATCAGATCATATTGCTGTTTGTGAGTCCTTGCCGATTGCAATTAATTGCCACATTTCCATGCATTACAACAGTTACTAAACTCTAAAAGGCAATTAATTGGTTGTAAGCACTTGAGAACATTCTAAATCCAAGAAACATGCAGTATAAAATCAAGTCAATAGTAGGGAAAATGTTATAATTTATGATAAAGGATGTGATAAGTGGGCACTTAGAAAATAATTATCTGATTGGGCAGAGGCAACGTGTTTTTATGAAAGGGAAAAAAAACAGAAAGGCAGAGTATTTCTTAAGTGGTGAGATGTTGAGAAGTGTTGATGTCCAAAGGGACATGGGTGCCCTTGTTCACAAGTGACTAAAATCTTGCATGCAGGTGCAGCAAGCAATTAGGAAGGCAAATGGTATGTTGGCCTTCATCGCAAGGAAATTTCAGTACACAAGTTAAATGTCTTGTGCAATTGTATAGAGTCTTGGTGAGAACGCACCTGCAGTCTTGTGTACAGCTTTGGTCTACTTATTTAAGGAAGGGTGTGGAACAGAGATTAGCCTGTTCTCCCTGGGATAGCAGGATTGTCCTCTGAGAAGCAATTGAGGAAACTAGGCTGGTATTCTCTACAATTTCGATGAATAAGATGTGATCTCATTGAAACTTACAAACTTCTTACCCTGACAGGGTAGATGTGGATAGGATGCTTCTCCTGACTGGTGAGTCTAGAACCCAGGGACACAGTTTCAGAGTAAGAGACAGGCCATTTAAAGGTTGAGGTGAGGGGGAATTTCCTCACTTACAGGGTAATGTATCTATCGAATTCTTTACTCCAAAAGGCTGTGGAAGCTCAATCATGAGAATGTACAAAACAGAAATCGATAGATTTTGGGATATCAATGACATCTGGGATTTGGGTAAAAATGACAAAGATGTAGATGAAGAGCCATGAATGTCAGAGGGGGCTCGAGGGGTTAAATGGCCTACCATGTCCCCAAGTCCTATCATTTCCTAAATCCCTTCTCTCTTCCATTGTACAAACTCTAGTCACAAAACTATCTATTGCTTTGACTCTGGACTCATGTGGATCACCCTGTTGCCACTATTAGTCGTTATGCCTTCACCCACCTTAGCTCCATGTTCTGGAATTTTTATTTTTGACGAGGTCATGTTTTCCAATATTTGCTTTCCTTTCCTTAATATGAATATGCCCCTGTGAAGCACCTTGGGATATTTATCTTTGTTAAAGGTATTTCATGAAAGGAGGTTGTTGCTATCGTAGCCAGAATTCAAGAAGATGCCAGGCCGTGTCCAGCTGTATGTAAGAGATGACTGATCTGCTTTTCCCAAACTGGCGTATTTTGGCCGTCGACTACCCATTTTATGCCAAATGTTAAAATTGGCCTTGAACCATTTTGAATGCATCATGGTTAACGTCTTGGAAGCTGAAAATCTAGAGGAAATGGCCCAAAGTGAAGTGGGAGGTAACCCGGAAGTTCAGGGATAGCCTTATCCTTTCCCAGTCATTGATGAAGAGCATGCGTGAGCAGCAGTTGATGGCGGTGCAAAGTAGAGACTGGAAGCTAACAGCCAAAGTGTCAGCTAGCCGCAGAGCACAGGGATTCAGAATGCAAAGGACTTGCTTTTCAAACAAATATGGTGTTACCGACATTGCTTGTTGTCCTCAGATAGTTTGCCAAGATCACTGCAAAGTCTGGTGGTGACTGTGGAGAGGTCCTGGCTACTGACATGCACTCATGCATGAACAATTAACAAAATTACCTATCAGTATAAAACTTATGACAAGTCCAGGATCATATGCTGTGTTGTTTCCTGTATCTGAGCTTCTAAGGTTGGTTAGTGTAGTGAGGATTTTCTTTTAGAAAGGTGACCAATTTCTAAAAACTTAGGTTCAATTTGAAAAACTCGCAAAAGGCAAAGTCTCTGTTCAAAAGACAGAACCATAATTTATTTTAAACACAAAAATCATACAAGGGACAAACAAACATTAACATACAGCTGTAGGAGGCCTTCAAACAGCCCAGGTTTAGCACTGTAAAACCTTTCTAAAGATCTAAGGCACTCAGCCAAAATACAGAACAATTCTACCTTTTATTATCTAAGATACACCTCCTTATTAGCTTAGATTCAATTTCACTTAGTGTTAACATGTCAATCCAATACAAGACAGATCATCTCAGTCAATTGGAAAATGCCACTCGATATAATGATATTTCATTTGTCCATTTAATTCCGGACATCTTCCCACAATGGTTAAGTCCACTTCCAGGTTGCTATGTAGTTAAGGGTGCTTCCATAGCTGAACCTTTCCCACAGGCACATCACTCAGACAGAGAAATATGTGTCATGCTGGGCCCTAGAAAGACACTTTCTTATGCCTGGACAATGCATGCCTCTATATTTGGCCCAGGACTTGAAACTTCTATAGCTTATTTTATGACTAATGGATTTAGCGCTCTGAACTTCTGATCTTACCATTATATTTTGCTGCATTTGCATTTTTGACTGAGATGAACAATGCATTTTATACATTAAAGATACATTAAATACTTCAGGGTATACTTTAAAATCATACTCATTTTGTTTTAATACTGTTATTGCATTCACATATGATCAAACTGTTAACATTAACTTCTTAGATAGAATCATTTAATCTCTTCTAGCTACTCTGTCACTATAAGACTACATCTGTCTGTAAATCTAACTAGCTAATTTAAAATTTCCTTCCACAGTCAGAATGCTTGGAGTCGGAGTTGGTCAGAGCAGTGGGAGGAAAGATCCAGAGGCAGTGAGCATCAGGTAGAACATCTGCCCAGTCTGTCCACAGAACAGCCACCTTCTGATAGTAGTCAAACTATGACATTACAGGATAGCAAATAAGTGGATGGTTGGAGGATATTTTACTTGTTCATCTTTAAACCTCATCGTTTGACTCACCTTCGGCGAGCAGAGACAACTGGATCTATGGGGGACACCTCTACCAGGGAGCAGGCAAAAGAGAGGGATCTGCACCTGAAGTGCTGTCACCTGGAAGGTTACAGACCAAGTGCTGGAAGGTGGAATTAGAATGGGTGGGTAGAGTTTTTTATATATTCTTTCTCGGTCGGCGCTGTTGTGGAAAATTTACCACTTCGGAGTCAGACATGAAGGTTCAACAAAACAGTTTCATTTCGGACAAAGCTTTGGGAGAAAGCACTGGTACTCCGCAGGACTTGGCAGCTACCTTCTCAACTACACAATGGTAGTTGAGCATCTTTATACCTTTTTGGCAATAGGCAGTACGGACATTAGCTGTTAACACATCGTTACAAGTTGAGTAGACAGATACGGACATCGACAGTCAACACATCGTTACAAGCAAACAGGTACGGACATGGACAGTTAAAATATCATTGTACATAGAATGGATACATTTATGCAGTTATGTCCTCTATCAATGACTGGTTTCGATATATACATTCAGTGGCTGATCTTGTTACATTTATGCATTTATGTCCCCATCAGTGGCTGACCTTATTATCAAACTCATTGTTCTGGGTCTGCTCTTATCTAAAGTGCCTCAAGCTCTGACCTGTTTCCTGCAGCAATTCAGATACTGCAGGTTTTAACTCTGTGTAACTGTCTGTGCCTCTTAATGTCCCTTCCCAGAGTCCATTTTGTGTGCCAGGTCCATTTTGTGTCCATCACTTTAATTTCACCTTTTTGGTCAGGATTATTATTTAAAAATCCCCAGACCAACAACAGCATCTTCACAGGTAGATGTTCATCTTCTTCTTTCCTTCCTTGTAGCTCTCGATGTCTTCAGAGGTTCCCATCATGTATTCTTCCTCGATGGTTACACTGGCTCCTGGCACTATTCGTGTCACCATTGCTTTACAACAGACATTAAGGCATCCAACAATTAGGCAACAGACAATTACAATTGCAATGAGTATGATCAGTCCATGCATTAAATAGGATCCCCAGGATCCCCCCACTAGCCATTCCAGCCAGCTACTCCCTTTCTTGGGTCCTTGTCTGAAGTTTTCAAGCTGTTTTCTGATGTTATTAATGACTTGGGTGATGTTATAGGATTCGTCTGTGACATGGGTTATGCATTTGTCTCCTATGATTGTACATACTCCCCCCTGTTGTGCTAACTGGTAGTCTACTGCATATCGGGTCTGCTGTGCAAACAATCTCAATTCAGCCATTTCTTGGTTGACAGCCTCCAGTGCTTTTGATGAGCTGTTTCCCAGGACTGTTAGTCCACAGACAATATGATTTCTATTTTTTGCACTAATTACTCCTGCTGCCCGCCCCCCCCCCCCCCCCCCCCCCCCCCGCCCCCAGAGATAGGGGCTCCGAAGAATCCGTAACCCAGTGATGATCCCATTGTGCCCGGGGTTTCCCAATCAGCACAGAATTCTTTGCTGATAGCCCGGGTTACTATCTTTCTCCGGATATGCCCCTTCTGAGGGCATGGAACAGTGAGTGGTCCTATTGTTCCTACTGCAAAAAGGATCGGGAGGGTTGGTGTTGCTGTCGTGTAGGTACCGTTGAAGAGGAATACAAATCCCTTCTTAGCCCGGTAGCATTTAGTGTCCTGATTATTAGTTTGTGTATGCCGCCAATTGCTCGGTTTACTTGACTCCCCGTTTGATCCCACCACCTGGTAAGTATCAAATGGGTATGTCCATTCGGCTGAGCTGACATGAGTCCTATTACACTGACCACAAATCAGCTGTCTCCCCGCGGTTACATTCAGGCATTTCTGCTTATCACAGGTGCAAGTAAACTGACCCCTATTTACCCGACAGTGCTGACGGACACACTGCGTCTGTAAGCAGGAATCATTCTTGGGGACCAAGGCATAGGCACATCCCCATCCCTGCCCCGAAAAACAAAGTGGATAGCTTGCATTATCCGAGCAAGCTCTTCCTCCCACCTGTTGGAGCCCCCTGCACACAGGATCTGTGGGAATTACAAGTTCCACACATCTTCCCTGTATACTCCTTTTACATTTGCCAATTTGTCCCTTACAGGATGCGTCTGATGTATCAACTGCATATAAGTCATGGGGGGTCCACCCAGGGCTGGCCACAAATAGGGCTTCTACCGATTGGGCTAATGGGTAGCATACAGTTCGATTCCCATGTAAATGTATATGAGCCTTGTAAAATAGGTTATCCTCCAGCCCAGTCAAATTTACAGTTGCGACAACGCAAAGTAATACAATTACATATGCAATTTCATACATGTCCGCAACAAGCAAGTATCAATCCTAACACTTTAAGTTATACAATTTTCCAAAAGTTATACTGTCAACCCGAACGCGTCAGTTACTCTTGCTTGCAGTCATCACCTGTTTTGGGGAAAGCAATCTGGTCACTTTAATTCATCCATTCATTTCTTTGTGTAATTTCAGCTGGGTCCAATGTTTCCATACACATTTCCCTCTTATGTCTAGACAGGCACAGGTGTCTCCACTAATTATAACTTCATATGGGCCCATCCCATTTTGGTGCAAACCCTGGTTTTTCGGGTAATGTTTTTACTAGGACGTGACTTCCCGCTGTTGGGACGTCAGGGAGCATTTCAAGCTCTCTCTGTGCGTCTCTTTCTTCCCGATTATCTTTTACCAATTTGTGCATCCCTTTTAGTTGGGCGCTTAGTTCCAAAACATATCTTTTGATTTTATCTTTTAGTGGACCTATATCGGTCCCACCTGTTATGATGCTTTCTGGTAATTGCATCGCCCTTCCTGTCATCAGTTCATAAGGGGTTAATCCGGTTGTCCGGTTTGTGGTGGCTCTGATTAGACCAGAATATGAAGCCTCTTCTCTCTGCCCATTCCTCCACTATCAAAGTACAAAGCCAGGACAGTAAAACTGGAAAAGTTACAGATTCAGACATAAGAAACGGCAAGTCACGTTAACCCTTAGAATACTGAACACTGAAGTAAAACTTAATTATAAAATCTGGCTCTTCGCATAATAATTTAAAGAGCTATTCTCTAGCTCTGTACAATTCTTGATTAAACCCCCAGTATGTAAATTTGAAGTGGATCACTTTTACCCGCGTCAGGGAGAGGGACAGTATGTATTCAGTACTCGGAAGCCCCCCCCCCATAGAAAGCTTAGTGTGAATCAAATAACATTTTGCACTGGCTTTTTGGCTGCAGCTGGACATCCATTCAGTTGTGTATAATCCTATCAAAAGACATCGCTTTCCCCATTAAAATCACATGTCATACAGCTCCAATCTTTATATGATGTACTCTTACATTATATCTAATTTGATCATTTGTTTGTGTGCAAGCGCCGCATTACAGTACTTCACAAAATGCCACTACCCTATCTACAAAGAAGTGCATTCAAATGCTTAGCACCAACATTTAGCAGCATTGTGCAAACTATGGCAAAGAACGGTTAAATGCTTGGAATAAATAGCCTTTTCATGGAGGAAAACAGGAAGCTCCTATAGAATTATGTTTTTATCAATACACAATACATAATATATAAATATATTATATAAAATTGGTTAAGGCTTTTCAGGATTTGATTTTATTCTCAGGTCTATATGGCAGTGCTATACTGTATAATAAAAATAATCAAGCGGCAGTTGTATCATACCACTTCACACATCATAACCGTGATATCCAAACCCTTTTAATTTAAGTTGCTTCTATTTTTAAACTGAGTTAAGCTTTGTAGTGTTTTATATTTGGCAAACCTTGAACAATAGATGGCACATGAAATTCCAACAGCAGTACATAATTTTAAGCAGTCACAGAATACTAAACTATCAGACGTTCGTAAATCACTATATTCTGTGGACCTTAACACTGCATTCTAACTGGGCAATTTGCATTGGTGAGACAATATATTTACCTCATTCTTTTGTTCGTGCTTCTCTACTTTTCCACAAAATTACTTATTTTCTTCTCCCAACTTCTTAACTAACTCTCTCATAATTTTCACTTCAAGACAAAGGAAAGAGCACATGGTTCCCTCCAAGGTTTAAATCTTTTCTTAAATTTCAATTTACTTTCCAATTTGTGTTTAAACTCTGTATCAAACCCACTGTTGTAAAATCACAATTAGGGGAAGAACATTAAAACATTAAAGCAAACAACAACAAAACATCCATGCAACCACTTTGTTAAACACACACAGACACACATGGAAGTTTCCAACATTCATTCCACAGCACTTCCTCTTTCATTCAAACTTAACATTTTGAACTGGGATGAAAGTAAAACATTTAAAGAGAATACAGAAAGTTGATTAAGGCAGTCGCTTTTATTCTTCTTTCTTCCAAACAGTAATTAAACTCAAAAACAGAAGTAAATTCAAGAAATCTTATACTTAAATCTTTAACAGTTTTAACACTTCCCCAGCCCCCCCGAAGTTAAACCAAAGTGCAAAGCACCGCATCCACTGCCCGCAACAAACACTCCACAAGAACAAAGCGGCTTCAACAACTCCCGCTCGCACTCTAATGCAACAACAACCACCTACATTCGACAAGCAACCAGACCACACAAACACACTGAAATACAAAAACTAAGATTTCTCCTCTCCGCCTCCAAGTACGCCACTAGTTCCATTCCACTAGTTCATCATAATCCTGGGACATAATCACTCCCATTTTTAGGATGGTTTGGTGAGTGCTAGAGGGCCCATCCTTGAAAGCCTGGATGAAAGCTCGATCCCCACAGCCTGGGTTCCCTTGCCTTGAGCATTCCTGGTACACTTGGAACAACCGTTCCCCGTACTCAGAAGCTCCTTCCCCCTTTAGCTGCTTGGTCGTTGTAATTCTGCTCCAGTTAGTAGGAGCATTTCCTAATACTCTCTAAATTTCTGTCTTAAACTGGGTGAAGGGTGCCTGTTGGGCATCTATTTCTGCTGTTAGGGCGACTACATGTGTCCAACATCCCCCACTATAATCTTGTGCTGGAGGAGTGGCGGGTTAACCTGCTACCTGTCTCCACTTATCCGCTGGACAGGCTGCCCTGACTAGTTGGTGTACGTCTCTCAGGTGTAATTGGTGTCCTACCCAAATTGTATCTAATTCTTCCCAGAATTTAGTGTTTGCACTTCTAGGTTGTAATTTACCTGGGGAAGCCACTATCTGCTGCCTTTCGCCTGGGGTGAATGGTTTATAATTCGCTTTTGGCTGCGCATCTGTTCCCCCTCGGGTTACTGGCGCTAAGTTGTGTTCTAGCGCTTCCCATTCCGCTGGAGGAGCAGTTGGTCCCTGTCGTGTGGACTCATAAGGAGGTAGAGGAACAGTTTCCCCTCCCCATCGATTCTCTTCTAACACTTGGTTTTGTCTCTCCAGTTCCCTTACTTTGGATTCTAACTCTCTAATCTTCTCTTTATCTTCACTCCACTTTTTAGTAGAGGCGACTACTTGCTCAATTAGTCCAGCTAACTGCTGTACTAATAATACGCCTATCTTCTTTGTCTTGTTTCTCTTTTCCCCATCTATCCACTTTCTCTGCTGTTCTAAGGTCTGAGAACCATCCCAGCCATCCCTTTGCATCCTCTTTATTAACACTTGTCTGTCTGTCATGTACATTTCAATAAGAGATCCTGCAGATCCCCTCTTAACTTCTTTATCTGCCATCTCACAGACTTCACTACCCCCGGTCACTATTGCCCCCTTGGCAACGTGTTTTAGGCACCGTACGGCCATGATTACTTCCTAGTAAAGTGTTCTCTCTACCGTAGGGACTTCACTACCCCCAGCCACTATTACTACTCTAGCACCGTGTTTCACTACCGTCTCAGGATTTCAATTTATACTCACGGCTCCACTATTACCGCCTCAGCAATGTGTTTCTCCACCGGAGTCCGGCTCTCGGTCAGAGTTGATCAGCTCCTTTTCCGCACCGCTTTACAACATGACAGTCCAGTACCCAACTATATAAACCTTCATGCAAACAGGTGGCAAACTCTGCGTTTGTTCTCCACTACAGAGTTTGATGTTAACCGACCTTTGCCACTTGTGCTTCACAATCCTAAGTGCCCTTGGTGCCTCTACGCCCACTTCAGAGTCCTGACCTTCACGTGGGGGATTTCCCCTCTTAACAACCGGTCTAAGGCTGCGCGTTTGAGACAGGCACTTCCTTGTCCTCTAGTCGGTCAGCACAAGTAACAGTCAATCAATACTTATCACTATATCATCAGCAGTTAGTACTTATCACTATAATACTATATACAATCAATACTTATCACTATAAATACCCCTTTTAAACTGTATTATTGACATCGTCTGACTCTCACAGATTCAGTGATCTCTACCCCAACTTTCCGATCGTGGCCAATCGATCGAACTTACCAGCAATGAGATCCTTGCCGACTACGCCAATTGTCGTGGGAAATTTACCACTTCGGAGTCAGACTTGACAAAACAGTTTTATTTCGGACAAAGCTTTGGGAGAAAGCACTGGTACTCCGCTACCTTCTCAACTACACAATGGTAGTTGACCATCTTTATACCTTTTAGACAATAGGCAGTACGGACATTAGCCGTCAACACATCATTACAAGTTGAGTAGACAGATACGGACATCGACAGTTAACACAGCATTACAAGCAAACAGGTACAGACATGGACAGTTAACATATCATTGTATATGGAATGAATACATTTATGCAGTTATGTCCTCCATCAATGACTGGTTTAGATATATATATTCAGTGGCTGATCTTGTTAAATTTATGCATTTATGTCCCCATCAGTGGCTGACCTTATTATCAAACTCATTGTTCTGGGTCTGCTCTTATCTAAAGTGCCTCAAGCTCTGACCAGTTTCCTGCAGCAATTCAGATACTGCAGGTTTTAACTCTGTGTAACTGTCTGTGCCTCTTAATGTCCCTTCCCAGAGTCCATTTTGTGTGCCAGGTAACCATTTTGTGTCCATCACTTTAATTTCACCATAACAGCGCAAACAAGATGGGCTGAATAGCCTCTTTTTGTGGCTCAACCTTACTCTGGTTATTAATGTCAAACTGTAGCCTTGGACTCCAATTTACGATGGGCTTTCTTGTCCAGCTCCAATATGCCACAGGATCAGATGAACAGGATCATTGCATAAATCATTACTACTGCCCAGAGTTTTTCCCCCATGCAGACCTGCGGAAGTCCCCAAAAAGCTTCAGTGAGGCTGAACTAGACACAGATAGGATTACAGCTTATCAGGGTGACACCACACCCGACCCATCTAGCCTCCCCATCACCAAATGGCAAAAGAGAACAGGTTGAGATCCCCTATCATTGAATATTACCCCTGCTCACATATTAACCCATTCTCTACTGCTTCTCAGTCTCTCAACTGATTGGTTTTAAAATCCTTGACCTCATTTTCTGCAGACTTCATACTTTTTCCACTAATTACCTGTCTGGCCGCTATCTCAGCTTGATCCAGACTGTTTGTAACCTCAGTGTTTGATGTGACTGTGAGCTATGAGCTCAATCTTATAACCTTTCCGTTGCAAAGACCTGCATAACGTAGTTTGTTGCGGCCTCTAGCCACAATTATCGGCTACGAAAACCATTATCCACACGTTTTCCTCTTCCAGACTCACACAGCCTTTCATCTTCTACTTTCTCTACTCTTTATCTACACTTTGCTAAACTTCATCCTAAATCTTATATCTTAACTCACCTCATTTTCTGAGAAAGTAACTATTCAAGCGGGCAGCTGTTTCTTTGCAACATATAGGAACTTTTGGTCTCTGAGCATTGAATGTGGAGAAATGAGATAGAGGACTATCTCATGGCCCAGCACACTGATGCACAGGGATATCTGAATCTCTAGTGCAGCCAGCTGTTGAATATTCCTCCCATGGGTAAACATCTAGCAGGAACACAAAACTGGAATGTAGGACACACGAAACATTAGTGTATCATCAAGGGAAAACACTGGGTCCCAAAAGAAATAGCTACATATACAAATCACTTTTAGGGAATTAAATTAGATTGCACAGGGGGAAAATTAAGATACTTTCCCTGGTGAACAATTGATTATTTCTGTGCAGTTTTGTGTGATTGATGCTATTGACGTCCAAGGTAACATGCCTAAGGCATAAAAACTAAGCTGTGGTAGCCGGCAGTAATCCTATTGCGAATGTTCTCTGATGATGAGGTTTGAGCAGAAAGTACAAGTTTTCATGCCTCTCTGATAAATTGGAGCCTGCAAAGGGAGCTTCTTTGGACATTTCCACCTGGACATTTCTGGATCTATAATTGTAGCTGCACAGACAGGTACAGGCCCTCCATCTCTGCTGCAATCAAACTAGTTTGGGATCTGTCCTTTCATCCTTTTTGTCTTCTTCATGTAACACAAAACAGGAGCAATCCGCATTCGAGTTTCCATTTTTACCCATTTTGATTGGAGCAATAACACATTTTTCTGGCAAACATCTGGAACTAAAACTTCCAATAATAAACAAAATGACAAAAATTACTGAACAATTTAAAGTTCTTTGTGAAAGAAGCAAATGTGATGTGAGAAAAAAATGTTTTTCACACAATGAGTAGTTTGGATTTAGAATGCACTGCCTGGAAGTGTGTTGGAGGCAAGATTAATTGAGGCATTCACGAGGGCATTCAATAATTATTTGAATAGAAACAATCTGCAGGAGTACTGGCAAAAGGCAGGGGAATGGCAGTAATTCACAATGTCCATTTGAAGAGCCGATGCAGACGTGATGGGCGAATGGTCTCCTTCTGCAACGTAACAATCCTGTGATTCAATGCATTCAGTTCTCAGAGATCAAAAGTTCCTATATGTTGCAAAGAAACAGCTGCCCGCTTGAATAGTTACTTTTTCAGAAAATGATGTGAGTTAAGATATAAGATTTAGGATGAAGTTTAGCAAAGTGTAGATAAAGAGTAGAGGAAGTAGAAGATGAAAGGCTGTGTGAGTCTGGAAGAGGAAAAGGTGTGGATAATGGTTTTCGTAGCCAATAATTGTGGCTAGAGGCCGCAACAAACTACGTTATGCAGGTCTTTGCAACGGAAAGGTTATAAGATTGAGCTCATAGCTCACAGTCACATCAAACACTGAGGTTACAAACAGTCTGGATCAAGCTGAGATAGCGGCCAGACAGGTAATTAGTGGAAAAAGTATGAAGTCTGCAGAAAATGAGGTCAAGGATTTTAAAACCAATGAGTTGAGAGACTGAGAAGCAGTAGAGAATGGGTTAATAATTGAGCAGGGGTTTGTGTGGAATAGGACACAGTCAGCACAGGTTCTGAATGGAATTTATGTAAAGTGCAAGCGCAAGACTTCAGGAAATTGTGTTGACTCCTTCAATGGATGAGAGATGATGAACATGCAGCAAACATTTAGGTGGGGAAATCTTCATTTGGTAAATTTTGCTGAAGTCTGTGAAGATCAATCTGTGAGAGGCATGTTCTGCTATAAGTGCCACACCTGAAGCTGCCGAGTGACATTATAGATTGCTGTATTTGATGTTGCTGCGTGTTGTAAGCTGCTGTAACCGCGGGTCATTGAGGTAGTACACACCAGCCCACAGGAGATGTCGCCATTTCCCTCTTTCACCAGTTACTGACTCCCAGGTACGAAAATTGGTGTTTAGGACCATCATGTCACACTTGTGAGCATCCTTGAAGCGCAGCCTTGAGTGCCTGACTGGTCATCTGGCTCTGGCCACCTCACCAAACAGAAGGTCCTTGGGTACGTGACTGTCGTCCATCTTGAGGATGTGCCTGATCCACCAAAGCCGCCAACACATGGGAACTCTGCTTTTGAGGAGATCCCACATTCCTGATTTTGTCCTTCCAGGATATGCTCTGCAGACTCTGAAGGTGACTAATACCAGGAATGGGTGGGTTGTCTTAGGAGAAAGGTTAGGTTTGTATCCACTAGAGTTTACAAGAATAAGAAGAACTTGATCAAAACCTTTAAAATCCTGAGGGTATTGACAAGGTGGATGTGGAAAGGTTACTTTCTCTTGTGGGAGAATCTAGAATTAGGGGTCACTGTTTAAAAATAAGGGGCTGCTCATTTATGGCAGAGATGAGGGCAATCTCTTTCTGAGGGTTGGGGGGGTGTCTTTGGAACTCTCTTCCTCAAATGGCAATAGAAGCAGAATCTTTGAATATTTTTAAGACAGGGTTAGATAGATTCTTGATTAATAAGGGGTTGAAAGGTTATCAGTGGTAGGCAGGAATGTGGGGTTGAGGTTACAATCAGATCAGCCATGATCCAGTTGAATGGTGGAGCAAGTTCGAGGGGCCGAGAAGCCTACTCCTACTCCTAATTTGTGGGTTCATATTTTTGCATAGTCAGGGAGAACAAGTTACAGGTATGGGAGAGACAGTCATAGAGTCATAAAGGTTTACAGCATGGAAACAGGCCCTTCGGCCCAACTTGTCCATGTCGCCCTTTTTTTTAAATCCCTAAGCTAATTCCAATTGCCCGCATTTGGCCCATATCCCTCTGTACCCATCTCATCAATGTAACTATCTAAATGCTTTTTAAAAGACAAAATTATACCCTCCTCTACTACTACCTCTGGCAGCTTGTTCCAGACACTCACCACCTTCTGTGTGAAAAAAGTGCCCCTCTGGACACTTTTATATCTCTCCCCTCTCACCTTAAACCTATGCCCTCTAGTTTTAGACTCCCCTACCTTTGGGAAAAGATATTGACTATCTAGCTGATCTATGCCCCTCATTATTCTATAGACCTCTATAAGATCACCCCTCAGCCTTCTACGCTCCAGAGAAAAAAGTCCCTGTCTATCCAGACTCTCCTTATAATCCAAAGCATCAAGTCCCGGTAGCATCCTAGTAATAAATCTTTTCTGCACTCTTTCTAGTTTAATAATATCTTTTCTATAATAGGGTGACTAGAACTGCACACGGTATTCCCAAGTGTGGCCTTACCAATGTCTTGTACAACTTCAACAAGACGTCCCAACTCCTGTATTTAATGTTCTGACCGATGAAACTAAGCACCACTCTGTCCACCGGTGACTCAACTTTCAAGGAGCTATTTGTATTTGAGTCTTTGTATCTGAGTTTCTGTGTTGGCGGCTAGTGCAGCATCATCAATGTGAAGGAGTTCTCTGATCAGGACACAATGTGTTTCTGTCTTCACTTTCAGTCTTGATAGATTGTGGAGCTTGAGGTCTGACCTTGTGTGCAAGAAGACTCCTGAAATGTCTGCAGGAAAGGCAAAGGTCAGGGAACGAGGAGACAAAAATACCATACAGCTAGAGTGGGGGCTGGGACACGATTCTGTTCTACTCCATTCTCCACTCTGAAACTGTCAGAATTGGAGCCAGCAAACTGTACATGTTGTCATGAAAAGAGCGGGTGAGACTGAGGAGCTTTGGTGGACAGCTAATTTTCCCCAAAGCTCCTGCAGAGTAGGAATTTCAGGAAATTATGGTTGTAAATCGTGGGAGCTGAACTAGTAAAATTGGGCGAGGAACAATTCAAAAATCTGACAATACCTCTCAGCGAATCCAAAAATGTGCAGATTAGATGGATTAGTCATGCTAAATTGTTCTTTTGTGTCCAAAAATGTTCAGGTTAGGCGAATTGGCCATGGTAAACTGCCCCTTGGTGTCCAAAAATGTTTAGGTTAGGTGAATTGGCCATGGTAAACTGCCCCTTAGTATCCAAAGAAGTGTAGGTTAGGTGGATTAGCCATAGTAAATTGTCCATTAGTGTGAGAGGGATTAGGAGGATAAATATGTGGGGTTACGGGGATAGGACCTGTAAGGCTCGATGGGCCGAATGGCTTCATTGTGCACTGTCGGGGTTCTATTATTCTATGAGTTACTGCAACAGTTAAGGTGTTGAACAATTGTATAGGCACGGGGTGGAAAGCCCTCTTCTTGGGGCGATGTATTGATGTGGCGGGTGCCGCTAGGACCCAGGCGGGGAGATGGTGCTGCGTTCCCTGCCAGTGGCAGACAGACACAGACAGAGATAGAGGGAGGGAGGGAGGAGGCTGCAGCGCTCAGCAGCAGCGCACACCAACCACTGGCTGCAAAATACCTTTTGCGGTCTCCTGGCAACATCCCTGACGCACAAATCCCAGTCTTTCTTCGCCCCCCCGCCCCGGCAGCCAGGGACGAGCGACTCGCATTCAGATAAAGCCAGGGTGATGAGTGCAGGTAGCACAGCCCAGTGCAGAAAGCTGCAGCATGGACTAAGCAGCTGCGGCGGCTGGTGGTGGCGATCCAGTGGTGTGTGTCTCAGGTGAGCAGAGGGTCTGTCTCAATGCTATCCATCTGCATTAACATTTCACTCCCATTACTGGTTCTTAGAACAAAACAAGAGTCTGATTGTGTGAGGGGGGGGGGGGGGGGTAGTGGATACGTTTGCTTTGCTTTTGTACCTACCTGAACAAATGGTGTAACATCTCAGCAGCAAATAAATTGAAAGAGGTTTGGCGGGAATGCATCTCACCCCTTTAAACTGTTCTTATCCCCCTCCTCTTGCTGGAATCTGCGTCTTATTTCTTATCTGCGTCATTTGAGACTAACCACCAAGGCTTTTCCCTCTTTTGTGTATTTTTCCTGTTATTGCAATGATTTGGATGTGTATCCATTCGATTGTACATCAAGCAGATTTTGGAATAGCTTTGAATTGCATAATGTTCAAAATATTCCTCATTTTTAAAATATCCCTGTGTGTATATATGTAAAATACGTGGCGAGTGCAGATTAAGCAGACTCTCTCTGGAAAGATAACATGAGAGAAATTTTAGACTCACAATGAAAAAGCAGTTTATTTGATGAAATATTTATTTGGAAGGATCATCCAGTAAGTCAGCCACCCCTCGGTGTAAATTTCGATAGAAGACAGTGAGCCTCAGGAGTGGAACACCCTGTACTGTAGAATCAGAAAGGTTACTGTGTAGATGGAAGCCAATCAACCTGTCATCTCTGTGCGGAAACAAAAGCAACTCCGTTTCTCCCATTCACCCATTGTTTCCCTGTGGCCCTGCAAAGTTTTTTTCATCTTGAGCTGCTTATCTAACTCCCTTTTGAAAACCACAGTTGAATCTGCCTCCTCCACGCACTCAGGCAGTGCTTTCCAAATCTTAACCACTCGCTGGGTTTTTTTTTTCTCATGTGGAGATTGGTTCTTTTCCCATTTACTTTAAGTTGGTATACTCAGGTTCTTGAGCATTCAGCCAGCAGGAACAGTTTCACCCTGTCTACTTTGTCTAGACCCCTCATGGTTTTGAATGCCTCTATCAAATCTCTCCTCCTCTTCCCTGAGGAGAATAACCCCAATTTCACCAGTCCATTCACAAAACTAAATCCAAAGTCCTTTGTCTTTGAATCATTTTCATAAATCTTTGCTCCACTCCCTTTAAAGCCTTCCCATCCTTCATAAAGTGCAGTGTCTGGGATTGGATACAATACTCCAATTGAGGCTGAACCAGTGTTACATAAAGATTCATCGTAACCTCCATGTTATATACTGTGTACGCCTCTATTTCTAAAGTCCAGGATCATTTGTGCCTTTTAACCACTTTCTCAACCTGCCCTGCCATCTCCAACCATGTGAGCACATATGAAATCACATAAAGTTCCTAAGCCAAGCAGTTTCCTCCAGTTCTGCTATATTAAGCATGAATAGGCCGCAGCTGCGTCCGTGGATTGGACATTCTTCTACAATATGTGCATAGTTTTCTCTCTCCCACAGACACATAGGGGGCTAGCACATATGCCCCATCTGTGAAGGATGGCCAAACAGGCCTGAACCTGTTGAGGATGGCACAGTGGCAGAGTAGTTAGCACTGCTGCCTCACAGCGCCAGGGACCCAGGTTCAATTCCGGCCCCGGGTAACTGTGTGGAGTTTACACATTCTCCCCGTATCTACGAGAGTTTCCTCCCACAGTCCAAGGATGTGCATGTTAGGTGGATCGGCCATGTTAAATTGCTCCTTAGTGTCAGCAGGACTAGCAGGGTAAACACATGGGGTTACAGGGATCGGGTGGGATTGTCGTCAGTGGCGGTTCAATGGGCTGAATGGCCTCCTTCTGCACTGTAGGGATTCTATGAGAGTGGTCCACTTTTTCCTTGGAAGGTTGAAACCAGGCTGCTGTTGGATGGATTTGAAACCAAGTACTTGTTTGTCATGTCCAGTGATTCCCATTCATTTGTCCAGGTGGAGTTTACGTTGAAATCCTGTGTGGGACGGTTTTTCCAGATCGGCCTTTATGATGGGAGTCGTACTTTGAGTGGGCTGAACAGCATGAAGTGTGTGGGGGGGGGGGGCATTACCAACTTTTTAAAATCAATTTGTGAGTTGCTACACGTTGGTGGATATATGGAGGAGTGATGTTTGCCAGGACAGGGAGCCAGGGGATTGGTGTTGAGCAGAGTTTCAGTGAGGTGGTAGCAGCACCTCACATTCCGCCAGCTACTTTAGCAATCAAGTTGTTTCTGGACTTGATCTTAGCTGCAGTTGTTTTTAGATGTTCCCGGAAGGTCCTATCTACAGTCACTCTGAGGAAAGTTGGATTTGGGCGGTGCTTTTAACTTTAGCCATTCATTTGAATGTTGAGCTCTTTATTAGCTTTTGCATCATGAAGATGGAATAAGCTGCGTATTGTTTTTGCGGGGCTTTGCTTGGCTTGAGTCGCCATGTGTTGCAATGAGGGGGCTTTGAGGTGGAGGAACCCAGCACCTGTCTTCAACTTTTTCTGAAAACCGTTTTCAATGTAAGTGGCACGAGCCAGCCAGCACCTGTTATCCTGTGCTGTGATACCATCTTGGTCAATGCTAAGGACTTCTTCTATGATTAGGTAATGTGCTGAAGGAGTATTTTGTCTGGGACCGAAAGCAAAGAGATTGGATGGTAGCTAGCTGAAAGTATGGGGTCTTTTCCGGGTTTTGGTACGGCGATGATTTTTGCTGTCCACCATTTCTTTGGAATGGTGTTGGAATTTATGACCATCATGTAAAGCAAGGTCAGCCAGGCAAGAGCTCCAGGTGTTTCATAAATTCTGGCAAGATATTGTCATCTGCTGACTTGTCACACTTCAAGTCCTGTAGGACTTTCTTTAATTCTGCAACCTCAAAGGGGAAACTATTGTCTTCTCCGTGTTGCTGTTGGTGTTGTCTTAGCTCACCCCAGATGTTTCTTTTGATGTTTATGTCAGGGGTGTGTTAGCTATGGCAAGCAGGTGGCTGGAGACATGGTTGAAAGTAACTGAGGGGCGGTTTTGAGTGGGTGGCTTTTGGGTTGCTCCAAGGTGACAGATTAGGCTCCATCCAGCACTTCATGCTGGAGTGTGTGAAGTTTAGCTCTGCAAAGGTTTCCTCATACTTGGTGCAGCAAACAGCATTGAGGGGCTCAATCTCCTATCTCTGGCTCCCATGATGCTTCGTATGTCTTTAGGAGGATAGCACTCACTTCATCTAAGCATAGGATGTAGATGGGCTGCGCAGGCTGCTTTGTAGATGGCACCAGAGATGGTTGTCTGCTTCATCAACAGTGATGTTTCGTAGTGGGATTGTTGAGATGCTGCATTCCAAGGTTTCACTGTATTTTGTCCAGTTGGCTTTCAGGAAGTTCCATCGCATCTTCTTAGGGCTGTTGAACACTGCAACACATAGACCTCTGTGAACAAATAGAAGATGGTGCGAGAAGTCATCTAAGACATGGCTATGTGCAAGGTGGGGAGTCCCATTAAGAGAACTAACCTAGCACAGGTCACGGGAATAATCCCCATGCCATCTGGCTGAATGGAATGTTCCTCCTTGCTTGGGGTTGTGTATAAGTGTCAGATCATTTCTGACTGCCCACTCAGCAAGCGCTTCACCGTCACTGTCCAGTAATGGGCATTCCCAGTCTGAATGGTGAAGTTTCCCACATAGATGACTGGGTGGGGGGAAGGTGGGCAAAGCGTACTGCTCCCAGCTGGTGCTTAGGGGCTTGTAGACATTGGGTATGTGGAACCCACCAACCGCTAGGGTGTCAGTTACCTCTTGAACTATCCTTCACCACACTGTCAGGCAGTATATTTCAGTTCCTAACCAATCGCTGCCTGAAACAGTTTTTCCTTCTGCCTCCATTTTTTCTTTTACCAGCTACCTTGAATCTGTGCCCTCTCATTCTTGATCCTTTCACAAATGGGGATAGTTTCTCCCTATCTACTCTGTACCTCATGATTTTGAATACCTCTATCAAATCTTCTTTCAACCTTTGCTTCTGCAAGGGAAACAGTCCAAACTTCTCCAATCTACCTACGTAACTGAAGTTCCTCATCTCTGGAACCATTCTCGTGAATCATCTCGATGCTTTATAATGCCTTTACCTCTTTCCTAAAGTGGGGCACCCAGAACTGGGCACAATGCCCCCGGCTGAGACTGAACCAGAGTTCTGTGCACTTTAACAAAACCTCCTTGCTTTTGTACTCTATATCCCTATTACTGAAGCTGAGGATACTTTATGCTTTATTAACCACACTCTCTACTTGTCCTGCCTTCAATGATTTATACACATGTATCCACGCCCATCTCTTTGTTCCTCCACCCACTTTCGAATCGTATTATTTGTTTTATATTGCTTCTTATTTCTTCTACCAAACACTTCCCTGCATTAAATTTCATCCGCTGGGTGTCACCCCATTCTACCAGCCTTTCTATGTCCTCTTGAAGTCTGTCACTATCCTTCTGTCAGTTCACAGTATTTCCAGCAACTAGTGGTAGTTAACACTTTCATGTCACTGTCTGTCTTGATTTTCAGGCAGATCTCCATCCAGACCAGACAGAAACCTCATTCATTAATGCTAGTTAGCCATTGAGACCTTCGATGTCATTTTTGTTTCTGCCAGTCTCAATACTCACACCCAAACACAATGAGGTACAAGTCTTAAACTAATCATTTTCAGCAAAAATGAAAGGGAATTTCAGGTGCAGTGTAAAGCTGGAGCGATAAAGTCATAGAGCAGAATGTTACGTCCTCGCTCATCCTGAAACCATAAAATCCCACCCAAGGTCAACGGACCTTTCCATTGTCTGCCCCTCATCCACTCCGATTCCCGTGGCGGGCAGGACGGTAAAATTCCAGCAATAGAATCGTACAGCTCAGAAAAGGCCCTTCGGCCCACTGAGTCTGCACCAACAATAACTTCCACTCAAGTTGTGCTAATCCCATTTTCCAGCACTTTGTCCCATATCCTTGAATGTTATGATATTCCACTTGCACATGCAAATACTTCTTAAACATTGTAAGATTTCCAGTCTCCATTCCCTTCCCAGATAGTACATTCCAGATTTTGAGTGAAGTTTTTTGTCTTAAAACCCCTCTAAATCTCCTGCCCCTCAACCTAAAACTATGCCCCCTCGTGATTGACCTCTCAACCAAGGGGTACAGCTGCTCCCTATTCACCCTGTCCTTCCCCCTCATAATCTTATACACCTCAATCATGCCCCCCCTCAGCCTTCTCTGCTCTCGAGAAAACAACCTAAGCCTATCCAGTCTCTCCCAAAAGCTCAAATGCTCCATCCCAGGCAACATCCTGGTGAACCTCCTCTTTACCCTCTCTGGGGTACGCCGCACTAGTCCTTATCCATAACAAACTTGAATCGTAATGTGTTGTGGTCAGTATCACTAAAATGCTCTCCGACTGCCACATTGAACACATAGCATAGCATCATAGCATAGCATAGCATCCCGACAGTGCAGGAGGCGGCCATTCAGCCCATCGAATGGCCTCTTTCTGTACTGTAGGGTTTCTATGATTTCAATGCAATTCACATCCAACACGAGTCAGGGAAGGGATTGAATTTTAAAAAAGAAAAAAAGGGCGGCACGGTAGCACAGTGGTTAGCACTGCTGCTTCACAGCTCCAGGGACCTGGGTTCGATTCCCGGCTTGGTTAACTGTCTGTGTGGAGTTTGCACATTCTCCTCGTGTCTGCGTGGGTTTCCTCCAGGTGCTCCGGTTTCCTCCCACAGTCCAAAGATGTGCGGGTTAGGTTGATTGGCCATGCTAAAATTGCCCCTTAGTGTCCTGAGATGCGTAGGTTAGGGGGATTAGTGGGTAAAATATGTAGGGATATGGGGGTAGGGCCTGGGTGGGATTGTGGTCGGTGCAGACTCGATGGGCCGAATGGCCTCTTTCTGTACTGTAGGGTTTCTTCTATGATCGAGCCTGGACCGACAACAATCCCTCCCAGGTCCTATCCCCGTAACCCCACATATTTACTCTGCTAATCCCCCTGGCACTGAGGGGCAATTTAGCATGGCCAATCAACCTAACCTGCACATCTTTTGGAGTATGGGAGGAAACTGGAGCACCCGGAGGAAACCCACACAGACACAGGGAATCCGTTCACCAGGCTTCGTTCCCCAGAAACAGATCCAGCACTGCGCCATCCCGTGTTGGACCTTCTACATGTTGATACAAAAGTCTCCTCTGAATAAATTTCAAGTAATCCACCCCCTACACATAACTTTCCCAATTTGTGTTAGGGAAGTTGAAATCCCCTAGCATAATTACCCAATTATTATTCTGAAACACCTCAGTGAATTGTCTGCTTCTCTGCTCCTCTATTTCCCCCTGACTTTTTGGGGGCTTATAAAACACTCCCAGTAATGTGGCTACCCACTTTATATTCCTAAATTCTACCCACAAAGCCTCGTTTGAAGACCCTTCCAAGATATCATCTCTCCTTATTGCAGCAATTTATTCCTTAATTAATAGTGCAATACCATCTCCCCTTTTACACCCTCTTCTGTCTCGGCTAAGGATCCTATACCCTGGAATGTTGAGTTGCCAGTCCTGTCCTTCTCTCAACCATGTCTCTGTGGTGGCAACAATATCACACTTCCAACTTTCAATCCACACCCTTAACTCATCAGTCTTACCTATTACACTCCGAGCATTAAAGTAAAGACCATCCAGCCTTGCCTTATTCGCTTGACACTCAACATAACTGAACTCATTCTGACTTGCTTCCTTTACCTTAGCATGATGTGTCTCTATTTTATTGATGCTCAGTGTCACTCCCCCGCCAAACTAGTTTAAACTCCTCCCAACAGCACTAACAAACCTATCTGCAAGAATGTTTGCCCCAATGTGGTTCGTATGCCGACTGTCCCATTTGTACATGTCCCACCTTCCCCAGAAACGGTCCCAGTGTTCCAGGAATCTAAAATCTCCCTCCTGCACCAACTCTTGAGCCACACATTCATCTGTCCTATTTTTCTATATCTACTCTTGTTAGCATGTTGAACCCTGAAGACTTCCAAACTCAATGCATTTGGGCTGAGATTGAGATACTTGCCGCTTTCAGTGCTGCTTCTTTTCATTCTTAACACTTGTGCTCCTCCACTTTAAGGTATTGCTGCTAACGATTCACATTTAGTCACCTTAGCCTAACCCACCCAATTTTCTACCTCTAGCTCAGTGAGCTGCTTACTGGAGAGAATGTTTTGTGCTGGCAGCTTACTAATAAATAGCTTTACATTAAAGACACAAGACTAAAATGGATTGGAATCCCACTGACCCTTCCCAGCAGATGCTGTATCTCTTCTGACTACCACATTTTCTGACCACCGCTGCCTTGACCGCTACCTCCCCTGACCGTTTCCTACCCCAACTATTGCACTATTGCCGACCCCAGCATCCCCCGACTGCCCTGAGCACCCTCTTCCCTGGACATCCCCTATCCTGGCTACAAGCTGTCCAGGCTTGTCAAATAGTGCCACAAAAATAAATTTCCGCTTCTGTGCTTTAATAATAATCTCTCAATGTGAAAATAACTCTACTTACTTCCTCTTTGTCCTCTAGTAATAATTCTGAACCTGAAAATCCAATTAAGCACCATTGATCCTAGTGTAAAAGTTGGGATGTGCCGCAAGGAAACTTCACAGCTGATTCCAGGTCAGGAGGGAATTTCCTGATTTAAATATTCTTGGAAGGTGCCAGTACCAATTTGGACGGATTCCAGTTGCCCACCATAACAGAGAGGCAGCTATTGCAGGAGAGACCTGCTGCTTGCAAGAAATGATGTGGAGATGCCGGCGTTGGACTGGGGTGAACACAGTAAGAGTTTTAACAACACCAGGTTAAAGTCCAACAGGTTTATTTGGTAGCAAATACCATTAGCTTTCGGAGCGCTGCTCCTTCGTCAGATGGAGTGGAAATGTGCTCTCAAACAGAGAAACGCAGCATTACTAGGCCCATCAGCTTATTACTTGAGCCATGGTGGGCTCCACCATTCACTGAAATGTCCTGTCTACAAGGATTTATGCCGAGACCCAGGCCTGAACCCATAGGGCGGGCCCTACTTCTGCTGACCAAGAGGACATGATGGATCTTTTTACCTGGCACCACACCAAGCCAGCAGCTCACAATCTGGATCAGGGATACTCCCTGCCAGGAATGCCCCTCTCCTCCTTTGACCATGCTGCGATTGACACTGCGGACCTGTTTTGTACAGATGAGGGCTCGACCCAAAATGAGGCCTCGTAGAAAGTAGCAGCAATGACCTAGCACCTGGTGATCTAGTTGTGGCCATATTTCCGGGCCTTGCGTGCACTCCCACCTTACCTACAGCCTGCAGAGTTTTGCAGACCCCATTTTGTTATCAAATCACCAGTCACAACAACATTTTCTTTATCCTCTCAAAATGATTTTGGAGCTATATCCTTTCATTTCTGGTTTTTGAAGCATATTTTCCTTGGCTCTGGTATTGTTCTTATAGTGGAGTGCCTAGAACTCAGAAAACATTCTAAATGTGGCCCAACCAAATTCAGAAGTCTTTTCGACTATATTCAAGATCGCTATATATGAAAATCCATAATCTAATTTGTCTCCTTATAGTACTTTTACTAGCATTTCATCCTTTGACAAGGGAATGGTAAAGAGAAACCAAGAAAACTGCTTTAAGTTATTTTGTAAGAGAGAGACAAAAGGAGTCAGAGGTTAAAGTTAATAGTGGGTAAATTTAGAATAGGTGTTAATAAATTCCTCTTGATACAAAGCATGGCTATTGTAAGAAATTGTCTTCCAGATAGAGTAGTGAAGTTGAAAACACTTAAACAATTGCAGTTGAATGCCGTAATAGGAGCCATCTTTGGCCCAATGCCAAGAACAAAGCCATTTGGGTTAAAGTAAAGTTTACTTATGAATCACAAGTAGGCTTACATTAACACTGCAATGAAGTTATTGCGAAATTCCCCTGGTCACCACATTTCGGTGCCTGTTCAGGTCAATGCACCTAACCAGCATGTCTTTCAGACTGTGGGAGGAAACCCACGCAGACACAGGGAGAACGTGCAAACTCCACACAGACAGTGACCCAAGCCAGGAATTGAACCCGGGTCCCTGGCGCTGTGAGGGAGCAGTGCTGACCACTGTGCCACCGTGCTGCCTACCAGTGCTTGCAAAGTCACATCAGTAGTAGCTGTCCTGGGCCATACTGTTCAATCCCTGAACAGAGCCTTTCTGAAACCCAGGTGGGCTGCAGAATTTTACTTACGTTGTAGCCTCTCCAGTCCAGAATGCTTGGAACCAAGTGGATTTCAGAATTTCCTGCATTATAGAATAACGTTAGCATGCTGAACCACAAGAGAACCAGAAAACCTCTCAGGTATACATAATTACCTGAAAGACAAAACAGTGATAAAGCACTATGAAGCAGTATTAGAAATGGTTTTACTCATCAAAATACTGTACCTTCTACATTTCCACTCCCGAAGCACTGTACTAAAACGATGCCATTGACATCAAAGGAATACTTGAGTCTGTTCACAAGATTTCTGGACAGCTTGAGTTTCTAAACAATCGATTTCCGCTCTGGAGAGCTTACTGTTTATTTATTTATGATTAATCATCTCTGGGATTGATTACTTATTTATGAAAAGTTTGGGCTGTCCAAGAGGCTCAACAGGAACTCCTGCCTGATGTGGACTGAAGTGAGCTCCATGGTAGTCTTTCAAAGGCGTAAGTGGGAGATTTGTTCAGTGAAGCTTGAAGCTCCCTCATTCTGCCGCTTGATTTCGGAGGCAGCCAACCACCCAAAGCACAATTTAAAAGTTCAGTCTGAATTGAAGTGCGATCCCCACAGAACAGGGACCATGCGACCATCAACAACAGGAAAAGACAAGGTCAGAGCACCAAAAAAAGTGGATTTCAGCCAATCTCATCTATTATTTCAGATAGATAGATAGTGCCCCTTTGAGGAATGTAGATTCATTTGACGGACTGACCAAAGACTCAGAGTGGCAATCCATTGGAAAGGTCAGCAAATGGATTTGTTAAGAACAATTCATGTTTAACTATCTTGCTGGAGTTTTTTAATCATATTGCAGAGGGTTGGTGAGGTGATGCTGTTGATTTCAGGTAAATGCCTTCCAAAAGGCATTTGATAAAATACCGCACAACAGACCTGTGCCCAAAGTTAGAGCTCATGGAATAAAAGGGACAGTAGCCACATGGATATGAAATTGGCTGAATGATAGGAAATAGAGGGTAAATGGGTGTTTTCCCCAGGACCTTGCTCTTCCTGATACATATTAATGATCTGGACCTTGGTGTGAAGGGCACAATTTTTGGCTGATATAGAAGTATTTTCATCCCTGAGGAGAATAGTGTAGAGGACATAGACTGGTTGGTGCAATGGGTGGACAAGCACTAGATTAAATTTAATGTAGAGGAGTGCTTCATCTTTGCTGAGAAGAACATATGATTGAATATTTCTCCGACCCAATGCTGCTGCACATTTCTAGCGAGACCTCCTGAGCCTAGCTTTCACAGAAATACGCAGCACAGAGTCGCTCATGGAACTCTGATGTAGTGGAGTAGTATCGGGGGAAGGCAGGACGTTGCCCCTTTTTATTGGCATTAGCTGCCCTACTTTAATTTTAAAGAGCCTGTTTGAATGTTAGTGAATAGATGTTAGTGAATTTAATGTTAGGGGATGGACAAGTGATTGGGTGAGTAGATAGGTGAGTGAGGTAGGTAAGGAGATAGGTCGGTGAGGTAACAGGCTGCTGAGATGGCAGATGGGTGAGGTGGCAAGTCAGTGAGGGGATAGATAAGTGGGTATGGCGGCAGATAGAGTTGGTAGGTGGGTGTGATAAGTGGGTGAGGTGGTAGATGGGTAAGTTTGTAGGTGGATGATGTGGTAAGTGGGTGAAGTTGTAGATGGGTAGGGTGATACCTGGGCGAGGTGACAGGTGGGTGGGTGGTAGTTGGGTCTATGGGGTAGTTCGGTGGTTGGGGATAGTTGGGTAAGGAAGGTAATTGAGTTGGGGGCAGGGTAGTTGGGAGATCCAGACAGTACAGTGGTTAAGGGATACTGATTAGGGTGCAGGGAGGGCAGGGCGGTGTCAGTTATGTAAGTACCCAGAAGTTGGACCAGGTTTTAATCTGTCTAACATTTTTAGATAACTATTCAGACAAATACTGCAAAACTGTCCAACACTTACTCTAGAGTCGGAGACACTTACGGAGGATCCTGGGGAACAGTGGAATTGCCTATCAGAAGTTGAAACTTTCCAGGCAATACTCACATAGGTGGCATATCAGGATAGGATCCTGACACATGCAGGGGGCAGGGATTCAGGTTCCTGGACCATTGGGACCTCTTTAGGGGCAGGTGTGACCTGTACACAAAAAACGGGTGGGACTTGAATCCCAGGGGTACCAATATCCTGGCGGGAAGGTTGGCTAAGGCGACTGGGGAGAGTTTAAACTAGATAGGTTGGGGGGAGGAGATCGAGACGAGGTGACTGGGAGCGAGGAAGTTAGCTCGCAAACAGAGAAGGGTTATGGACAGTGCAAGAGGGAGGATGGACGGGGGATTGAGAAGGGGAGAGCTCAGACCAAAGGATTGAGATGTGTTTACTTTAATGCCAGGAGTATAGTGAATAAAGGGGATGAGCTCAGAGCGTGGATCGATGCCTGGAAGTGTGATGTGGTGACCATTACCGAGATTGGATGTCTCAGGGATAGGACTGGATACTCCAGGTGCCGGGATTCAGATGTTCCAGGAAGGACAGGGAGGGAGGCAAGAGAGGGCGTGGAGTGGCACAGCTGATCAGGGATAGTGTCACAGCTGTAGAGAAGGTGTATGCTGTGGAGGGATTGTCCACAGAGTCTCTGTGGGTGGAAGTTTGGAGTGGGAAGGGGTCGATCACTTTGCTGGGAGTTTTCTATAGGCCGCCCAAAAGTAACAGGGAGGTGGAGGAGCAGATAGGGAAACAGATCCTGGAGAGATGCAGTAATAGCAGAGTTGTTGTGATGGGAGACTTTAATTTCCCAAACATAGATTGGAATATCCCGAGGGTAAGGGGATTGGATGGGGAGGAGTTTGTTAGGTGTGTTCAGGAGGGTTTCCTAACACAGCACGTGGACAAGCCTACAAGAGGAGAGGCTGTACTTGATCTGATACTGACCAATGAACCTGGACAGGTGTCAGATCTCTCAGTGGGAGAGCATCTTGGGGATAGCGATCATAACTCTGTCTCCTTTATACTTGCATTGGAAAAAGAGAGGATCAGGCAAGCTAGGAAAGCGTTTATATGGAGTAAGGGGAAATAGAACAAAGAACAACAAAGAACAAAGAACAATACAGCACAGGAACAGGCCCTTCGGCCCTCCAAGCCCGCGCCGCTCCCCGGTCCAGGATTGAATCCTGAATCCAGGATCCCTGCCCAATTTTCCAGCCTATCTACATACCAATATCCTATCCACCGAGCTGTCCCTCACAGCTACGATGCTTTGTTCGTATGAAGACATAAGGCAGCAAATTAGGGGAGTAAATTGGAAGGAGGTATTCTCGGGGAAATGTACTGTAGAGAGGTGGCAGTTTTTCAAGGAATGTCTGTCTAGAGTTCTACAGGACAACGTTCCGAGCAGACAGGGAGGTGTTGGTAGGTTAAAGGAACCGTGGTGCACGAAAGCTGTGCGGGACCTAGCCGAGAAGAAAAGGAAAGCATACAAAAGGTTCAGAGAGCTTGGCGAAGATAGGGATCTAGATGAGTATACGGCTTGTAGGAAGGGACTAAAGAAGGAAATTAGGAGAGCCAGAAGGGGTCACGAGAAGGCCTTGGCAGGTAGGATTAAGGAAAACCCTAAGGCGTTCTATAAATATGTGAAGAGTAAAAGGATGAGACGTGAAGGAATAGGGCCTATAAAAGGTGAAGGCGGGAAAGTCTGTATGGAACCAGTAGAAATGGCAGAGGTGCTTAATGAGTATTTTGCCTCGGTTTTCACAGAGGAGAAGGACCTGGGTGGATGTACTGCAGGCTTGCGGTGGACTGAAAAGATTGAGTATGTGGACTTTAAGAAAGAGGTTGTGCTGGAATCTTTGAATGGCATCAAGATAGATAAGTCGCCGGGTCCGGATGGGATGTACCCCAGTACCCCCTACTGTGGGAGGCGAGGGAAGAGATTGCAGAGCCTCTGGCGATCTTTGCATCGTCGATGGAGACGGGAGAGGTGCCGGAGAATTGGAGGATTGCGGATGTGGTTCCTATTTTCAAGAAGGGGAATAGGGATAGCCCAGGAAATTACCGACCGGTGAATCTAACCTCAGTGGTTGGTAAGCTGATGGAGAAGATCCTGAGGGACAAGATTTATGAGCATTTAGAGAGGTTTAGTATGCTCAAGAATACTTAGCATGGCTTTGTCAAAGGCAGATCGTGCCTTACGAGCCTGGTGGAGTTCTTCGAAAATGTGACGAAACACATTGACGAAGGGAAAGCGGTAGATGTGGTTTAGATGGATTTTAGCAAGGCATTCGATAAGGTCCCCCATGCAAGGCTTCTAGAAAAGGTGAGAGGGCATGGGATCCAAGGGGCTGCTGCCCTGTGGATCCAGAACTGGCTTGCCCAAAGGAGGCAGAGAGTGGGTATAGATGGGTCTTTTTCTGAATGGAGGTCGGTCACCAGTGGTGTGCCCCAGGGATCTGTTCTGGGACCCTTGCTGTTTGTCATTTTCATAAATGACCTGGATGAGGAAGTGGAGGGATGGGTTGGTACGTTTGCCGACGACACGAAGGTTGGTGGGGTTGTGGTTAGTCTGGAGGGATGTCAGAACTTACAGAGGGACATAGATAGGATGCAGGACTGGGCGGAGAAGTGGCAGATGGACTTCAACCCAGATAAATGCGTCGTGGTCCATTTTGGCAGGTCAAATGGGATGAAGGAGTACAATATAAAGGGAAAGACTCTTAGTACTGTAGAGGATCAGAAGGACCTTGGGGTCTGGGTCCATAGGACTCTAAAATCGGCCCCGCAGGTGGAGGAGGTGGTTAAGAAGGCGTATGGTGTGCTGGCCTTTATCAATCGAGGGATTGAGTTTAGGAGTCCGGGGATAATGATGCAGCTATATAAGACCCTCGTCAGACCCCACTTGGAGTACTGTGCTCAGTTCTGGTCGCCTCATTACAGGAAGGATGTGGAAAAGATTGAAAGGGTGCAGAGGAGATTTACAAGGATGTTGCCTGGATTGAGTGGCATGCCTTATGAGGATAGGCTGAGGGAGCTCGGTCTTTTCTCCTTGGAGAGACGTAGGATGAGAGGAGACCTAATAGAGGTATATAAGATGTTGAGAGGCATAGATCGGGTGGACTCTCAGAGGCTTTTTCCCAGGGTGGAAATGGCTGCTACGAGAGGACACAGGTTTAAGGTGCTGGGGGGTAGGTACAGGGGAAATGTTAGGGGGAAGTTTTTCACACAGAGGGTGGTGGGCGAGTGGAATCGGCTGCCGTCAGTGGTGGTGGAGGCAAACTCAATAGGGTCTTTTAAGAGACTCCTGGATGAGTACATGGGACTTAATAGGATGGAGGGTTATAGGTAGGTCTAGAAGGTAGGGATATGTTCGGCACAACTTGTGGGGCCGAAGGGTCTGTTTTGTGCTGTAGTTTTTCTATGTTCTATGTTCTATATATTCAGTCAAAATTCTCATCTCCAACAAACCAGAGAACAGAAGGTTTGGACCAACATAAGCTAAAGGGTATAATTCTAAAGGGGATGTAGGAGCAGAGGGACATATCTGCATATGCGTAAATCGTTGAAGGTACAGGACAGGTTGAGAGAGTGGTTAATAAAGCATACGTCATCCTGGGTTTTATCAATATAGGCATAGACTACAAAAGCAAAGAATTCCAATTAAATCTGTATAAAACACTGGTTTAATCTCAACTGTATTTCATCCTGTTCTGGGCACCGCACTGAGGAAGAATGTGAAGGCATTAGTGAAAGTGCAGAAAAGATTCACGAGAAGGGTTGCTGGGACGAGGAATTTCAGTTTTGTAGATAGATTGAAGTTGGGAATGTTCTTGTTGCAGAAGAGAATGTTGACAGAGGATTTGATAGAGGCATTCCAAATCATGAAGGGGCTGGACAGCGCAGATACAGGGCGGCACGGTAGCACAGTGGTTAGCACTGCTGCTTCACAGCTCCAGGGTCCCGGGTTCGATTCCTGGCTCGGGTCACTGTCTGTGTGGAGTTTGCACATTCTCCTCGTGTCTGCGTGGGTTTCCTCCGGGTGCTCCGGTTTCCTCCCACAGTCCAAAGATGTGCGGGTTAGGTTGATTGGCCAGGTTAAAAATTGCCCCTTAGTGTCCTGAGATGCGTAGGTTAGAGGGATTAGCGGGTAAAATATGTGGGGATAGGGCCTGGGTGGGATTGTGGTCGGTGCAGACTTGATGGGCCGAATGGCCTCCTTCTGCACTGTAGGGATTCTATGATTCTATGATTCTATGAAATGTGCTCATTTGTAAAAGCAATGAGAATCACAGAGCAGTGTTAAGATAATTGGCAAAAGAAGCAGTGGCGATATGAGGAAAATGGTTTCACGCAGCGAGTGATTAATGTACTGTCTGAGAATGTGGTGGAGGCAAGTTCAATTGAGGCTCTCAGGAGGGAACTGAATCATTATCTGAAAATGAAAAATTTGCTGCAGGGAAAAGGCTAGGGAGAGGTTGGTGAATTGCTGCATCAGAGTGGTAGCACGGACAGAATGGGCTGAATGGCCAACTCCTGTGCTGTAACCATTCTATGTTTCTATAAATGTGTCAAACATTTGTACTCTTCAAAAATGTCAGGGACAGCAGCTGAATCACTACTTTAATGTGCTAATTCAGCATCTCTGACTGTGCGTCCAAACCAGATCAGGGTTCCTGGTCTTATTGTCAACAGAGAGCAAATATAGAACAAGCATATTCAGCAGACAAAACAAGAAAGGTGATCAGATTGCCCTAAAAGATCTGGATTCCACTTTCATGAGAGGGCAATCAATTAATGTAAGGTTTTACTCTGAGCTGATTGGAGTATGGATGGGGTTGGGGATAGGTGAAGGCAGACTGTGTGAAAATGTGCAAACAACACTGACATCAAAATGGTTTGTCAACTTAGACCCAAAACTCTCTTGAAGTGGGTGGTGCCTGCCGCATATGCCCAAAGCCACAGGCGGGAAGCTTGGTCGATTTCAGGTCTGGGCTTCATTTGACATTAATCTACACGTTGTAGGTGTCAAAGGGATACTCTTTCACCTGCTGCACTGCAGAAAGTCAGCTTCTGGCCCAAAAAATTTAGAAAAAAGCCCAGAATCCTTCCAGAACAATTTCCAGCAATTTCTGTAAAAGCCCTGGGGATCAGCCACTCAATGTCCAGTACAACCGGAAACAGCATACAAGGTGCATTCGCCACACATTTCTACACTTAAATCACAATTGATGTCCAACAACTGCGTAGAGCTCCAGTTTATTTATTAAGCAGCCACATACCTGTTTCGAACAGGGGTGCTTGGAGCCTATTTAAAGGTCTGTCTGAAAATTGAATCTACAGGAAAATGGGTATACAAGATACGCACTGGCTTTCCTCTGCCAATCATTTCCTTTTCAGATGAGAAACGGCAGCTGGCTGTTGAAAATCTCTGACCCCTGAAACACGGTGCTGACAGAAAAGGAGGCAATAGACAATAGGACTTAACTGCCTGTCAGGAGTAGGGCATCACATCCCATTCTGTATGATAGCTGTATTGTCATATCTGTGGAAGCTTTGCCCCAGAGATTCAGCATCAAGATAACAATCTCTGCAGCTCATGCAGCATTTTTCCTTGGGGGGGGGGTGGGGTAAGGGGGTGGTGGGGCTGGTCTCTTTGTAATTCTCCCCCGCCCCTTGACTCAATCACCTAATAACAGCAATGTTCATAAAGCACGGGCAGCCTGCCCCTAACTGCTCTGCAGATGATGGGTTATAATGGTCATTTTTGGTTGCTGTGGATTAAATCTACCATTTGCTTTTCCTTGGTGGTATCCTTCCAGTCCAGTGGGAGGTGGGAAGAAACCCCAGATAATTCTTCATAGAAGAACCGTCAAAGAATCCCTACAGTGCAGAAAGAGGCCATTCGACCCATCGATCTGTGCCGACTCTCTAAAAGAGCAACTTATCCAAGCCCACCCCTCTGCCTTATTCCTGTAACTTCGTGCATTTACCATGGCTAATCCATCTAAACTACACGGCCGGAATTCTCTGGCTGTTCATGCCGGCGGGATTCTCTGGTCCCACCGGTAGCGCGCCCTGCCCAGGAAGGAAAAGGAAAATGAAGGAAAAGTGGGCATTTTCTCTCAGGTGCTAAGTATTCAGCTGAACCCAGCTAAACACAAAGACTTGCGAATGACAGTATGCTGGTTAAAGACGTATTTATTGACCAACACGTACTGGGAGAAAGGCAGCTGGACTTGTCAAATCCTTTCTGAAGTTTACAATGCAATGGCAAAACTGTTATGCATTTTCGACTGTTCATTTCTCCCACCTTCTCTGCTATCCTAACTGGATGTTCCAACCGCATTAGTACACATTATTTTCCTTCACCAATTACATCCTGCCTTCTAGTAGAAGGTCTATAGGACCCGGAAGGTCCTACCCACTGTTACTAAGCAACATCACTTATGTAAAGCCGTAAGATTCAAAGGTTGCTTTCCCACCATAAGCCACAGGGTTGAAAAGGTGATGTTCCCACTAATTCTGCCTTATTATCAGTAAAAATTGAATATTTGAATCAGTGGAATTGAATACTTTATATACTTTGTGAATACTTCTATTCATTTTCTAGAGTATCAGAATTTGAACTCTCCATGACTTTTCTGATACATAACTTTATTCTGTGGCTTATTGTTCCCAAAGAATGTGGCCTGTCTAGTTTACTCTTCCCATTATGCCACAGGGCAGTTTACATTTTCCCCAAGGTGCACGCTACATTCAAAAGCCTAAAATATATGTTTAATATCCAAAGCAGTAGTTTTGTGAGTGTCTGTGCAAGTAGTACCTTTATATAAAGTAAGTATAAGGCACATTGTTTGATTTTGATTTGATTAGATTTATTATTGTCACATGTATTAACATACAGTGAAAAGTATTGTTTCTTGAGCGCTATACAGACAAAACATACCGTTCATAGAGAAGGAAATGAGAGAGCACAGAATGTAGGTATAGGTGCATTGTGGTCCTTACTCTAAGTTAATTTCCCCTGTTTAGTAATCTTATTAGTTTTCTAAATCTCAGGGTTTTCTGAACCCCTCTAACTGTATCATTCCAGTCAGTGGGAGGTGGGAAGAAACCCCAGATAATTTTTCATAGAAGAACCATCATAGAATCCCCACAGTGCAGAAAGAGGCCACTCGGCCCATCGGTCTGCACTGACGCTCCAAAAGAACATCTTACCCAGGCCCATCCCTCTGCCCTATTCCCGTAACCTCGCGCATTTACCATGGCTAATCCACCTAAACTATACAGCTGGAATTCTCTGGCCATTCACACCGGCAGGATTCTCCAGTCCTACCGGCAACACCAGGGTTTCCCACCAATGTGGGGTGAGGTCAATGGGAATTCCCATTAGCAGCGGCGGAACCAGAGAATCCTGCTGCTCGCAAGCAATGCCGGTGGCAAACCGGCGGCTGGGATGCCGGGGAATTTCGCCCCATATCTTTGGTACTAAGGGGCAATTCAGCATGGCCAATCCACTTAACCTGCACTTCGAAGTGTGGGAGGAAACCAGAGGAAACCCACACAGACACAAGGAGAACGTGCAAAACTCTACACAAAGAATTCCCACCAATCCTATAATGGAGCTGTATCAGCCAATTCTTCCAATTGGCTGCTTTAACTTCAGCTTAAACGTCAGGTAAGGGTAAACAGGGTTTCCACCAACCCTGGGTGAATGGGAGAGCCCACAAGTAAGCTCCTGACATCTGTTACTGCCTCCAGAGTTGTTATTTCTGATATAACTGCATTGCTACTTCCTAACAGGAACGCTCTTTCTCACAACAGAATTTATCACTAACCTGCCAGGAGGCTGGATCTGGTATTGTTCTCACGTCGGCGGGCAAGGAAGTGCATTATTGAGTTTGACAAATGCAATTTGCATTTACATTAAATATATTTAATATTGCAGTGAGATCAGTATTCTGCCCATCATTTTTGGATTTCATCATTATGTTGAACAGTCAAGCCGGAATTTCAGCGCTTGGGAAAAGGTCTGTGGTCAGATGAAAAGTGCTATGTAGAGAGTTGCACATGGCCTTCTGGTGGATACTAAAGCAAGCTGACAGAAGTAAAAATGTGTCTTTTGTACATGAACAAACATTTTTTTGTGTTTCTTCTCCTGATACCCATCAGGATTTTCATCTGAAACTTTAGAAATCTGCTTTGAAAGAAATGGGCAAGAATGTATCACTGTAAAAGTCAAGTTATTTTAGTTCATGTCATGAATAAAATGCTGCACTGTAATAAAAGACCACTAAAATACAAAACATTAATAATGCCAGTAAAATCAACTCACAAGGCAATCTTGTTTCCTCAAGTATCTTAAATGAAGAGAACTTTTAAAACTGGGAGTACTGAAAGCTTTCTAAACACAGTTCATTAGAACAGGATTTCAGGGCATCTGTTTCTCTCTTACAGCCAGCAGCTACAGCTTAAATAAGACACAATGGCCACACAGTCTGTGCCACAGCTTGAAATAAAGCTTTTCGAAGATGGGCAGGACGACCCAGAGAGTCAGAATGATGATCATCTGAGGAGCCTGAAAGCACTCACCCAAAAACTGAGGCTGGAAACCAGGAGACCTTCCTATCTCGAGTGGAAAGCCAAACTCTAAGGAAAAGACTGGAAAAGCTCAAAGCCATCAGAAGATCAAGGGCTCCCGGCGACAAAGAAAGCCAGCGAGGAGCCCAGCAACCTCAAGAGATCAGCGAAACAGCTCAGTGGGAGTGCCGTGAGGGATGGCAGTCTGACTTCAGGAAAATTCAGCGGCTTTGAAAATATTGACGAGGCACTGAGCTGGCTCAGGAAGGAGTTGGTAAGTTCGAACGCATTCACTTTTTATCTTTCATCCTTAACGTTAATAAGACATCCTTCCTTTCCTAGATCTTCTAAGGGGTATTGCTGGAATGTGGATAGAACTAACAAACTGCTCTTACCTCAATTTACAGCAGTTTGCAATGTTACCTCAGTAATCTGTTTACTGACTGTGTCCTTGAGTATTACACTAGCATCTGCTAGACATTCAATCCCTTCGCTGACATAAAGCTCATTGACATGCACACAAGGGCTCAACAAAGTTCCCATTAAAAATATTTATCCAAAGCATCATAAAAGGGATGATTTATCCAGCAGAGCACCACTCACTCACACACTCAGTTATCAGCACTTCCTAGTAGCAGTAGCAGCTTTGCATTGCAAGAACAAATTCATTTCACAGCTTGCTGTTGGCCAGTGGCTATTAGTTTCAAAGCAAATTATATTATTCAACATAATTGATATAGATGTGGATGGTGGTGTAGATTTTGACAACAGATCGTAACTAATCATTGGATAGTGAAATATAAAGTTAATGCCACTTTTCTCTTCCTCCAACCACTCTCCCTTAAAGAGAGAGAAGGAAAATAGAAACATAAAAACTGGAAGGAAGAGTAGGCCATTTGGCCCTTCGAGCCTGCTCCACCATTCATTTTGATCATGGCTGATCATCAAATTCAATATCTTGATCCCGCCTAATCCCCATATCCCTTGATCCCTTTAGCCCCAAAGAGCTATATCTAATTTCTTCTTGAAAGCACACAACATTTTAGCCTCAACTACTTTCCACAGATTCACCACTCTCTGGGTGAAGAAATTTCTCCTCACCTCAGTCCTAAAAGATTGACCCCCTTATCCTCAAACCATGACCCCTAGTTCTGGACTCCCCCGTCATGGTGAACATTCTTTCTAATAGAGAAGACTACAAGGACGTATTTAACAGACACATTCTGTAACCAACACCAGTCCAACAACCATCTGTTCGCACTCTATCCTCTGACATCACCCTTCCTCAGCCTTAGCTTGGGTTCCAAGAATTTTATAAGTTGTTTTTTTACTCCATCCTTAAAGGCTCGAAGGGCCAAATGGCCTACTCTTCCTTCCAGTTTTTATGTTTCTATTTTCCTTCTCTCTCTTTAAGGGAGAGTGGTTGGAGGAAGAGAAAAGTGGCATTAACTTTATATTTCACTATCCAATGATTAGTTACGATCTGTTGTCAAAATCTACACCACCATCCACATTTATACGTTTCTATGAGATCCCCCCTCTTCTGAACTCCCCCAGCACCCTGTGCTACTGACTATCTCTATTGTTGTCACTCCAGCTCCCTCACACTGTCACTCAGTAACTCCGCCAGTACCTATGTTACTGACTGTATCTTTACTGATATTAATCCAGCTCCCTCACACTGTCACTCACATCACAGTGCCATGGTTTTCCCTTCCCTGTTCCCTGACACGGTTGTGCTCCGCAATTCTTCTCACCTTGTTACAGTTTTTGGGAAACAACTGCTAGAAACTGCGAGCCTCTGTTACAGTTTCTTGTTATGAAGTTAGACCAAAGCAGCAAAAAGTATCATACCTCCAGGAGAGAGTAGCCCTGTTTTTATTGCTGCTTTCTGATTTGATGTTTCATAAGAACATAAGAAATAGGAGCAGGAGTAGGCCATCTAGTCCCTCGAGCCTGCCCCGCCATTCAATAAGATCATGGCTGATCTGATAGTGATTTAGTTCCACTTACCCGCCCACTCCCCATAACCCTTAATTCCCTTATTGATCAGAAATCTATCTACCTGTGACTTAAACATATTTAGTGAGGAAGCCTCCACTGCTTCAATGGGCAGAGAATTCCAGAGGTTCACTACCCTCTGAGAGAAGAAGTTTCTCCTCAACTCTGTCCTAAACTGACTCCCCCTTATTTTGTTTCCTTTAGTTCTTGTTTCCTTTCTAAGTGGAAAGAATCTCTCTGCTTCTACCCTGTCTAGCCCCTTCTTTATCTTGTATGTCTCTATAAGATCTCCCCTCAGCCTTCTAAACTCCAATGAGTACAGGCCCAATCTACTCAATCTCTCCTCATAAGCTAACCCCCCCATCTCTGGTATCAACCTGGTGAACCTTCTCTGTACTCCCTCCAAGGCCAATACATCCTTCCGCAAATAAGGGGACCAAAATTGCACACAGTACTCCAGTTGCAGCCTCACCAGTACCTTGTACAATTGCAGCATGACCTCCCTGCTTTTATACTCCATCCCCTTCGCGATAAAGGCCAACATTCCATTTGCCTTCTTGATCACATGCTGCACCTGCAAACTGAGTTTGTGCGATTCATGCACAAGGACCCCCAGGTCCCTCTGCACAGTAGCATGTTGTAATTTTTCACCGTTTAAATAATAGTCCATTTTACTATTATTCCTTCCAAAGTGGATAACCTCACACTTGTCAACGTTATACTTCATCTGCCAGATCCTCGCCCACTCACTTAGCCGATCCAAATCTCTCTGCAGACTTTCCGCATCCTCCGCGCAATTTGCTTTCCCACTCATCTTTGTATCATCCGCAAACTTTGTTACCCTACACTCGGTTCCCTCCTCCAGATCGTCTATGTATATGGTAAACAGTTGAGGCCCCAGCACCGATCCCTGCGGCACGCCACTATTCGCTCTCTCCTTGTTTTCATAGTGATTGGGATATTGCTTGTTTCTATCTTCAGTTTCTAGTTCCCATACATTGCTTCCTCTTATTCTCATTGCAGGTTCTATTTGTTTTTGTTGGGTTTATTGCCGGTACAGACATGATCGGCCGACTGGCCTCCTTCTGCGATTCTGTGATTGTGAAGAGTGGATGAGGAACCTTATTGTGACACTCAGAGAGAAACAATCATCGCAGCTTCAGAAACTAAAATAAAAGAACAAATGTTGGAAGGGAGGTTGGAACCCAAGCTAAGGCTGAGGAAGGGTGATGTCAGAGGATAGAGTGCGAACAGATGGTTATTGGACTGGTGTTGGTTACAGAATGTGTCTGTTAAATAAGTCCTTGTCGTCTTCTCTATGTTAACGCCAAATCTTTCTTAACTACTTGTAATTATATTCATATATACAGTAAAGGAGCTTCTCTCTGTCTAGATCTTCACACATCTCTGCTCAACACCGCACTGATCCTAGGTCTGGGTCATGTGTCCTCTTATCTCGGCCTTTTGGCTAAGATCAAGTGCCAGGTCAAGCCCAAGATGGGGTGCAATGCCTTATCTTGTCAGCTTGGATCTTGTTTGTCTATCTTGTGGAACCATGAATTGGATTCAACTGGATTTTGAATTTGGTTTTTGGAGCAAGGAAGGAATGGATTTGGGTTTTTTTTAATACTTTTCCAATTCAATCAAATCAAATCCAATTCAGAGTCTCATCAAGTTGAGACATTTCAGATCCAGGCTGACAAGACAGGGCGAGCGACCAAACCACCCTGTCCTGGGCCTGATCTACATGAGTCAAGCTGATTGGAGAAGGGGGAGGTTCCTCCTCCAAGACTTGAGCTCATTTGCATCTTAGCCAAAAGGCCGAGATGCCGCTTTAAAAAATTGCTTCATATGAAACATATGAAGCTTCTGTGTAACCTAATGACCTCAACCAAGTGCGGCCGACCATGGGCTGCCGACCATACTACACTTGATCTTAGCCAAAAGGCCGAGGTCCACTCTGAGCATTGGCTTTGTAACTCTGAGAAAGGAATAATTTATTTTCAAAATATGTCCTCTTACACCACTGTATTGGTGATACTGTACTCAGTCTCACATTAACCCTTTTTTGACACACCCTTATACTACAATGAGTTTAAAAGAAGTAGGAAGTAAAATAATGAGAAGTCGGTGGAAAATCAATGGCAACAATATAACTAAAAAGCACTTGGTAGGCACAATATCTAACATGCTTTGTGCGTTTTTGTGTTATCGACTGTCCAGTTGTGATTGGTTCATTGTGAACAGAGAACATCACCTGGTTGACATGGATTAGTGTGGATTTTTTTGGTTTTATAGTCACATTTCCACAACTTTATTAGTACAAACCTTTAGTCATATCAATTCCTGTATAGAAATTAGAAACTGCTGCAAATTTGTTTTTGATTGAATTTATGACAAATCTTAGTAAAATCTACAATAATTCCAGTCACATTTCAACCAAGTCCCAAAGGCTAACGAGCTAAGAGATGTCATCATTTGTTGACCAGTGACATTGGGATGTCTTAATGAATTTAAATGTAGGCAAGGAGTAGATACAGACAGAAACTACTTGGGAGACAAAGAGATGCAGGAACGAGAGTTCAATCCTTCCATAAAGAGTGAACTGAAAGATAAATTTATTCAAGCATGAGTGAATACTGATAATAGGCTTCACATGGATGACTTTAGATTAACACAAGGAGTGACAGAGAGTATTTGGCCTTCCCCTTCAATTATACTGCCCATCTTCAGTCTGACCTGGGAGAATGTACACAAAGCCATTATTGTTTGAAAATTTTGATTACCAGAAGTAAAAGCATTTTTGATTCAATTTTTGAATGTATTTTCCCAAATTTGCTTCGCTTTGCATGGATTTGATTGCATTTGGAAGCGTTTTTTTCAGCTTCTCTGATCTGTCCCTATTGACAACCCACGTAAGCATGGCATCCAACATTTTTGTGATTCTTCTGCTGCGACTGAGAAAATGTGCCCCTTTGTTGAACCGGTGTTGAAGTGTTTCTGATGTTTGTTGGGGAACTAATCCACAGATTTATTTTTAAACCAGACGGAGATGCGCCTGCAAGACCAGCAGCTGGCGAGACAACTGATGCGCCTTCGCAGCGACATCAACAAGCTGAAGATTGAGCAGACCTGCCATTTGCACCAACGGATGCTTAACGATGCCACCTATGAACTAGAGGAGCGGGATGAACTGTCGGACTTGTTTTGTGACTTTCCAGTGACCAATGCCTTCACTCTGTCGGCACCCCTCAAACTTATCGGTGTGACTAAAATGAACATTAATTCCAGGAGATTTTCTTTGTGTTAAAAGTACCGCGAGCATTGTTCAGTTAAAACTGTAGCTTCTCTTTGGAGATGACTAGAGCAAGCTTCGGAACTGCAGAGGAAGTGGTCCGATTGGTTTGCTTTTTCTGAGCTTTTTTTTGCTGTCTTTTTTTCCAGGTTGTTTTTCCTTCTTTCCTTTGGCCTCTCCTGAACTCAGCAATTCATGCTGCTGTATTAAACAATGTGTAATGAAAACTCTTCAAATAGGATGAGCATTTGAAGGTTCTTTGACCACATGGTCCAATCCTCTCCCCACACTACAGTAGGGGTCTCCCAACATTAGAGATTGGGAGCATGGAATCTGGCAAGGTTTTCCACTTCCATCCCCCAGAACGGCTGCGATTACTCGTCTCATCCCAGCCTGGATCCAATGATCAAATGTGATCAACATTCAAAACCAGTTCTGAAGAAGAGTCAGAATGGACTCAAAACATTAACTCTGTTTCTCTCTCCACAGATGCGGCCAGACCTGCTGAGTTTTTCTCGCACTTTTGCTTTGATCATATTTCTGACTCTCTTGGTAATCAGGAGAGAAGAACCTTCAGTTTGAATGCAGTATTAGAGATTTATGTAAGCAATTTCAAACGGAGGTTGAAACAGGCTGTCATGAATTGGCCTACCTGATTTTCCAATCCATGGAAGACAACGGAAAGGATAATTGAGCACAAGCACCCATTTCCCATATAGGACCTATAACAAACCAAAAATAAATGGTTGCTGTGTCTGTGAATAGAACCACAGGATTATTATGGACCATCACTGGTTCATAGTTTTAACTAACATTGGGGCAGTGCCCCTAAAAACAGTGGAGAATGACTTATATCCCTATTCTTGCTGGCCCTGCAGAAATATCCCCCCTCTCCAACTAGCCCATGCCCGATGTGCCTACTTGAATAAGGTGATAAGGTTTTTTAATATGCGAATTGGGTCCAATGATGTACACATTAAACATTGTGTACAGCCTGTAAACTGCTATGTATTTTCAGAGCTTTCTTAACAGATGTATAGAAGGTAATCTGCCTGCTTCCATCTGCCCCTCATTAAAACTAATACCTTAAAACGAGTCTCCACCCCATAAAGAGGCCTATTAGCTCTAATGTCTAAAAGACATTGAAATAAAAATTCAAATAATAATTTGTTTAAAATTATTTAACAAACCCAATGCTCAGTTGTCATTTAAAAAAGTAAAACAGGTAGGTTTATGAATTTTGTGAGTATGATCCTGGTGGTAAGATAACATAGGGAGCTAAAACACTGTGCATGCAGAGATACAGATTCGCACTTAGAATTCCCTACATGAAAAATCTTGCATCTTAGTCAAGACTTCACTCAGAGCTGCCAAGTGGAGGCCAGGCATTAGAAGGAATCACTGAGAGACCATTGTCTCAATCTCCCCAGTGACCATGGCAGAAACAGGACAGCATTGGCCGAGGCCCAGAAAACCATTTACCATCTGGGAATGAGGTCTGGTGTAACAACAGCCAAACAGCGGAGGGGAAGAAGTGCAAAACAGTTTACAGGAAAACAGGAAAGAAGCAAATTCATCGTCTACATTGCTTCAGCTGAGACTCTGTGGACTTGTTAGGATCTCAGTGTGAAGAAGATCAGATTTCCCACCAGCTCCACAACAATTGTTTGTTTGAGCTGTTGTGGGTGGGGGCATGGTTTTGCTGAGAGACAGTTTTCTGGGCCAATTTGGCAGACATAATAAGACGCAAATTAAAGAAATATCTCCTCTTTAGTGTGGAAAGCCTGGACGGATATTCACAAAGAGATGGCCAAAAAGGAACAGTAATTTTTAAAGAAGTTTGGCTATTTTACAGATGGTGCAGAGTGCTGACTGCTCTCTACCAGGGAGACAGCAAATACTGGGAGAAGATCTAGGCCAATATGCTAAGTTCCTATGAAACTTCACAGTTTCAATTTTTCTCCATCGCCTTCTCTCTTCTGACAACAGTGGTTTGTACTGGGGAATGGTTCCAGTGGGGTTAACAACCATTCAACTTGCTGCTCCTCATGAGCCAAACAGGCTATCTGTTAAGTTGGGCCCAATGACCATGCAAAATTTTTAACAGGTAGAGTCAAAGTACACTGGGAAGTAATTGTAACACTCCTCGTCTGCATGGTTCAGTACCAAACCACTGAACCAAAGACAACAAAGTACTTGAAAGGTGATATTTTTCTCTCATGATTAATGCTGCATCTTAATCAATTTTTGACTTAGTTTTGTATCAAAGTATTGTTGTGTGGATGAAAGTGGACAGGAGCACAAAAGCGAGATCAAGTCAGGTGAAGGAACCCGACTGCAGCCTTATCTGTCACCAGCCAAGAAAAGGAAAACAAGAGAGCGAGTGAATGAGGCCTAGGTGGATTTGTCCCACTCAGTCGGAAGTGTTGCCTTGTATATATAAATGTTTCTGGTGTTTTATTATGATTTATATGGATAAAAAGTTGTGAATATTTGAAAGAGACTTAGTTAGAAAGTTGGTAGAGGCACTGCTGAATTGACACATAATCAAGAAAAAAATTAGGAAGGACTTACATTGTTTTGACAGGAAAAGATCTAGAAGAATCCAGGCAGCTAACAATAACAGGCAGCATTGATACAACCATGCTGTAACAATACAAACATACTGCTGGGCATGCACAAACCTTTAGATGGTATTGATGTTCACCAATGGTACTTAATGTCAGATTTTATTTGTTTGCTCAAAGTTTAAAAGAATCAATGGTTAGCAGCTTTATCTTGCATTTGTTGTTGGCCCTTTGATGGCATTAGTAACCCTTTGGCTTCACACCAGAACTAATGATACACTTTGACGTGATTCCCAATGAAGAATCAGAAGATTGTAAATGGTTCAACAATTCTTAATCATCAATCTCTTTTGAATAACGGCAGGCTTCCCCTGTTGTCAGTAGGTATTACTTTGTTATGGAAGCTTCAAAATTAATAAAAATCTAGAAGGGAAAACAAAGTCCGTGCTGTTTTTTTATTGATTAAGGCCAATGGTGGTCATGTCTTCCTTAAATACAGGAAGGGTGAAATTCTGCACCTCCATTGCACTGTTGGATAGATCACTGTTTGATTCTGCATTGCTGGGGTCTTCACTAGACCCCAGAATAGAGACCATGATCAGCACATGCTGGTCCTGTGGAGCTTTCAGAAGAACAGCCAGCAAAATTCCCTGGTTAGCCTGGAACACTACCGTACAGCTTAAACTGTTGGCGTTATGTAGCTGAAATAGGTAGAATTAAAGACCGTATCCCCCAGATTGTAATTTCTCAAAGATTACTGTATGCGGTGGGAATTTGGTGGAACCAGGTTCTGATCTGTATCTGGAACTCCTACAGGAATTGCCCCATTGCTCTCAGGAATGTGCAGCTGAGTGACGCTATTTAGTGTTTTACATTATCTTATAACTAACTGACTGTACATGGCAGAATCAGGTGGTAAACTAGGATAGAGATTCCATCCCCATAACCAGAAAAAAAATGACTCTAAATCTAAGAAGCAGGAGAGGAGAGGAAAGGCTTGGTCAAAATGATGGGGTTTTAAGGAGGGTGTCAAAGGACAAGAGACAGATAGAAAGACAAAGATTTAGGCCCCAACACCAAGAGAATCCCGCCTGAGGTCAATGGACCTTTGCGTGGTCTGCCCCCGCCCGCTACAATTCCCGTGGCGCACGGGATGGGAATTCCCCCCACTGTCTCTACATTGAGGAGGCCAAACACAGATTGGGTGACAGCTTTGCAAACCACCTCTACTCAGTCGGCAAGCATGGCCCCGAGCTTCACTCCTGGCTGCTTGTTATTCTAATTCACCATCTTGCTCACATTTCTGTTCTCGCTCTGCTGCAGTGTTTCACTGAAGTACAGCACAAGCTCGAGGAAAACCATCTCATCTTCCGGTTCAGCACTTTACAGCCTTCTGGCCTCAAAACTGAGTTGAACAATTTCAGACCATGAACCCTGCTTAACATTTTGATTCTGTCCTTTGTGCCATGGGCTTAATTTAAACTTGATTTTCATGTTTTTGTTTTTGGACAGAGCTATTCATTATTCTGCTCTGGACAAATACTTTGTTCACTACAACCACACCACTCCCTTTCAATTTGTTTCATGGCTTCTTTGTCATTTAATCTCTCCCTCCCCTTACCCTATTTCAGGCCTCCCCATTTGTTCTCCCCCAGCCTCTCCCTCTTTCCACAGCAGGAAACCCACCACATTTCCACCTTCCTTCAACTCTGAAGTAGAGTCACATTCAACTTGAAAGGTTAACTCTGTTTCTCTTTCTACAGATGCTGCCAGACCTGCTGAGTATTTCCAGCACTTCCTGTTTCTATTTCAGATTTCCAACACCACCAACTGGAGGGATTTGCAAATCATTCAGCCATAATGCCGGAATTTTACCGGCACCCCCGCCCCAGAATCGGAGCGGGCGAGCCTCGCAGAACAGCATTCTCCATTGGCCTCGGGCGGGATCTTACGAGCCTTGGGCAGGCGAGGCAATAAAATTCCAGCACTAAATGTCAGTCACGCAGCCTGACAACACAGATGTTGTGGAGGGATTGAAAGAGGCGGTAGAGCGATAGTGCTGTGTCTATCACCTTCAGCACCTTGTGACATTTTATTATGTGAAAAGTGCTATGTAAATACACATTAGGGGCCATTTTGAGACCACATTTGCCATCAACTTTACTACTTTTGAGATCCTGCTCACTAATCTTCTACCTGGATCCCTAAACACAGACTGCAAGATCACATCCCTTTTTCTACCTATGTTGTTTACACCAATGTGGACCACAACTGCTGGCTGTTCACCCGCCCCGCTCAGGGTGCTCTGCAGCCACTTAGTGACATGCTTGGCCCCCTGGAACCAGGGAGGCAACACAGCATCCTGGATTCACGTCTGCAGCCACAGTAATACCTGTTTTCTTAATCGCCTACCAAGATTATTCTTCCAAACTTTCTAGTGTCCCCTGTACAGCTGAGCTACGTGTGATGCCATGGACCTGGCTCAGGCTGTATTCCCCAGAAGAACTATCACTTTCATCAGTATTTAGAACTGAATGCTGGTTGGAGAAATGGATGTGCTCACAGGACTCCTGTTCTACCTGCCTATTCCTTTTTGACTACTTTGTGGCCTTCACTCTTTCCCTGCATATTCGTAAGCTGCAGGGTGACTATGTCCATAATCGGGCTATCCATGTAACTCTCACCCTCAGGAAATGCTCCACAATACCAGCTGCTGCTCAAATCCATAAACTCGAGCTCAAGCTGCTGTAACGGATGACACTTGCTGTACAAATGGTTACCCAGGACATGGAAAGTCCTGGGGTTCCCACGTAGCACAGAATGTTTCTCCTCTGATGTCAGATCTGGTTGGTCCTCAGACTGGCTCCTCTCCGTCCCTTTTTTCAAATTTCCATAGAATCCAGAAGGAGGCCATTTGGCCCATTGAATCTGCACTGACTATCCTAAAGAGCCCTCTACCTAGGCCCATTCCCCCACCCTATCCCTGTAACCTGGCACATTGATCATGGCCAATCCATCCAGCTTACACATCTTTGGACTGTGGGAGGAAACCGGAGCACCCAGAGGAAACCCAAGCGGACACGGGGAAAACTCCACACGGACAGTCAAGAATGAAAACCTCCCTGCTCTCTGTACCCTTTTTAAACTGAAGTCTCTGCCACTTCCCACTCCCAATGATATCTTTAATGCTGAGAACAGAAGTTTGTTGTGAGATGTGTCTTGGGCTCCAGGTGTTGGACTTAGTTCTCCGAAGATACTCCGGTATTTTCTTATTGCTTATTTATTATACTGCATCTAAATAAGTTATAGAGTAGGTACATTACTTTTAGGCATGCTTCCAACCTCTCAAGTGCATCTTGTGGATGGTACATGCTGCTGCTACTGTCTATCGGCGGTGGAAGGGGTGCCAATCAAATGGGTTGTTTTTTCTTTGATAGTGTTAAGCTTCTTGAGTGTTGTAGCTGCTCATCCAGGCAATATTGCATTGGTATTGCCTGATTTAGCTCGGATTATGGAGGTGTATCCTTGCCAAGGAGTGTAAAGATTAGGGAGCTTACAACGGGGTATAGGAGAGAAAGGTTAGACACCATGAAAAAATAACATATCCTTTAAAAATAAATAAAGAAGGTGAGCTGTAAAGCAATATGTAAATGACTCCTTTTACTTGAGGTAATTATATTAATATTCAAATTTTTGTTTGGCAGCCTCTCGATAGTGCTGCTATCATTTGAATTACTGAAATTTTCCCTCTGCTCCCTTAAAACTGGTTATTTAATTAAATGCTCTGCATCAACAAAACATTTGTATCTCACCAGCCTTGCCACAAGTGCCATAAGAACTGTAGGTTCAATCGTTACCCATTGTGCAGAAATAAAATGAGTTGGGAATAGAACAGCCTGTCCTTGATTATTTAAGTCTCTCTGAAACAACTCATAAAACACGGTCATAAAAGAAGATTCGAGCCACTCAGGCTGACCTTTAATGTTGTATAATAACAGCATTCCTGGGGCTTTGTTCTGAAAAAATGTCTGTCGTCATTTTCTCATTTCAGTTACTCATACCAAGCATTAACAGTCTTTTTCGTTCTGTTATTATCCTGAAATCTATTCCCAAATGTTCCTGTACAGTAATGTCCCAGTTGTAGATGATGATGCTATAATCATTGACAATTAACTTTGATTCATGAATTTTGATTAAGCTTGCAAAATGTATCTTTAATAATTAATTGTACAACCTGAAAGAGCATTGTCAAATGATCATAAATATTGCAATGTTGGCCTCCAGGAAGCTAATTCAGGAATTTCTTCAGCACTGAAGCATCTGGCCACAGTGTTGGCAGTGCCTCAAATTTACATAGTAACAGTGATCAAAGAATCCTATGTTCAGACCTTTATCTGTTAAGATAAAGTATTCATTAAAAAGTTTGACCAACTTTTTGGAGAGGAGACAGAATGGGGAAGAGAAGCATTACATTGATTAAGTATTTTTGCCTGATTCTAATGTGTTTTCTGCCCTTGCATCATATGCCCTGTGTTTATTTTGTCTTTAAAAAAAGTGAACATTTGTCTCGACTGATGCTCAAAACAAACAAAAACATTCTTTCTAAAGCGTTTGTGTTTTGTGCGAGTGTATGTTTACATCTTTTCCAGTTCCCCTCTACTTTCTCACTGTTACTTTTCTGCTTCGCCATTTCTTTGTATTCTGCCATAATTCTGCTCTTCTTGCTCCATAATGAGATTTCCCTGGACAATGACATGCAACAGTTAATAACATATCTCACGACATGAAGAAGTTATGCTGCCACCTGCCTCTTGGTTTGTTGGTTCAGTTGAAATGCTGCTTCAGGATTCCCATTGAATGTTCGATCATCATTCTGGTTATTTTGTGGGCCATGTGGTTGTGCTCAGTTTCTCTTCATGGTTGAGGTAAGGGTGTTTATCACCCATGGTTGCAGAGGGCAGTCCTTGCCTTCCAGGAACTCTTCTTCCTGCACCTTCAGACTGGCACAATATAATAAGAACATAAGAACTAGGAGCAGGAGTAGGCCATTTGGCCCCTTGAGCCTGCTGCACCATTCAATAAGATCATGGCTGATATTTTTGTGGACTCAGCTCCACTTATCCGTCTACTCACCATAACCCTTAATTCCTTTACTGTTCAAAAATCTATCTTTGCCTTAAAAACATTCAGTGAGGTGGCCTCAACTGCTTCACTGGGCAGGGAATTCCACAGATTCACAACCCTCTGGGTGAAGAAGTTCCTCCTCGACTCAGTCCTAAATCTGCTCCCACTTATTTTAAGGCTATGCCCCCTAGATCTGGTTTCACCTGCCAGTGGAAACAACCACCCTGCTTCTATCTTATCTATTCCTTTCATTATTTTATATGTTTCTATAAGATCCCCTTTCATTCTTCTAAATTTCAATGAAGATAGTCCCAGTCTACTCAGTCTCTCCTCATAAGCCAACCCTCTCAACTCCGGAATCATAGAACATAGAACAGTACAGCACAGAACAGGCCCTTCGGCCCACGATGTTGTGCCGAGCTTTATCTGAAACCAAGATCAAGCTATCCCACTCCCTATCACCCTGGTGTGCTCCATGTGCCTATCCAATAACCGCTTAAATGTTCCTAAAGTGTCTGACTCCACTATCACTGCAGGCAGTCCATTCCACACTCCAACCACTCTCTGCGTAAAGAACCTACCTCGGACATCCTTCCAATATCTCCCACCATGAACCCTATATTTATGCCCCCTTGTAATAGCTCCATCCACCCGAGGAAATAGTCTTTGAACGTTCACTCTATCTATCCCCTTCATCATTTTATAAACCTCTATTAAGTCTCCCCTCAACCTCCTCCACTCCAGAGAGAACAGCCCTAGCTCCCTCAACCTTTCCTCATAAGACCTACCCTCCAAACCAGGCAGCATCCTGGTAAATCTCCTTTGCACTCTTTCCAGCGCTTCCACATCCTTCTTATAGTGAGGTGACCAGAACTGCACACAATATTCCAAATGTGGTCTCACCAAGGTCCTGTACAGTTGCAGCATAACCCCACGGCTCTTAAACTCCAACCCCCTGTTAATAAAAGCTAACACACTATAGGCCTTCTTCACAGCTCTATCCACTTGACTGGCAACCATCAGAGATCTGTGGATATGGACCCCAAAATCTCTCTGTTCCTCCACAGTCTTCATAACCCAACTTTTGACCCTGTAATCCACATTTAAATTTGTCCTACCAAAATGAATCACCTCACATTTATCAGGGTTAAACTCCATTTGCCATTTTTCAGCCCAGCTTTGCATCCTATCTATGTCTCTTTGCAGCCTACAACAGCCCTCCACCTCATCCACTACTCCACCAATCTTGGTGTCATCAGCAAATTTACTGATCCACCCTTCAGCCCTCTCCTCTAGGTCATTAATAAAAATCACAAATAGCAGAGGACCAAGCACTGATCCCTGTGGCACTCCGCTAGCAACCTGCCTCCAGTCTGAAAATTTTCCATCCACCACCACCCTCTGTCTTCGATCAGACAGCCAGTTACCTATCCAATCGGCCAACTTTCCCTCTATCCCACACCTCCTTACTTTCATCATAAGCCGACCATGGGGGACCTTATCAAATGCCTTACTGAAATCCATGTATATGACATCATCTACCCTACCTTCATCAACACACTTAGTTACCACCTCAAAAAATTCTATCAAATTTGTGAGGCACAACTTGCCCTTCACGAATCCGTGCTGACTATCCCAGATTAATCCGCATCTTTCTAAATGGTCGTAAATCCCATCCCTAAGGACCTTTTCCATCAACTTACCAACCATCGAAGTAAGACTAACCGGCCTATAATTACCAGGGTCATTTCTATTCCCTTTCTTAAACAGAGGAGCAACATTCGCCACTCTCCAGTCCTCTGGCACCATCCGCATGGACAGTGAGGACCCCAAGATCAAAGCCAAAGGCTCTGCAATCTCATCCCTTGCCTCCCAAAAACAACCTCGTGAATCTCCTCTGCACCCCCTCCAGTGCCAGTACATCCTTTCTCAAGTAAGGAGACCAAAACTGTACACAATACTCCAGGTGTGGCCTCACCAGCACCTTATAGAGCTGCAACATAACCTCCCTGTTTTTAAACTCCATCCCTCTAGCAATGAAGGACAAAATTACATTTGCCTCCTAAATTACCTGCTGCATCTGCAAACCAGCTTTTTGTGATTCATGCGCAAGGACACCCAGGTCCCTCTGCACAGCAGCATGCTGCAGTTTTTTTTTAACCATTTAAATTATAGTTCATTTTGCTGTTATTCCTACCAAAACGGATGACCTCACATTTGTCAGCATTGTACTCCATCTGCCAGACCCTTGCCCATTCACTTAGACTATCTATGTCCCTGTGCAGACTTTCAGCGTCCTCTGCACAATTTGCTCTCCCACTCATCTTGGTGTCATTTGCAAATTTTGACACACTACACTTGGTCGCCAACTCCAAATCATCTATGTAAATTGTAAACAATTACGGTCCCAACACTGATCCCTGAGGCGCACCACTAGTCACTGATCGCCAACCAGAAAAACACCCATTTACCCCACTCTTTGCTTTCTGTTAGTTAACCAATCCTCTATCCATGCTAATACATTACTGAAGGCCGTGCACCTTCACCTTATGCAGCAGCCTTTTGTGCGGCAACTTGTCAAATGCCTTCTGGAAATCCAGATACACCACATCAATCATTTCCCGTTGTCCACCACACTCATAATGTCCTCAAAGAATTCCATTAAATTAGTGAAACATGACTTGCCTTTCATGAACCCATGCTGTGTCTTCCCAATGGAACAATTTCTATCCAGATGTCTCATTATTTCTTCCTTGATGGTAGATTCAAACATTTTCCCCACTACAGAAGATATAAAACAAAAGTATTGTGAGAAATTCCAAGGAAGTAGGGATTGAACTAAATGGCCCCAATTTTGGTGTTCAACAGATTCCGGAATTTCCACTAACATCAACAGGAGACGAAAACAATTTTGATACAGGGAATCATTTGCATTAATTTCATCATCCGCTCATATGTTTTCAGCATGATTGGCAGCTGATCATTCCGGAGGGGAGAATACCTTGCAGCTCTCACACATATAGGACATTGTACATTGGCTCTCACAGTACTTCTTTATCAGAACTGCTTGCCAGTGGAGTCTCATAGGTATTAGTATTGGGCTGCTGTTCGCCACAATCTTCATTAATATTGTGGAAGAAGAAATTGGACAAACTGTCTGAAAGTTTGCAGATGATTCAAAGAATTTTGCAGGGCCTCAGGGCCTCACGATGAGAAAATAACTTGGAAGAGTATGTGATGGGAAAATGGACCCATGCCTGGTAAATATTTTTAGTGCAGAAAAAAACTTATGTATAACTTATGTAGGGTTAGTGCAAAACATTTGAACACTGCCCAGGGTTGCATATTTTAGGCTGTAGTAACATGTAGTAACAGTGGTTCACCACACCCCCTCCCCTCCCACCCCCCCAGGGGATGATAAGTCACCCTCCCTCCCCTCCCACTCCCCCAAGGGAGGATAAGTCACACCCCCTCCCCTCCCACCCCCCCAGGGGATGATAAGTCACACCCCCTCCCCTCCCACCCCCCAGGGGATGATAAGTCACACCCCCTCCCCTCCCACCCCCCCAGGGGATGATAAGTCACACCCCCTCCCCCCCCCTCCTCTCCCAACCTCCTCCCCCCCCCCCAACCAGAGGATGAATGACAGAGAGGCTCTCTCCTCTCTCTGCTTTTTTTTTGCGCCCGGGCGCGTTCTGTCAGATTTTTTCCGAACTGCGCATGCGCGGTTCGGAGCTCCTATCGTTCCGGCGGCGTTAAGCCCCGCCCACTGGACTGGCGCTGGAAAAAAGCATATGGGCGCGCTGGAGCACGGCCTCCGGGCTCGGATCTATTTGACGCCCGCACCCGGCACTTAGGGTCCGATTTTACCATTTAGAGACTATGTCCCATTTTCTAAGCTCCCCAGCCAGGGGAAATCACTGCATCTCACACCACCTTAATATCTCAAAAACTGTAATCAAATTGCTCAAAGAACAAAGAACAATACAGCACAGGAACAGGCCCTTCGGCCCTCCAAGCCCGCGCCGCTCCCTGGTCCAAACTAGACCACCCTCTGTGTAAAATATGTCCGTCTGATATCCGTGTTAAACCTCCCCCCCTTCACCTTGAACCTATGACCCCTCGTGAACGTCACCACCGACCTGGGGAAAAGCTTCCCACCGTTCACCCTATCTATGCCTTTCATAATTTTATACACCTCTATTAAGTCTCCCCTCATCCTCCGTCTTTCCAGGGAGAACAACCCCAGTTTACCCAATCTCTCCTCATAACTAAGCCCCTCCATACCAGGTAACATCCTGGTAAACCTCCTCTGTACTCTCTCCAAAGCCTCCACGTCCTTCTGGTAGTGTGGCGACCAGAACTGGACGCAGTATTCCAGATGCGGCCGAACCAACATTCTATATATCTGCAACATCAGACCCCAACTTTTATACTCTATGCCCCGTCCTATAAAGGCAAGCATGCCATATGCCTTCTTCACCACCTTCTCCACCTGTGACGTCACTTTCAAGGATCTGTGGACTTGCACACCCAGGTCCCTCTGCGTATCCACACCCTTTATGGTTCTGCCATTTATCATATAGCTCCTCCCTACATTATTTCTACCAAAATGCATCCCTTCGCATTTATCAGGATTGAACTCCATCTGCCATTTCTTTGCCCAAATTTCCAGCCTATCTATATCCTTCTGTAGCTTCTGACAATGCTCCTCACTATCTGCAAGTCCTGCCAATTTTGTGTCGTCCGCAATCCTTAATCTTCTACACTCCAGAGAATATATCATTAGTAATCAATACTTAAATCTTGTACATTATAAATTACCATCTAAAAAGAGTAGTTTACAAAGATCAGCAACTCTGCATGTAATCAATCATTCACTTATCGTTCTGGGAAATAGAAATAGCTAACAGTGGCTATATCAGAGAAGAAAGCATCCATTATAAATTAACTACTCATGGTGATGAGAAAATCTCTTTCTGAACTGCTCATGAGAGAGCTGGATAGAAGGTTACTATCAGGTCGGGTCATTAACTGCTGCTATTAAGTTATACATTGAATGTATTTTCAAAAGACAGATGGCTGTGTTTCCTAGTGGGGCCCCAGAATGAGGACAAAGTTGACTTCTGAGCTACAATCCGTTATAATCTGTGAGTCATGCGAGGCCACTAAACGTTTGTGCCCAAGACTTTCAATATTGAGACCCAAAAAAATAGTCCATTAAAAACAAATGTCAAAACATTTTAACAGAGATTTCGGATGTTCCCTGCCGGACTGGTGGTTTACTGTGAAATGACTTAAAATTTCAGTCAGTTCCATCAAGCTGGTAAGAAAGCACACCACCACCAGCATCATTAAGGTTGGATAATATAAGCAGCCCAGCAAAGTACGACAAAGTTGTCTATGCCCCGAACCGCACCCGACATCATTCATGTAGGAGGGAAACCTGCTCCCTTAGTTAAAATTAATTAACTTGACTGCGGTTGACTGAGTCAGAAGCAAGTCAATTCAAAATTTTATGTTATCATAGTTTATGAATTACAAAGGTGTCTCTTGGATTAATAGATCTGCAATACAATATGTGACAACATGACCTTGAAATAATATTTAAATGAGAAATGTTATAAGGGTTTTTCTACTAACTCATGGTCCGAATTGAATGTTTTATCTCTTGCTCTATTTTTAAAGTTTAAAGTTTTAGTTTATTTATTAATGTCACAAGTAGACTTACATTAACACTGCAATGATGTTACTGTGAAAATCCCCTGTTATACTTATCCTCTATTTAATAAATAATTAAGTAATTCAGTTTTACATAAGCACTGATCTCCAACATCTTAACTTGGGGCAAGTAATCTATAACATATTTTTAAAATCTTACACCTGAACACAATTCCTGCCTTTAAACTTGCCCATCATTGCGATAATACCAGCATTGGGATGAGGTCCTTATTAGGCATTAATTGGCAGCAGGGCAGGAAGGTCACCAGAGGCATTCCTGCCACGGACTTAATGACGGTGGAGGTGGGATGGCAGTGAGGTCTCCACCTCCTCCCCCTGCACCCCCCATCCCACACCATCCACCGCCTGATTAAACGCCACTCTGCCATCAAATTCGCCACAAGGGAGGACACAAGATTCTACCCTCTGGGTCTGAAAAATGAGTCTGAGCAGATAAATGTAAAAAAGTAAAAGTCACCACAGTCCCAGATGACCATAGGCTGCTTTCCCCTTTGAGGGGGAGAGCTGACTGGTGATGATTATAATCTGAGGATCACCACACCTCAGGCAAGGGGCAAGGTCAAGAAGGCAGGGACTTCATTAATAACCTCAGCCAGTCTGGGAATTGAACCCACACTGTTAGCATCACTCTGCATCATGAACCAGCCATCCCGCCAACTGAGCTAACCGACTATGTAGAACCATTTATCACTCATTATTCAGTCAGGCAGACTGTGGGAGAATATGGCCAGAATTCTACCAGCACGCCTGCCCCAGAATCGGAGCGGGCGAGGCTCGCAGAATGGCATTCTCCGTTGGCCTCAGGCGGGATTTTACGCGCCTCGGGCGGGCGAGGAAGTAGAATTCCGGTATATGGCATACATTTGTGTTCCTGTGTTGGGAGTACAGAGTCAGGAAAATCCTCAGTTTCTAAAGCCTGACTCAGGAGACAATGCTCCAAGTTTTTGAATTTCTCTTCCAGGGTCGGGGTCAGTTCTGGGGTTTGGGGTGGGGGAGGGTGGTGTGGGTGCGAACAGGAGTCAGGCCTACTGACCCTTGCAGGAGTTCAGAGACAACCACAAAGACTGCTGGGTGCTGAGCATGCTAGTTAAAACACCTCCCTCATTGCCCTGGGGCTTTGTTACAGTTGAAATAACCAACAATAAAGCAAAACAAAAATCCCTCTAGCACTCACCTTTCACACTTCCTCATGCACATTTTATTCCCCATCCATGCCAACTCATGCCCTTCATCCACTCAGGAGTGGGGGAGTTGCATTGCTGATTAGGGAGCATATCAAAACTGTGTTGAGGGAGGAGACATTGGAGGGATCTTGTAGTGAGGCATTACGGTGGAGCTCAGGAATCAGAAGGGTGAAATCACAATGTTGGGAGTGTACTATAGACCTCCCAACAGCCTGCAGGAGACAGAGGAGAAGTTGTGTAGTCAGATGTTGAAAAGGTGTGAAAAGGTGTATAAAAAGCAGGGTCGTTGTGATCAGTGGCTTTAACTTCCCCCATATGGACTGGGATTCCCTTATAGGCAGGGGCTCAGATGGAGAGCAATTTGTTCGATGTGTCCAGGAGAGCTTTGTGATACAGTATGTTGACAATCCAACCTGGAAGGGGGCCATACGAGACTTCGTATTGGGGAATGAACCAGGCCAGGTGATCGATGTTTCAGTCGGGGAGCATTTTGGGTTTAGCAACCATAATTTCATCAGATTTTGGGCAGTCATGGATAAGGACGAGTGTGGCCTTCGGGTGAGGGAGCTTAATTGGACGAGGACCAATTACATGCAAATTAGACAGGAACTGGGGAATGTAGATTGGGCGCGGCTATTTGAGGGCAAATCCACGTTTAACATGTGGAAGGCTTTTAAAGGTCAGTTGATTGAGGTGCAGGACAGGCATGTCCCTGCAAAAATGAAGGATAGAAATGGCAGGAACCATGGATGACAAGGGAAATTGTAAGCTTAGTCAAAAGGAAAAAGGAAGCATACACTAGGCCTAGGCATCTAAAAACTGACAAAGCCCTTGAGGAGTATAGTGAAAGTAGGAAGAAAATTAAACGTGGAATTAGGAGGGCAAAAAGGGACCATGAAATGTCTTTAGCAAACAGTGTCAAGGCATTTTATGCATATATTAGGAGCAAGAGGGTAACAAGAGAATGTGTAGGCCCACTCAAGAACAATGGAGGGAAGTTTTGCGTGGAGCTACAGGAAGTGGGTGAGATCCTTAATGAGTACTTTGTATCGGTATTCACCAAGGAGAAGGACATGATGGGTGTTGAGGTCAGGGATAGGTGTGTGAATACTTGAGAGAATGTCAATACATCAAAGGAGTATCCTAATTTGCATCAAGGTAGATAGGTCCTGGGGGCCAGATGGGATGTATCCCAGATTACTGCAGGAAGCAAGGAAATAAATAGCTGGGGCCTTAACAAATATCTTTACATTCTCTTTGTCCTCTGATTCCAGAGGTCTGGAGAATAGCCAATGTTGTTCCCTTGTTTAAGAAAAGAAGCTGGGATAATCCAGAAAATTATAGGCCGGTGAACTTTATGTCACTGATGGGGAAGGTTTTGGAGAAGATACTGAGGGACAGGATATATAGGCCCTTTGGAAGAAAATGGACTAGTTAGTGATAGGCAGCATGGTTTTGTATGGGGAAGGTCATGTCTCACCAACTTGATTGAGTATTTTGACGAGGTGACAAAAATAATTGATGAGGGAAAGGCTGTGGATGCAGTTTATATGGACTTTAGTAAGGTGTTTGACAAGGTCCCACATAGCAGACTGGTACAAAAACTAAAATCACATGGAATTTGGGGTGGGCAGGCTAGATGCATACAGAACTGGTTTGTTTATAGACGACAGAGAGTTACAATGGAAGGGTGTTTTTCAGAATGGAGATCTGTAGCAAGTGGTATTCATCAGGGATCAGTGCTGGAACCTCTGTTGTTTGTAGTATATATAAATGATCTGGAGGAAAATGGGGGTGATCAGATTAGTAAGTTTGCAGATGACACGAAGATTGGTGGAGTTGCTGACAGTGCCGGGGATTGTCAGAGGATACAACAGGATATAGATAGATTGGAGACTTGGGCACAGAAATGGCAGATGGAGTTTAATCCGGACAAATGCGAGGTGATGCAATTTGTAGGATCAAATTTAGGTGTGAATTTTACTATAAATGGCAGAACCCTTAGGAACATTAACATACAGAGGGATCTGGGCGTGCAGGGCCATGGTTTCCTAAAAGTGACAACACAGGTGGCCAAGGTGATTAAGAAAGCATATGGCATGCTTGCTTCATATCAGCTGATTCATTGAGTACAAGAGTTAGGAAATCATGTTGCAGCTATATAAAACCTTGGTTAGGTTGCATTTGGAGTATTGCCTGCAGTTCTGGTCACCACATGACCAGAAGGACATGGAAACTTTGGAGAGAGTGCAAAGAAGGTTTGCCTGGATGTTGCCTGGTCTTGAGGGTGTTGGCTATGAGAAGAGGTTGAATAAACTGGATTGTGTTCATTGGAAAGACAGAGGCTTTGGGGAGACCTGATAGATATCTGCAAAATTATGAGAGGTATATACAGGGTGCACAGTCAGAACTTTTTCCAAGGTTGGAAGTGTCAATTACAAGGGGGCACAGATTCATAAGAACATAAGAACATAAGAAATAGGAGCAGGAGTAGGCCATCTAGCCCCTCGAGCCTGCTTCGCCATTCAATAAGATCATGGCTGATCTGATAGTGGTTTAGTTCCACTTACCCGCCCGCTCCCCATAACCCTTAATTCCCTTATTGATCAGAAATCTATCTACCTGTGACTTAAACATATTTAACGAGGTAGCCTCCACTGCTTCAATGGGCAGAGAATTCCAGAGATTCACTACCCTCTGAGAGAAGAAGTTCCTCCTCAACTCTGTCCTAAACTGACTCCCCCTTATTTTGAGGCTGTGTCCTCTAGTTCTTGTTTCCTTTCTAAGTGGAAAGAATCTCTCTGCCTCTACCCTGTCTAGCCCCTTCATTATCTTATATGTCTCTATAAGATCTCCCCTCAGCCTTCTAAACTCCAACGAATACAGACCCAATCTACTCAATCTCTCCTCATAAGCTAACCCCCTCATCTCCGGTATCAACCTGGTGAACCTTCTCTGCACTCCCTCCAAGGCCAATACATCCTTCCGCAAATAAGGAGACCAAAATTGCACACAGTACTCCAGTTGCGGCCTCACCAGTACCTTGTACAATTGCAGCAAGACCTCCCTGCTTTTATACTCCATCCCCTTCGTGATAAAGGCCAACATTCTATTTGCCTTCTTGATCACCTGCTGCACCTGCAAATTGAGTTTTTGCGATTCATGCACAAGGACCCCCAGATCCCTCTGCACAGTAGCATGTTGTAATTTTTCACCATTTAAATAATAGTCCATTTTACTATTATTCCTTCCAAAGTGGATAACCTCACACTTGTCAACGTTATACTCCATCTGCCAGATGGAGATTTTTATGAAGATGTAACGAGTGCAGTTGACAGAGGGGAACCGGTGGATGTGGTGTTTTTGGATTTCCAGAAGGCATTCGATAAGGTGCCTCACAAAAGGTTGCTGCAGAAGATTAGGGTACACGGAGTTGGGGGTAAAGTGTTAGCGTGGATTGAGGATTGGCTATCTAACAGGAAGCAGAGAGTTGGAATAAATGGGTGCTTTTCTGGTTGGCAGTTGGTGACTAGTGGCGTGCCGCAGGGATCGGTGCTCGGGCCTCAACTGTTTACCATATACATAGATGATCTGGAGGAGGGGACCGAGTGTAGGGTAACAAAGATTGCGGATGATACAAAGATGAGTGGGAAAGCGAATTGCGTGGAGGATGCGGAAAGTCTGCACTTAGCCTATCCAAATCTCTCTGCAGGTCAGCTACAAGGGTGTGCTCCTGTTCTCTGTGAATAAAAGCCTATTAGTTTCCATCACTCACAGGAGTCTTCGTGTCGTAACTGATAGTGCATCAATTTTATTCACAGAGAAAAAAAAACGGAATGGAACAACCTTTAAAGCCCGATACCTTAAACCTGGATCCGCAAGCGCCGGGGGCCGCCAACAGCTTTAATCACTGGCTGAAGTGCTTCGAAGCCTTCCTTGAAGCCTCCACGGCCATCCACTCCGATACAGACAAGCTGCACGTGCTCAACGCCCGGGTAAGCGACGCAGTTTTCGCCACCATCTGTGACGCAGAAACGTACGCAGATGCGCTAGCGCTCCTAAAGAGCCAATACAGCCAACAGACGAACGAAGTCTACGCCAGGCATCTGCTAGCTATCCGTAAACAGCGGCTGGGAGAATCAAATGCACAGTTCCTCCGCGAACTACGTGCGCTCGGCAGGGCCTGGAACTGCAAGGCTGTATCCGCTGCACAGTATACAGAGGACTTAATCCGCGATGCCTATGTTACGGGCATCGCATCCAACTATATTCGGCAGCGCCTGCTAGAACAAGGTGGGTTAGATCTTCCAAAAACTGTAACACTCGCGGAATCCCTAGAAGTGGCATCCCATAACCTCGAGGTGTACGCGCCCGATCACGCGACATCGTGGGCCTCACGGCCACTATCATCCCAGTACCTAGGAGGGCCTCAGACTTATGCCACACAGCGCCCCACCAACGACTCGACGGCTGTGGCCGTGGCAGCCCCAATGTGTTATTTTTGCGGCCTAGCGAAGCACCCCCGACAACGCAGCCTGGCAAGGGAGGTGTTCTGCTCAGGGTGTGGAAAGAAAGGCCACTACGCGAAAGTCTGCAGGGCGAAGTCGGCCTCGAAACCAAATAGCGCAGCATGCGACCCGAGGGAACAGAAAACCCGAACACCATCAGCCGCGTGTGACTCAAGGGAGCCGCCATATTGAACACCAGCGACCACATGTGAGCCCAGGGAGCCGCCATTTTGGACGCCGTCGGCCGCGTAGGAGTCAAGGGGGCCGCCATCTTGGACGCCGTCGGCCGCATGCGAGACAAGAGAGCCGCCATTTTGGACACCGGTCGATGATTCTCCGGGACCCACCGTGGCAGCGATCCAGCTGGACCAGTCTCGTCCACATCAGCTCACCAGGTCCATGATGGACATACAGGTAAATGGCCGTGCGGGAAATTGTTTGTTTGACAGTGGGAGTACGGAGAGCTTTATCCACCCCGATACTGTGCGCCGCTATGCCCTTTCGGTACGGCCAGTCAAACAAACCATCTCCTTGGCCTCAAAGTCCCGCTCCGTGGATGTCCTCGGGTACTGTGTGGTGACTCTTATGGTTCGGGGGACCGATTACGCAATTTTTAAGCTCCTGGTGCTCCCGTACTCTGCGCTCCCGTACTCTTAGGGCTCGATTTCATGACCCATCTTAAGAGTGTCACGCTACAGTACAACGGACTCTTTCCCCGATCTCTGTCTGCAACCCACAGTTCCTAGATTACCCACCGCGCACCACCTGCGGCCTTTCAACCCTCCAAGTCACTCCTCCACCGCTGTTCGAACACCTCACCCCCGAGTGTAAGCCCATTGCCACTAAGAGCAGACGGTACAGTGCGGGGGACAGGACCTTCATTAGGTGCGAGGTCCAGCGGCTCCTGAAGGAAGGTGGTAGTGGTCAAAACTGGGGAGAAACACCGGATGGTCATCGATTAGAGTCAGACCATCAACCGGTACACGCAGCTGGATGCGTATCCCCTTCCGCGCATATCCGACATGGTCAATCGGATTGCGCAATACCGGGTGTTCTCCACGATCGACCTCAAATCGGCCTACCACCAGCTCCCCATCCGCCCGGAGGACCGCAAATATACGGCTTTCGAGGAGGATGGCTGCCTCTACCACTTTCTTAGGGTTTCCTTCGGCGTCACCAATGGGGTCTCAATCTTCCAGCGTGAGATGGACCGAATGGTGGACCAGAACGGGCTGCGGGCTACCTTCCCGTACCTGGATAACGTCACCACCTGCGGCCATGACCAGCAGGACCACAACGCCAACCTTAATAAATTCCTCCGTACGGCCGCTCTCCTGATTCTGACCTATAATAAGGAGAAGTGTGTTTTCCGCACTCACCGCCTCGCTATCCTGGGATATGTGGTGGAAAACGGGGTCATCGGCCCCGATCCCGACCACATGTGCCCCCTCATAGAACTTCCCCTCCCCTCCACTCTTAAAGCACTGAGGAGATGCCTGGGCTTCTTCTCATACTACGCCCAGTTGGTCCCTAATTACGCGGATAAAGCCCGTCCGCTTATCAAATCCACCCTTTCTCCCCTGTCAGGAGAGGCCCGCTCGGCCTTCAACCGCATCAAAGCGGACATCACAAAGGCCACGATGCACGCTGTGGACGAGTCAATCCCCTTTCAGGTGGAGAGTGATGCCTCTGACTTCGCCCTGGCCGCCACCCTTAACCAGGCAGACAGACCCGTAGCCTTCTTCTCACGAACCCTCCAAGGCTCGGAAATTCGACACTCCTCGGTCGAGAAGGAGGCTCAGGCCATCGTCGAAGCAGTGCGACACTGGCGCCACTACCTAGCTGGCCGACGGTTCACCTTGCTCACGGACCAATGTTCAGTGGCTTTCATGTTCAACAACGCACAGAGGGGCAAGATTAAGAATGATAAGATACTGAGGTGGAGGATTGAGCTCTCCACCTACAATTCCGATATCTTATACCGACCCGGGAAGCTCAACGAGCCCCTGGACGCCCTGTCTCGCGGAACATGTGCTAGCGCGCAGGTGAACCAACTACAGACTCTCCACAATGACCTCTGTCACCCGGGGGTCACCAGGCTCTACCATTTTATTAAGGCCCATAATCTGCCCTATTCTGTTGAGGACGTCCGGTCTATAACCAGACACTGTCCGGTCTGCGCCGAGTGTAAGCCGCACTTCTATCGGCTGGACCGGGCACACCTCATAAAAGCCACCCGCCCCTTTGAACGCCTCAGCGTCGATTTCAAAGGGGCCCCTTCCTTCTTCTGACCGCAACATCTATTTCCTCAACGTGATAGATGAGTACTCCCGATTCCCCTTTGCCATCTCCTGCTCGGACATGACCTCAACCACGGTCGTCAAGGCCCTGCACGGCCTCTTCACCCTGTTCGGTTACCCTAACTACATCCACAGCGACCGGGGATTCTCATTCATGAGCGATGAGCTGCGTCAGTACCTGCTCTCTAAGGGCATAGCCTCGAGTAGTACTCCCAGCTACAACCCCAGGGGTAACAGACAGGTGGAGAGGGAGAACACGACAGTCTGGAAGGCCGTTTTACTAGTGCTACGGTCTAAAGTCCTTCCAGTCTCCCGCTGGCAAGAAGTCCTCCCCGATGCACTACACTCAATTCGGTCCCTCCTGTGTACAGCCACCAACGCCACCCCCCATGAGCCGATGTTTGCTTTCCCGAGGAAGTCTTCCTCGGGAATCGCACTACCGTCGTAGCTGGTGTACCCAGGCCCCGTTCTGCTCCGGAGGCATGTACGACCCCATTAAACGGACCCCCTAGTTGAAAAAGTCCAGCTCCTCCACACCAACCCCCAATATGCCTATGTGGCATACCACGATGGGCGGGAGGACACGGTCTGTATCCGGGACCTGGCGCCTGCGGGTGCCCCGGAGCTCACTATGACCCCCCACCCCACATCCCTAAACCCCTCTGTTCAGGTAGCACCAGGTCCGCTTACATCTTTGCCTATTGTACGCAGCTCGCCTGAGCCCCTGGATTCACCACGCAGGACCAGACCAGAAGGGACGACAGCAGATTCGAGCGGCTCCACCCTGCCACCGGCAACAATCCCCCAACCGGTACTGCGGCGGTCTCAACGACTAGTCAAGCCGCCTGACAGGCTGAACCTGTGAAGGGACGATGCCTCACCTCAGCTTGTGACTCTTATGTGTATATATAGTATATATGTATATATATATATGTACCCCTGTACATATGGTTCCACCCACCCCGCCGGACGCTTTTTTAAAGGAGGGGTGAATGTGGTGAACCACTGTTACTACATGTATGTGCCCTGGACACACCCATGCTGCACCTGGCCCGAGACTCCTCCCTTTCCACCTGAGACCCCTCCCTTTCCACCCAGAGTGGGGTATAAAAAGTGATGGTCCCTCCTCCTCGCCTCAGTCTAGACCAGGTCAGCTACAAGGGTGTGCTCCTGTTCTCTGTGAATAAAAGCCTATTAGTTTCCCTCACTCACAGGAGTCTTCGTGTCGTAATTGATAGTGCATCAGGAGGTGTGACTTATCATCCCCTGGGGAGGTGGGAGGGGATGAGGACAGGGGGCGGGCCCACATCGCCCTCTTCGGGAAGGGGGGGTGGGAGGGGAGGGGGTGTGACCTATCCCCTGGGGGGGTAGGGTGGGAGGGGGTGTGACCTATCATCCCCTGTGGGGGAGAGGGGAGGGGGTGTGGCTTATCATCCTCTGGTCGGGGGGATTCCGCTGCGTGTCTGCAGCCAATCCCTCCTGGCACCATCACTGGTAACTACCAGCCACAGCCATCTCTCCCGCTCTCTCACACCTGCAGGGAAGAGTAATCTGTGGCTGGTAGTGTACCAGTGATGGTGCCAGGAGGGATCGGCCGCAGGCAGGCAGCGGAACCCCCCCGACCAGAGGATGAGACGTCACACCCCCTCTCCCCTCCCACCCCCCCAGGGGATGATCGGTCACACCCCCTCCCCTCCCCCCCCCCCCCCCCCCCCCACAAGAGGGCGATGTGGGCCCGCCGCCTCTCCTCATCCCACCCCCCCCCCCACCAGAGTTCTAACTGGGCCCGCCCCCCCCCTCCTCCGGCAGACGCCAGCGGACCTGTGTGAAGCCCGGTCACTTCAGCCGTGGCTCGAAGTCAGTGTCCAGGAACATGCTGCAGGCTGTCGAAGGACTGAAGGTGAGCGGGAAGGATGGTGGAGGGAGACCACGATCGAGGTAGGTTAGAGATGTGCTCTGCCGGGGAGGCCTGCCTCCCAGAGGGGTCCAATCCCAGGGAGGGCCTGCCTGCCTCATCCGGGGAGTGTGGGGGTGGCTGCCTCCCAGAGGGGTCCGATCCCGGCGGGGGGGTCCTGCCTCCCAGAGGGGTCCGATCCCAGGGGGCGGGGGCCTGCCTCCCGGAGGGGTCCGATCCCCGGTTGGGGGGGGGGGGGGGGGGCTGGTGGCTTGCCTCCCAGAGGGGTCCGATCCGAGGGGGGGTCTGCCGGGGTGGTTACAGGGGGTGCCTCGGCGATTCTCCTGCCGAATAAAAGTACAAGTTGGACTTTTATTTATCAGGTCGGTAAAGGCGCGGACGCGAATTGGGCCGAACGCTGGTAAAGGGGGAATTGACGGTAAAGTTGGGCGCGCGCTTCATTATGCCGATTTAAAAGCATGCAAATGCATTTAAATCGTCGCACCAGCCGATTTGGGCGCACATCGGAACGGCGCCCGAATCGGCCGTTGGTAAAGGCGCGATCCGCTAGGAATCGGGTGCGGATCGCGGCATAGGCCCAACGCCCAACCGCCATTTCGGGCCCAAAAACGGGTGCGAAGTTTTGGTAAAATCGGGCCCATAGTCTAAAACTCAGAAATGAAGTTAGGAAATGCCTCTACTACAACAACAACTTACATACTATATATTTAAGTTAGGAAATACTACTCGAGACAAATGGTGATAGAAATTTGTAACCATCTTCCGCAAATGCCAATTGATGCTATTTCAATAATTTTAAATCAGATTGATCATAGAATCCCTACAGTACTGAAGGAGGCCATTCAGCCCATCGAGTCTCTACCGACCACATCCCATCCAGGCCCTATTCCTGTTACCCCACACATGTATCCTTGTAATCCCCCTGATACTAAGGGGCAATTTAGCATGGCCAATCAACCTAACCTGCACATCTTTGGACTTGGGAGGAAACCGGAGCACCCGAGGAAACCCACGCAGACACAGGGAGAATGTGCAAACTCCACACAGACAGTGACCCGAGGCCAGAATTGAACCTGGGTCCCTGGCGCTGTGAGGCAGCAGTGCTAACCACTGTGCTACCGTGCCACCCGTTGATTGGTTTTTGTTTTGTATGATACAATATGGGATAAAGGAAGGATGTACAGATCAGGTCATTGATTAGCTATGATCCATTGAAAGGCAAATCAGGCTCAAGGGGATAATTGGCCTACTCCTTTTATGAAATGCAGATCATTTCTATTAAGTATGAGTTAAGAGATTGTTAGTGTAACGCTCTTTCACAAAAAGCAATTCCACTTAAATACTTCATAAACTCTATGTTGAGTAAATTGAAATTTAAATGACTATTGTAGTCATTGATGTAAATAAATAACTCTATTAATTTATTTTCTCATGTTCTGCACAGTTCCCACCAGTCTCTGATCCAATATGTCTAGCTGTTACAATAGTTTCTGTAAATTAAAACATATATTTGTCATCAGGCATTCTTCAAAAAGTCACAATTCTGTTTATTTTTAAATCTTTTCCTTTAAAATATTAGGGCTCTCCTCTGAATGTCTCCAATAATTATCGATATTTTAGAATGAGATTGAGTGATATTCTTAAAACTTTTGAATGTAAAAGGACGAATCAGCACAGTAAAATTATTAGAGTTTCACTGACAGAATTACTTTGCTGCATTTTATCTGTTAGCGTGCTATGGGTAACAGCCCAGGCTGCTTCCGTACTCCTCAACCTCCATTTCAAATATTAGGGGAAAATAATAGTAATTTTTTAAAGCTTTCTCTATTTCTTCCAGCATAATTTGACTTTAGATGCATGCAAGATTGTACAGTGTTTTTCAAAATCTAATCTGTGGCATGAAGTGTACAATGAAGTATCTGAACAGTGGTGCTTTGTTGTAAGTGTCCCACTCGGGCCTGTTTCTGTGGTTTCTGATACAGTAAAATACTAATTTGTGCACAAACATGTTACTATATTTTAAAAGATCATAAGGTAACACTACAAAGATTTAAAACAAATTACTTTACTTTTTCAGGACTATATCAAAGGACAAAGAAAATTACAGCACAGGAACAGGCCCTTCGGCCCTCCAAGCCTGCACCGACCATGCTGCCCGTCTGAACTAAAACCCCTACCCTTCCGGGGACCACATCCCTCTATTCCCATCTTATTCATGTATTTGTCAAGACGCCCCTTAAAAGTCACTATCGCATCTGCTTCCACTACCTCCGAAGCAATAAAGTAGAGATTCCACTCTGAATGACAAATCGAGGATAATTGAAGAACTATCCAGTAGTCTGGGAAAGAAAAGAAGCAAATAAAATGTCACTCTCTATTTCACCCTCAATTTATGACAAATCTTTCTGTCCATGCCTTTCAAACTGAGCTACGCTTTCCCTTACACACTTTCATTTGTACTGCTGACTTTTTTCCTTTCTGCCTGACTGTCTTCTGAGTATAAAAAGCAAACTATTGTAGATGTTAAAAACGTGAAACATAGACAGAAAGTGCTGGAAATCCTCAGTAGGGCAGCTAGCTTGTATGTTGAGCTGCTGTCTGTCCTGCTCTTGAGGTCTAGCATTTTTGGTTTCTGCCTCATGCTACATAGTTAGAATCATAACAATCCCTGCAGTGCAGAAGGAGGTCATTCAGCCTATCAAGTCTACAATGGCTCTCCAACAGAGCATCTTACCCAAGCCCATCCCCTGCCCTACTCCCGTATCCCCATGCATTTACCCCACTACTCCCCCTAACCTACACATCTTGCGACACTAAGGGGCAATTTAGCATGACCAATCTACCTAACCTGCACATCTTTGGACTGTGGGAGTACCCAGAGGAAACCCACGCAGACATGGGGATAATGTGCAAACTCCACACACACCCAAGGCCAGAATTGAACCCAGGTCCCTGACACTATGAGACAACAGAGCTAACCACTGTGTCACTGTGCTGCCCCATTTTACCATAGGACATATTTGTTAGTTGGCACAGCACCAAATGTTTTGTTATTTCTATTCAGGGTGCAAACCTTTTGCTGTGATGCAGACCTGAGGATGTTTATTACACTGCATTTGTTTTATGAAGAAAGATGACAATCTGCATTATGCATTGTACAGCACTTCAAATGGCATGGTGGTGATATTTAGAATGATACTTGGATCCGCTACTGCTGACATGATGAGCAATGAATCATTATTAGCAATTCAGCAAAAAATCCTGAGACAACAGCTTCCAAATCCACAACAACTTCCATCTAGAAGGACAAGGACAGCAAATAAATGGGAACACCACAACCTGCAAGCTCCCCTCCAAGTCACTCACCATTCTGACATGGAAATATATTGCCGTTCCTTCGCAGTCGCTGGGTCAAAGTCCTGGAATTTCCTCCCTAACGGCATTGCAGGTCAACCCACAGAACATGCACTGCAGCGATTCAAGAAGGCGGCTCACCACCACCTTCTCAAGGGCAACTAGGGATGGGCAATGAATGCTGGCGAGCCAGCCAGCAACACCCATTCGTTCCCGCGAATGAATAAAAAAATATTATTGGCACATCCATTAAAAGAAACATAATGTCATCTGAATCTTTTAGGGAGGAAATGGCCTCTTGATTTGAGCTGTACTGTGTCATGCCATTTCTTCCTCTACAACATTGCAGGTTGCTTTAATTAGCTGTGATTGGATTCATCAATATTTATTCAGCAACATAAAAGAGTTGCCTTTACTGTCAAACGAAATGGAGAAAACAATGGCGTCAGGGCAGGATTTTGACATGCCATGTCAAGCTTAAGAGGCCCCATTCCCTGACCAAGAAAAAGTATTATTCTGACAGAAAGAATAGAAATATTTGCATTTACACATTTACATAGGCAAAGTGTAACAAAAACTAATAACCTAAGTAGAACATCTATCTTGTAACAAGTCTATTTGCATTATGAAATACTGATAGATTTCTTAATTAGAATGTATGAAAGCTTGTAGGAGGCCATCTTACCAAATTTGGCAAGAGTGTGGTTTTTCTATAGATCTTACCGCACTCTATCAAAACAAAACAGCGAGGCGAGTTTCACAACATCAAGCCGAGGGCAGGGTCTAACCATGCGAGCAAAGCCCAGCTGTACTGAGATCGGGGCACCATGTTTGAGGGGCGCCACAATAAGAACATTAGTAAACCTCCCCCCATCCAATTATGGAGTTCTCAGGGGCTCCCTCCCTGCCCTGTTCACTACCACCAATCAGAGTCAGAGACGGCACCTCTCCCCAGCCCCACCCCAACCCCGATCAGAGCCAGCACTTTCCTCCCCAATCAGGACTGGCACTTCTCTCCCCTCACCCCCCACCCCCTGTCTCTGTCAGAATGGGCGCCTCACCTCATACCCCCATCAGTCACTTCTGGCCCCTCCCCCCACTCCCTCCCCGAACATTGAACCCCTTCCCCCTGACCTGGCACTGCCAACCTGGCACTGCCAACCTGTGCCAGTCAGCAATGCCGGGAGGCAGTGCAAGGCCATTGCCTGGCCATGTCCCTCTTCCCCGAGGGCTATACTCACCTTTATGCCCCTGGTGGGATGATGTGGAGATGCCGGCGTTGGACTGGGGTAAACACAGTAAGAAGTTTAACAACACCAGGTTAAAGTCCAACAGGTTTATTTGGTAGCAAAAGCCACACAAGCTTTCGAGGCTCTGAGCCCCTTCTTCACCTGAAGAAGGGGCTCAGAGCCTCGAAAGCTTGTGTGGCTTTTGCTACCAAATAAACCTGTTGGACTTTAACCTGGTGTTGTTAAACTTCTTACTGGTGGGATACCCAGGATAGGTTCATGTCGAGGTGAACCTGTTGTAACCTGCGTTGATGTGATGTCACATTGACGCAGCATGAATATACGTTGGGGGGGGGGGGTTAATATATGATAAGGGGCCGTGTTAATAATATTTAAATCCAGTTAAATTTATGTAAATTAGGTTCATGCTTGTTGTGGGCATGAGCTGATTACATCGCTGGCGAGGTGTGACAAAAATAAGAAGTCTCGATCTCACAGGTTAGATTCACAACTTCCAGGTTTCGGGGGATATTGAGCCCCCACCACCGCTCCTGTAGATGGGGGAAAGCCAATTGAATTTAACCTTGGATGGTGACTTGACACAGGTCCTAGAGGCACAAAGGTCCTTTATCAAGCTTTTCCTTGATATAAGCTTGAAAGTGTTTTATTTCTCTAATGATTTAACATCAACATCATCAGGATCATTAGCATTTTTGTATATGATTGCTCTTTTCTTCAAGTTGGTTTCAAGTGAATCCATCAAAGGAATAAAAGGGGCGATTCTCCCAACCCGCTGTGCTGCTCCAGCAGTGCATCGGGCTGGGAGATTCAAGCGGAGGCCCTGTAGTGGGCTTCCCGCTGGGCCACGATCTCCGTGAGTCTCCGCCCGCCGGATTTCAGGCTGCGTCACCTCCGCATCAGAAATCGGTGCAGAGCGGTATAAATTATTCAAATGAAGATTTGAATGTCATTAGCAATCCGGGAATGAAGTCTCCAGGCCCACCAACCTCCAACCACCCACCCCCCGCCAAAACCAGGAGTGGTTCACTGCAGCAGGGTTCACAACAGCTCCCCACTAGCAGGGAGCTGGTGGCCTGAACCTACTGGAGTGAAGGAAGCCCATGGAGGCCCCCCAGGAGGTCAAGGGTAAGGGGGGGTGCCCACTGGACATTGTTAGCTTGGCCCCCTGCACTGCCCAAGGGGCACCTTGGCACTGCCCACCAAGCATTGGGGAGGGCCAAGCAGGTGAGTCCAGAGGGGGCAGGGCTTAATGGGGCCATGGCCTCTGGGGTGGGGGGGAGATTGGTTGGGGTGGGGGTTCGCACTTCCACTCTGCACTCGGGCTTGGTGACAGAGGGAGGGAAGTCAGCGATCAAGGCTGGACATCGGGGTGGTGGGAGGAGGTTGGCCTGCCGGGGGGGTCGGGGCTGTGGAGTGGGGGGGGTGGTCAGGACTGCAGAAGGGGGGAAAATGGAGACGGGCCAGGAGGGGGTTGGTGTCGAGGCGGGCCCGGGCATGATCGGGGGGGGGGTCACACGGCCAGCGCGGGGGGGGGTGGGGGGGGTAGTCGGCAGTGTGGGTTACTGCACATGCGCCGATCCTGGCGCTGACAGATTGGTGGTGCATGCACAGTAGCCCACTCAGCGCAATGCTGCTGGCCTCTCCAGGGGGAATAGGCCCCACCCACAGCTTTTTAATGAGATTCACGCAGGGCACTCTGCACTGCACAGAGTGTGGGAAATTCTTTTCGAAAATCCTGCTGAAAAAACAACGCAAGTTCGGCACTTCTAATTTTTTGGGAGAATCCCACCCAAAGTCTTGAAACCTGTTTCTTTTTTTCTCATTCTTTTCCTTTTATTCATGCACTTGTAGTCTACATCTGGCAAGTTTTCTTTTGCTTTGTGTTCAATTTCATCAAAGCTTTCTCAGGTTTCTTTCAGGAAATGAGAGAATGCCTCGTAAAGCTTTGCACATGTCCTAAGGGCTATCTGCGGATCCTGCAGGGCTAGGCTGGCTTTATGGAACTGATCTAACATACAATTCCAGAGTTCCAACACAAACGCTAACTCCTCCATTTTCTCCTGCAGTGACAGCTTCCCTCCTTGTATCACCTTTCTCATTGTCATCAATATGGAGGTTAATAAGAGCATGAACCATAACTCTTGGCTATGGCTTGAAGTAGGCTTTGTATGTTCTTTCCACCTAGTGTCAGAGAGATGTTGTAGTATGGTGCAATCAGGACCCAAAAATCATTTGAGTACTGACTAGCGTTTGATAGAGGCAAATCAGAATGTGTATATTTATTGCACAACAATGTAACTGCAGCGAGGCAGTAATCAACTGGAGCACAGCCAACAAGAGTCCAGCACATGTCCAGCACATGGAATATATTTGGCATACTTATTTTTCTTTAGAAGTTTTTGTTATGTGTCATTACACCTTCCTGCCATGTTAGCTGCATTGTCACCCAACTCTCCTCTGCACTAATTGAAATCAACTTTAAAGTCTTGCCCCAATTCAAGAAAAGTTAGAAACCAGTCAATGGGAAAACAATAATTGGGCAACACATAACTTACAGTGAAAGCTGGTTGAACAACAGGTGAAAGATCTGAGACAAACTGAAGTACCCTGCGTTTCTCAAAACATCCAAAATATATCCTCTTAATTTTTTCAGCTGCAATCTGGATGAGTTCATCTTGTTTTAGATAGATATGAACTCTACCCAGATCCGCTGCCTTCATTGTGTTTTATATGATTTTGCGACTCAGACCAAAACTGATGCCACTGCGCAAAATTTTCTCAAGACAACACAGATTACGCTTTACACTTTATTAGTTTATAAGAGTTTTTCAAGGAAGGCATTTTAAAATATAACACTTTAATCTTTATTATTGCTCACAGATAGATATTTTAAAAGAATTCAACCAGCATTGGTGTCCCAGAAGAAAAGAAAAATCATCCCTCGACAGTTAAGCCACAACAACACCGAAAGCAGCAGGGCCTGTGGTAAACCACTGTTATCTGTTATCGGTGGTGGTTAACCACTGTAGTCAGTAATTATTATTACCTGTACTACCTGTATATGTGGCACATCCCTGTCGGTTCCGCCCAAGACTCCTCCCCCTGGTCCGGGTATAAAGGCGGTGGCTCCTCCCCCTAGCCTTCAGTACAGACCAGATCTCCGACAGGGATGGCTCCAAGTTCTTGCTAATAAAAGCCTATTTGTCTTGCTCACAACTAGTCTTGACTCGATTGATAGTGCATCAATTTTATCAGTAAGTTCTTTTTTAAATGGAGCAGTTACTAAAACCCGACAGGCTGAATCTAGACCCGCAAGCTGCTGGAGCGTCAAACACGTTTGATCACTGGCTGAAATGCTTCGAAGATTACATCGAAGCCTCCACTGCCGTCCGTACAGATGCTGACAAACTACGGGTGCTCCACGGCCGGGTAAGCGACGTAGTATACGCTACGATCCGAGACACGGAAAATTACACGGCCGCTATCGAACTTTTAAAGGGCCAGTATAATAAATGGCCGAATGAAGTCTACGTGAGACACCTCCTCGCTACACGCAGACAGCAGCCAGGTGAATCAGTTGATCAGTTCCTGCGCGCGTTGCGACTGCTTGCCCGGAACTGCAACTGTGAGTCTGTGACTGCCACCCGATATACTGACGACTTAATCTGGGATGTCTTTGTCACGGGCATCGGAACTACTTATATCCGGCAACGGCTGCTGGAACAGGGTGCGCTGGACTTAAAGAGAATGGTGGAACTGGCTGAATCCTTACAGGTGACCTCACAACACCTCGAAGCCTACTCACCTGACCACGTGGGCGCATCGTGGACACCGCAGCTGTCGCTACCGGGGGGACCACAGACCTATGCCGCCCCACGCCTCACCGGTGACCTGACCACTGCAGCAACCTCTGGAAGTCCGAAATGCTACTTCTGTGGCCTGGGTAAGCATCCCCAACAACGCTGCCCGACGAGGGAGTTGTTCTGCTCCGCGTGTGGCAAGAAGGGGCACTACACCAAAGTCTGCCGTAGGTCTACCTCCAAATCCACGAGCGCCGCATGTGACCCGCGAGGGCCGCCATCTTGGATGACCCCGGCTGCGTGCGACCCATAGGGGCCGCCATCTTGGATGACCCTGGCCGCGTGCGAACCGCGGGAGCCGCCATCTTGGATGACTCCGGCCGCGTGCGACCTGCGGGGGCCGCCATCTTGGATGATGTCATCAGCCGCTGGCCGCCAGTGACCCGCGGGGGCCATCATCTTGGACGACAACGGCCACAAGTGACCTGCAGGGGCCGCCATCTCCTACCTCATCAGCCCCCTTCGGCTATCTGCAGGATTCAACGGTGGCGTTGGTTACCCTGGACCAGACCGAGCCTCATCGTCTCACCAAGTCCATGATGGCATTGAGGTAAATGGCACAGGGAGCATTGTTTGTTTGACAGCGGGAGTACGGAGAGCTTTATTCACCCTGATACGGTGCGCCGATACGCCTTTTCCGTGTGGCCCGTCAAGCAAACGATCTCCATGGTATTGCAATCCCGCTCTGTAAATGTCCTCGGCTGCTGCGTGGTGACCCTGAAGCTGCGGGGCACAGTATACGATAACTTCAGGCTCCTCTGTGCTTCTATACTCCTGGGGCTAGATTTCATGACCCATCTGAAGAGTGTCACTATACAGTATAATGGGCCTTTTCCCACGCTCTCCGTCTGCAATCAGCAGTGCCTAAATTGCTCACCGCGCACCACCTGCAGTCTCTCGACCCTTAAGATCGCCCCTCCCTCCTTGTTTGCGAATCTCACTCCCGACTGCAAGCCCATCGCCACCAAGAGCAGGCGGTATAGTGCTGGAGACAGGGCCTTTATCAGGTCCGAAGTCCAGCGGCTCCTCAGGGAAGGGATCATTGAAGCTAGTACCAGCCCCTGGAGAGCACAAGTGGTAGTCGTTAAGTCCGGGGAGAAACACAGAATGGTCATTGACTGCAGTCAGACCATTAATCGATACACGCAGCTGGATGCGTACCCCCTTCCCCGCATATCTGACATGGTCAATCAGATTGCACAATATTGGGTGTTCTCCACCATTGACTTGAAGTCGGCATACCACCAGCTCCCTATCCGCCCGGAGGACCGCCAATATACGGCGTTCGAGGCGGATGGCTGCCTTTACCACTTCATTAGGGTTCCTTTTGGTGTCACCAATGGGGTCTCGGTCTTCCAGCGCGAAATGGACCGAATGGTAGACCAGAACGGGCTGCGGGCCACCTTCCCGTACCTGGATAACGTCACCATCTGCGGCCATGACCAGCAGGACCACGATGCCAACCTCCACAGATTCTTGCACACGGCTAGTCTCCTTAACCTGACTTACAATAAGGATAAGTGTGTATTCAGTACACACCGCCTCGCCATCCTCGGGTACGTAGTGGAAAATGGGGTCATCGGCCCTGATCCTGGCCGTATGTGTCCCCTCCTGGAACTTCCCCTCCCCACTCGCCTCAAAGCACTGAGAAAGTGCCTGGGTTTCTTCTTGTACTATGCACAGTAGGTCCCAAACTATGCGGATAAAGCCCGTCCGCTTATAAAATCCACCCTTTTTCCCTTGACGGCGGAGGCCCGTCTGGCCTTTGACCGCATCAAAGCTGACATCGCGAAGGCTACGATGCATGCTATAGATGAATCCATCCCGTTCCAGGTGGAGAGTGATGCGTCTGACTTCGCCCTAGCCACCACCCTTAACCAGGCGGGCCTTCTTTTCATGAACCTTCCAAGGCCCCGAAACTCGACACTCCTCTGTCGAAAAGGAAGCCCAAGCCATAGTGGAAGCTGTACGGCACTGGCGCCACTATTTAGCTGGTAAATGGTTCACCCTACTCACGGACCAACGATCTGTTGCCTTCATGTTCAACAATACGCAGCGGGGCAAGATCAAGAACGACAAGATATTACGGTGGAGGATCGAACTCTCCACCTATAATTACGATATCTTGTACCAGCCCGGGAAGCTCAATGAGCCACCTGACGCCCTGTCCCGTGGAACATGCGCCAGTGCGCAGGTGGACCGGTTACAGGCTCTCCACAACAACCTCTGCCACCCGGGGGTCACCCGTTTTTTTCACTTCATTAGAGCCCGAAACCTGCCCTACTCAGTTGAGGATGTCAGGTCTATAACTCGGAATTGCCAGGTCTGCGCAGAATGCAAGCCGCACTTCTACCGACCAGACAGGGCACACCTCATAAAAGCCACCCGCCCCTTTGAACGCCTAAGCATCGACTTCAAAGGCCCCCTCCCCTCATCTGATCGCAACATATATTTCCTCAATGTCATTGACAAGTACTCACGTTTCACCTTTGCGATTCCCTGCCCAGATATGTCCTCGGCCACAGTCATTAGGGCCCTGCGCAGCCTCTTCACTCTGTTTGGTTTCCCCAGCTATATCCATAGCGACTGGGGGGTCCTCCTTCATGGGCGATGAACTGCAACGGTGCCTGCTCTCCAAAGGAATAGCCTCAAGTAGGACTACTTGCTACAACCCCCGGGGTAACGGGCAGGTGGAGAGAGAGAACGCCACTGTCTGGAAGACCGTTTTACTAGCACTACGGTCTAAAGGCCTTCCAGTCACCCGCTGGCAAGAGGTCCTACCGGAGGCACTACACTCCATTAGGTCCCTCCTGTGCACGGCAACCAATGCCACCCCCCACGAACGGATGTTCGTCTTCCCCAGGAAGTCTTCCTCAGCGACTTCACTACCGTCGTGGCTGGTATACCCGGGCCCTGTCCTGCTTCGGAAGCATGCCAGGACCCGTAAGTCTGACCCCTGGTCGAAAGGGTACAACTCCTCCACGCCAACCCCCAGTACGCCTATGTGCTGTACTCCAACGGGCGGGAGTACACGGTATCTATCCGTGACCTAGTGCCCGCAGGTGACTCAGGGACCTCTATAGCCCCCAACCCCTCACCCCCAACCCCCGACTTTGTCCCTACCACATCAGAACCACTATTCACTCCTCTCGCCCCCGTATACAGCTCGCCTGAGCCCCAGGAGTCATCACCACGCACCTGACGGACGGACGAGACTACGGATGACAGCAACGTTCCGGCACTTGAAACGACACCGCAACCTGAACCTACATCGGAACCGGCACTACGGCGATCGCAGCGACAGAGCAGGCCCCCAGATAGACTAAATCTGTAAATATTGTTCACTCTGCCTCACCCCCGACGGACTCTTTTTTTAAACAGGGGGTGAATGTGGTAAACCACTGTTATCTGTTATCGGTGGTGGTTAACCACTGTAGTTAGTATTTATTATTACCTGTACGACCTGTATATGTGGCACATCCCTGTCGGTTCCACCCAAGACTCCTCCCCCTGGTCCGGGTATAAAGGCGGTGGCTCCTCCCCCTAGCCTTCAGTACAGACCAGATCTCCGACAGGGATGGCTCCAAGTTCTTGTTAATAAAAGCCTATTTGTCTCGCTCACAAATAGTCTTGACTCGATTGATAGAGCAGCAGGGCCACTGAGTGAGAGCAGTGTGGCCACTGAGTGAGAGCAGTGTGGCCACTGAGTGAGAGCAGTGTGGCCACTGAGTGAGAGCAGTGTGGCCACTGAGTGAGAGCAGTGTGGCCACTGAGTGAGGGCAGTGTGGCCACTGAGTGAGAGCAGTGTGGCCACTGAATGAGAGCAGTGTGGCCACTGAGTGAGAGCAGTGTGGCCACTGAGTGAGAGCAGTGTGGCCACTGAGTGAGAGCAGTGTGGCCACTGAGTGAGAGCAGTGTGGCCACTGAGTGAGAGCAGTGTGGCCACTGAGTGAGAGCAGTGTGGCCACTGAGTGAGAGCAGTGTGGCCACTGAGTGAGGGCAGTGTGGCCACTGAGTGAGAGCAGTGTGGCCACTGAATGAGAGCAGTGTGGCCACTGAGTGAGAGCAGTGTGGCCACTGAGTGAGAGCAGTGTGGCCACTGAGTGAGAGCAGTGTGGCCACTAAATGAGAGCAGTGTGGCCACTGAGTGAGAGCAGTGTGGCCACTGAGTGAGAGCAGCAGGGCCACTGATTGAAAGCATTGTGGCCACTGAGTGAGAGCAGTGTGGCCACTGAGTGAGAGCAGTGTGGCCACTGAGTGAGAGCAGTGTGGCCACTGAGTGAGAGCAGTGTGGCCACTGAGTGAGAGCAGTGTGGCCACTGAGTGAGAGCAGTGTGGCCACTGAGTGAGAGCAGTGTGGCCACTGAGTGAGGGCAGTGTGGCCACTGAGTGAGGGCAGTGTGGCCACTGAGTGAGAGCAGCAGGGCCACTGAGTGAGAGCAGTGTGGCCACTGAGTGAGAGCAGCAGGGCCACTGAGTGAGAGCAGTGTGGCCACTGAGTGAGGGCAGTGTGGCCACTGAGTGAGAGCAGTGTGGCCACTGAGTGAGAGCAGTGTGGCCACTGAGTGAGAGCAGTGTGGCCACTGAGTGAGAGCAGTGTGGCCACTGAGTGAGAGCAGTGTGGCCACTGAGTGAGAGCAGTGTGGCCACTGAGTGAGAGCAGTGTGGCCACTGAGTGAGAGCAGTGTGGCCACTGAGTGAGAGCAGTGTGGCCACTGAGTGAGAGCAGTGTGGCCACTGAGTGAGGGCAGTGTGGCCACTGAGTGAGAGCAGTGTGGCCACTGAGTGAGAGCAGTGTGGCCACTGAGTGAGAGCAGTGTGGCCACTGATTGAAAGCATTGTGGCCACTGATTGAAAGCATTGTGGCCACTGATTGAAAGCATTGTGGCCACTGAATGAGAGCAGCAGGGCCACTGAGTGAGGGCAGTGTGGCCACTGAGTGAGAGCAGTGTGGCCACTGAGTGAGAGCAGTGTGGCCACTGAATGAGAGCAGTGTGGCCACTGAGTGAGAGCAGTGTGGCCACTGAGTGAGAGCAGTGTGGCCACTGAGTGAGAGCAGTGTGGCCACTGAATGAGAGCAGTGTGGCCACTGAGTGAGGGCAGTGTGGCCACTGAGTGAGAGCAGTGTGGCCACTGAGTGAGGGCAGTGTGGCCACTGAGTGAGAGCAGCAGGGCCACTGAGTGAGGGCAGTGTGGCCACTGAGTGAGAGCAGTGTGGCCACTGAGTGAGAGCAGTGTGGCCACTGAATGAGAGCAGCAGGGCCACTGAGTGAGAGCAGTGTGGCCACTGAGTGAGAGCAGTGTGGCCACTGAGTGAGAGCAGCAGGGCCACTGAGTGAGAGCAGTGTGGCCACTGAGTGAGAGCAGTGTGGCCACTGAGTGAGGGCAGTGTGGCCACTGAGTGAGGGCAGTGTGGCCACTGAGTGAGAGCAGTGTGGCCACTGAGTGAGGGCAGTGTGGCCACTGAGTGAGAGCAGTGTGGCCACTGAGTGAGGGCAGTGTGGCCACTGAGTGAGGGCAGTGTGGTCACTGAGTGAGGGCAGTGTGGCCACTGAGTGAGGGCAGTGTGGCCACTGAGTGAGGGCAGTGTGGCCACTGAGTGAGAGCAGTGTGGCCACTGAGTGAGGGCAGTGTGGCCACTGAGTGAGAGCAGTGTGGCCACTGAGTGAGAGCAGTGTGGCCACTGAGTGAGGGCAGTGTGGCCACTGAGTGAGGGCAGTGTGGCCACTGAGTGAGAGCAGCAGGGCCACTGAGTGAGGGCAGTGTGGCCACTGAGTGAGAGCAGTGTGGCCACTGAGTGAGAGCAGTGTGGCCACTGAGTGAGGGCAGTGTGGCCACTGAGTGAGGGCAGTGTGGCCACTGAGTGAGAGCAGCAGGGCCACTGAGTGAGAGCAGTGTGGCCACTGATTGAAAGCATTGTGGCCAGTGAGTGAGAGCAGTGTGGCCACTGAGTGAGGGCAGTGTGGCCACTGAGTGAGAGCAGTGTGGCCACTGAGTGAGAGCAGTGTGGCCACTGAGTGAGAGCAGCAGGGCCACTGAGTGAGAGCAGTGTGGCCACTGAGTGAGAGCAGTGTGGCCACTGAGTGAGGGCAGTGTGGCCACTGAGTGAGAGCAGCAGGGCCACTGAGTGAGAGCAGTGTGGCCACTGAGTGAGAGCAGTGTGGCCACTGATTGAAAGCATTGTGGCCAGTGAGTGAGAGCAGTGTGGCCACTGAATGAGAGCAGTGTGGCCACCGAGTGAGAGCAGTGTGGCCACTGAGTGAGAGCAGTGTGGCCACTGAGTGAGAGCAGTGTGGCCACTGAGTGAGAGCAGTGTGGCCACTGATTGAAAGCATTGTGGCCAGTGAGTGAGAGCAGTGTGGCCACTGAGTGAGAGCAGTGTGGCCACTGAGTGAGAGCAGTGTGGCCACTGAGTGAGAGCAGTGTGGCCACTGATTGAAAGCATTGTGGCCAGTGAGTGAGAGCAGTGTGGCCACTGAATGAGAGCAGTGTGGCCACTGAGTGAGAGCAGTGTGGCCACTGATTGAAAGCATTGTGGCCAGTGAGTGAGAGCAGTGTGGCCACCGAGTGAGAGCAGTGTGGCCACTGAGTGAGAGCAGCAGGGCCACTGAGTGAGAGCAGTGTGGCCACTGAGTGAGGGCAGTGTGGCCACTGAGTGAGAGCAGTGTGGCCACTGAGTGAGAGCAGTGTGGCCACTGAGTGAGGGCAGTGTGGCCACTGAGTGAGAGCAGTGTGGCCACTGAGTGAGGGCAGTGTGGCCACTGAGTGAGAGCAGTGTGGCCACTGAGTGAGAGCAGTGTGGCCACTGAGTGAGAGCAGCAGGGCCACTGAATGAGAGCAGTGTGGCCACTGAGTGAGGGCAGTGTGGCCACTGAGTGAGGGCAGTGTGGCCACTGAGTGAGAGCAGCAGGGCCACTGAATGAGAGCAGTGTGGCCACTGAGTGAGGGCAGTGTGGCCACTGAGTGAGGGCAGTGTGGCCACTGAGTGAGAGCAGCAGGGCCACTGAATGAGAGCAGTGTGGCCACTGAGTGAGAGCAGCAGGGCCACTGAATGAGAGCAGTGTGGCCACTGAGTGAGGGCAGCAGGGCCACTGAGTGAGAGCAGTGTGGCCACTGAGTGAGAGCAGCAGGGCCACTGAGTGAGAGCAGCAGGGCCACTGAGTGAGGGCAGTGTGGCCACTGAGTGAGAGCAGTGTGGCCACTGAGTGAGAGCAGTGTGGCCACTGAGTGAGAGCAGTGTGGCCACTGAGTGAGAGCAGTGTGGCCACTGAATGAGAGCAGCAGGGCCACTGAGTGAGAGCAGTGTGGCCACTGAGTGAGAGCAGTGTGGCCACTGAGTGAGAGCAGTGTGGCCACTGAGTGAGGGCAGTGTGGCCACTGAATGAGAGCAGTGTGGCCACTGAGTGAGGGCAGCAGGGCCACTGAGTGAGAGCAGTGTGGCCACTGAGTGAGAGCAGTGTGGCCACTGAGTGAGAGCAGTGTGGCCACTGAGTGAGAGCAGCAGGGCCACTGAGTGAGAGCAGTGTGGCCACTGAGTGAGGGCAGTGTGGCCACTGAGTGAGAGCAGTGTGGCCACTGAGTGAGAGCAGTGTGGCCACTGAGTGAGAGCAGTGTGGCCACTGATTGAAAGCATTGTGGCCAGTGAGTGAGAGCAGTGTGGCCACTGAATGAGAGCAGTGTGGCCACCGAGTGAGAGCAGTGTGGCCACTGAGTGAGAGCAGCAGGGCCACTGAGTGAGAGCAGTGTGGCCACTGAGTGAGGGCAGTGTGGCCACTGAGTGAGAGCAGTGTGGCCACTGAGTGAGGGCAGTGTGGCCACTGAGTGAGAGCAATGTGGCCACTGAGTGAGAGCAGTGTGGCCACTGAGTGAGAGCAGTGTGGCCACTGAGTGAGAGCAGCAGGGCCACTGAATGAGAGCAGTGTGGCCACTGAGTGAGGGCAGTGTGGCCACTGAGTGAGGGCAGTGTGGCCACTGAGTGAGAGCAGCAGGGCCACTGAATGAGAGCAGTGTGGCCACTGAGTGAGGGCAGTGTGGCCACTGAGTGAGGGCAGTGTGGCCACTGAGTGAGAGCAGCAGGGCCACTGAATGAGAGCAGTGTGGCCACTGAGTGAGGGCAGCAGGGCCACTGAGTGAGAGCAGTGTGGCCACTGAGTGAGAGCAGTGTGGCCACTGAGTGAGAGCAGCAGGGCCACTGAGTGAGAGCAGCAGGGCCACTGAGTGAGGGCAGTGTGGCCACTGAGTGAGAGCAGTGTGGCCACTGAGTGAGAGCAGCAGGGCCACCGAGTGAGAGCAGTGTGGCCACTGAGTGAGAGCAGTGTGGCCACTGAGTGAGAGCAGTGTGGCCACTGAGTGAGAGCAGCAGGGCCACTGAGTGAGGGCAGTGTGGCCACTGAGTGAGAGCAGTGTGGCCACTGAGTGAGAGCAGTGTGGCCACTGAGTGAGAGCAGTGTGGCCACTGAGTGAGAGCAGTGTGGCCACTGAGTGAGAGCAGTGTGGCCACTGAATGAGAGCAGCAGGGCCACTGAGTGAGAGCAGTGTGGCCACTGAGTGAGAGCAGTGTGGCCACTGAGTGAGAGCAGCAGGGCCACCGAGTGAGAGCAGTGTGGCCACTGAGTGAGAGCAGTGTGGCCACTGAGTGAGGGCAGTGTGGCCACTGAGTGAGAGCAGTGTGGCCACTGAGTGAGAGCAGTGTGGCCACTGAGTGAGAGCAGTGTGGCCACTGATTGAAAGCATTGTGGCCACTGATTGAAAGCATTGTGGCCACTGAGTGAGAGCAGTGTGGCCACTGAATGAGAGCAGCAGGGCCACTGAGTGAGGGCAGTGTGGCCACTGAGTGAGGGCAGTGTGGCCACTGAGTGAGAGCAGTGTGGCCACTGAGTGAGAGCAGTGTGGCCACTGAATGAGAGCAGTGTGGCCACTGAGTGAGAGCAGTGTGGCCACTGAGTGAGAGCAGTGTGGCCACTGAGTGAGAGCAGTGTGGCCACTGAATGAGAGCAGTGTGGCCACTGAGTGAGGGCAGTGTGGCCACTGAGTGAGAGCAGTGTGGCCACTGAGTGAGGGCAGTGTGGCCACTGAGTGAGAGCAGCAGGGCCACTGAGTGAGGGCAGTGTGGCCACTGAGTGAGAGCAGTGTGGCCACTGAGTGAGAGCAGCAGGGCCACTGAGTGAGGGCAGTGTGGCCACTGAGTGAGAGCAGCAGGGCCACTGAGTGAGGGCAGTGTGGCCACTGAGTGAGGGCAGTGTGGCCACTGAGTGAGAGCAGCAGGGCCACTGAGTGAGGGCAGTGTGGCCACTGAGTGAGGGCAGTGTGGCCACTGAGTGAGAGCAGTGTGGCCACTGAGTGAGAGCAGTGTGGCCACTGAGTGAGAGCAGTGTGGCCACTGAGTGAGAGCAGTGTGGCCACTGAGTGAGGGCAGTGTGGCCACTGAGTGAGGGCAGTGTGGCCACTGAGTGAGAGCAGTGTGGCCACTGAGTGAGAGCAGCAGGGCCACTGAGTGAGGGCAGTGTGGCCACTGAGTGAGAGCAGTGTGGCCACTGAGTGAGAGCAGCAGGGCCACTGAGTGAGAGCAGTGTGGCCACTGAGTGAGGGCAGTGTGGCCACTGAGTGAGAGCAGTGTGGCCACTGAGTGAGAGCAGTGTGGCCACTGAGTGAGAGCAGTGTGGCCACTGAGTGAGAGCAGTGTGGCCACTGAGTGAGGGCAGTGTGGCCACTGAGTGAGAGCAGTGTGGCCACTGAGTGAGGGCAGTGTGGCCACTGAGTGAGGGCAGTGTGGCCACTGAGTGAGAGCAGCAGGGCCACTGAGTGAGAGCAGTGTGGCCACTGAGTGAGGGCAGTGTGGCCACTGAGTGAGAGCAGTGTGGCCACTGAGTGAGAGCAGCAGGGCCACTGAGTGAGAGCAGTGTGGCCACTGAGTGAGAGCAGTGTGGCCACTGAGTGAGGGCAGTGTGGCCACTGAGTGAGAGCAGTGTGGCCACTGAGTGAGGGCAGTGTGGCCACTGAGTGAGGGCAGTGTGGCCACTGAGTGAGGGCAGTGTGGCCACTGAGTGAGGGCAGTGTGGCCACTGATTGAAAGCATTGTGGCCACTGAGTGAGAGCAGTGTGGCCACTGAGTGAGAGCAGTGTGGCCACTGAGTGAGAGCAGTGTGGCCACTGAGAGCAGCAGGGCCACTGAGTGAGAGCAGTGTGGCCACTGAGTGAGGGCAGTGTGGCCACTGAGTGAGAGCAGCAGGGCCACTGAATGAGAGCAGTGTGGCCACTGAGTGAGGGCAGTGTGGCCACTGAGTGAGAGCAGTGTGGCCACTGAGTGAGAGCAGCAGGGCCACTGAGTGAGAGCAGTGTGGCCACTGAGTGAGAGCAGCAGGGCCACTGAGTGAGAGCAGTGTGGCCACTGAGTGAGAGCAGTGTGGCCAGTGAGTGAGAGCAGTGTGGCCAGTGAGTGAGAGCAGTGTGGCCACTGAATGAGAGCAGTGTGGCCACTGAGTGAGAGCAGTGTGGCCACTGAGTGAGAGCAGTGTGGCCAGTGAGTGAGAGCAGTGTGGCCACTGAATGAGAGCAGTGTGGCCACCGAGTGAGAGCAGTGTGGCCACTGAGTGAGAGCAGCAGGGCCACTGAGTGAGAGCAGCAGGGCCACTGAGTGAGAGCAGCAGGACCACTGAGTGAGAGCAGTGTGGCCACTGAGTGAGAGCAGTGTGGCCACTGAGTGAGAGCAGTGTGGCCACTGAGTGAGAGCAGCAGGGCCACTGAGTGAGAGCAGTGTGGCCACTGAGTGAGAGCAGTGTGGCCACTGAGTGAGAGCAGCAGGGCCACTGAGTGAGAGCAGCAGGACCACTGAGTGAGAGCAGTGTGGCCACTGAGTGAGAGCAATGTGGCCACCGAGTGAGAGCAGTGTGGCCACTGAGTGAGAGCAGCAGGGCCACTGAGTGAGAGCAGCAGGGCCACTGAGTGAGAGCAGTGTGGCCACTGAGTGAGAGCAGCAGGGCCACTGAGTGAGAGCAGTGTGGCCACTGAGTGAGAGCAGTGTGGCCACTGAGTGAGAGCAGTGTGGCCACTGAGTGAGAGCAGTGTGGCCACTGAGTGAGAGCAGTGTGGCCACTGAGTGAGGGCAGTGTGGCCACTGAGTGAGAGCAGTGTGGCCACTGAATGAGAGCAGTGTGGCCACTGAGTGAGAGCAGTGTGGCCACTGAGTGAGAGCAGTGTGGCCACTGAGTGAGAGCAGTGTGGCCACTAAATGAGAGCAGTGTGGCCACTGAGTGAGAGCAGCAGGGCCACTGATTGAAAGCATTGTGGCCACTGAGTGAGAGCAGTGTGGCCACTGAGTGAGAGCAGTGTGGCCACTGAGTGAGAGCAGTGTGGCCACTGAGTGAGAGCAGCAGGGCCACTGAGTGAGAGCAGTGTGGCCACTGAGTGAGAGCAGTGTGGCCACTGAGTGAGGGCAGTGTGGCCACTGAGTGAGAGCAGCAGGGCCACTGAGTGAGGGCAGTGTGGCCACTGAGTGAGAGCAGTGTGGCCACTGAGTGAGAGCAGCAGGGCCACTGAGTGAGAGCAGTGTGGCCACTGAGTGAGGGCAGTGTGGCCACTGAGTGAGGGCAGTGTGGCCACTGAGTGAGAGCAGTGTGGCCACTGAGTGAGGGCAGTGTGGCCACTGAGTGAGAGCAGTGTGGCCACTGAGTGAGGGCAGTGTGGCCACTGAGTGAGGGCAGTGTGGCCACTGAGTGAGGGCAGTGTGGCCACTGAGTGAGGGCAGTGTGGCCACTGAGTGAGGGCAGTGTGGCCACTGAGTGAGAGCAGTGTGGCCACTGAGTGAGGGCAGTGTGGCCACTGAGTGAGAGCAGTGTGGCCACTGAGTGAGAGCAGTGTGGCCACTGAGTGAGAGCAGTGTGGCCACTGAGTGAGGGCAGTGTGGCCACTGAGTGAGGGCAGTGTGGCCACTGAGTGAGAGCAGTGTGGCCACTGAGTGAGAGCAGTGTGGCCACTGAGTGAGAGCAGTGTGGCCACTGAGTGAGAGCAGCAGGGCCACTGAGTGAGGGCAGTGTGGCCACTGAGTGAGAGCAGTGTGGCCACTGAGTGAGAGCAGTGTGGCCACTGATTGAAAGCATTGTGGCCAGTGAGTGAGAGCAGTGTGGCCACTGAATGAGAGCAGTGTGGCCACCGAGTGAGAGCAGCAGGGCCACTGATTGAAAGCATTGTGGCCAGTGAGTGAGAGCAGTGTGGCCACTGAATGAGAGCAGTGTGGCCACTGAGTGAGAGCAGTGTGGCCACTGAGTGAGAGCAGTGTGGCCACTGAGTGAGAGCAGCAGGGCCACTGAGTGAGAGCAGTGTGGCCACTGAGTGAGAGCAGTGTGGCCACTGAGTGAGGGCAGTGTGGCCACTGAGTGAGGGCAGTGTGGCCACTGAGTGAGAGCAGTGTGGCCACTGAGAGCAGCAGGGCCACTGAGTGAGAGCAGTGTGGCCACTGAGTGAGAGCAGTGTGGCCACTGATTGAAAGCATTGTGGCCAGTGAGTGAGAGCAGTGTGGCCACTGAATGAGAGCAGTGTGGCCACCGAGTGAGAGCAGTGTGGCCACTGAGTGAGAGCAGTGTGGCCACTGAGTGAGAGCAGTGTGGCCACTGAGTGAGAGCAGTGTGGCCACTGAGTGAGAGCAGCAGGGCCACTGAGTGAGAGCAGTGTGGCCACTGAGTGAGGGCAGTGTGGCCACTGAGTGAGAGCAGCAGGGCCACTGAGTGAGAGCAGCAGGGCCACTGAGTGAGAGCAGTGTGGCCACCGAGTGAGAGCAGTGTGGCCACTGAATGAGAGCAGTGTGGCCACTGAGTGAGAGCAGTGTGGCCACTGAGTGAGAGCAGTGTGGCCACTGAGAGCAGCAGGGCCACTGAGTGAGGGCAGTGTGGCCACTGAGTGAGGGCAGTGTGGCCACTGAGTGAGAGCAGCAGGGCCACTGAATGAGAGCAGTGTGGCCACTGAGTGAGGGCAGTGTGGCCACTGAGTGAGGGCAGTGTGGCCACTGAGTGAGAGCAGCAGGGCCACTGAATGAGAGCAGTGTGGCCACTGAGTGAGGGCAGTGTGGCCACTGAGTGAGAGCAGCAGGGCCACTGAGTGAGAGCAGTGTGGCCACTGAGTGAGAGCAGTGTGGCCACTGAGTGAGAGCAGTGTGGCCACTGAGTGAGAGCAGTGTGGCCACTGAGTGAGAGCAGTGTGGCCACTGAGTGAGAGCAGTGTGGCCACTGAGTGAGAGCAGTGTGGCCACTGAGTGAGAGCAGTGTGGCCACTGAGTGAGGGCAGTGTGGCCACTGAGTGAGAGCAGCAGGGCCACTGAGTGAGAGCAGCAGGGCCACTGAGTGAGAGCAGTGTGGCCACTGAGTGAGAGCAGCAGGGCCACTGAGTGAGGGCAGTGTGGCCACTGAGTGAGAGCAGTGTGGCCACTGAATGAGAGCAGCAGGGCCACTGAGTGAGAGCAGTGTGGCCACTGAGTGAGAGCAGTGTGGCCACTGAGTGAGAGCAGTGTGGCCACTGAGTGAGAGCAGTGTGGCCACTGAATGAGAGCAGCAGGGCCACTGAGTGAGGGCAGTGTGGCCACTGAGTGAGGGCAGTGTGGCCACTGAGTGAGAGCAGTGTGGCCACTGAGTGAGAGCAGTGTGGCCACTGAATGAGAGCAGTGTGGCCACTGAGTGAGAGCAGTGTGGCCACTGAGTGAGAGCAGTGTGGCCACTGAGTGAGAGCAGTGTGGCCACTGAATGAGAGCAGTGTGGCCACTGAGTGAGGGCAGTGTGGCCACTGAGTGAGAGCAGTGTGGCCACTGAGTGAGGGCAGTGTGGCCACTGAGTGAGAGCAGCAGGGCCACTGAGTGAGGGCAGTGTGGCCACTGAGTGAGAGCAGCAGGGCCACTGAGTGAGAGCAGTGTGGCCACTGAGTGAGAGCAGTGTGGCCACTGAGTGAGAGCAGCAGGGCCACTGAGTGAGGGCAGTGTGGCCACTGAGTGAGAGCAGCAGGGCCACTGAGTGAGAGCAGTGTGGCCACTGAGTGAGGGCAGTGTGGCCACTGAGTGAGAGCAGTGTGGCCACTGAGTGAGAGCAGTGTGGCCACTGAGTGAGGGCAGTGTGGCCACTGAGTGAGAGCAGTGTGGCCACTGAGTGAGAGCAGTGTGGCCACTGAATGAGAGCAGCAGGGCCACTGAGTGAGAGCAGCAGGGCCACTGAGTGAGGGCAGTGTGGCCACTGAGTGAGAGCAGTGTGGCCACTGAGTGAGAGCAGTGTGGCCACTGAGTGAGAGCAGTGTGGCCACTGAGTGAGAGCAGTGTGGCCACTGAGTGAGAGCAGCAGGGCCACTGAGTGAGAGCAGCAGGGCCACTGAGTGAGGGCAGTGTGGCCACTGAGTGAGAGCAGTGTGGCCACTGAGTGAGAGCAGTGTGGCCACTGAGTGAGGGCAGTGTGGCCACTGAGTGAGGGCAGTGTGGCCACTGAGTGAGGGCAGTGTGGCCACTGAGTGAGAGCAGTGTGGCCACTGAGTGAGGGCAGTGTGGCCACTGAGTGAGAGCAGTGTGGCCACTGAGTGAGGGCAGTGTGGCCACTGAGTGAGGGCAGTGTGGCCACTGAGTGAGGGCAGTGTGGCCACTGAGTGAGGGCAGTGTGGCCACTGAGTGAGGGCAGTGTGGCCACTGAGTGAGAGCAGTGTGGCCACTGAGTGAGGGCAGTGTGGCCACTGAGTGAGAGCAGCAGGGCCACTGATTGAAAGCATTGTGGCCACTGAGTGAGAGCAGTGTGGCCACTGAGTGAGAGCAGTGTGGCCACTGAGTGAGAGCAGTGTGGCCACTGAGAGCAGCAGGGCCACTGAGTGAGAGCAGTGTGGCCACTGAGTGAGGGCAGTGTGGCCACTGAGTGAGAGCAGCAGGGCCACTGAATGAGAGCAGTGTGGCCACTGAGTGAGGGCAGTGTGGCCACTGAGTGAGAGCAGCAGGGCCACTGAGTGAGAGCAGCAGGGCCACTGAGTGAGAGCAGTGTGGCCACTGAGTGAGAGCAGTGTGGCCAGTGAGTGAGAGCAGTGTGGCCACTGAATGAGAGCAGTGTGGCCACCGAGTGAGAGCAGTGTGGCCACCGAGTGAGAGCAGTGTGGCCACTGAGTGAGAGCAGTGTGGCCACTGAGTGAGAGCAGCAGGGCCACTGAGTGAGAGCAGTGTGGCCACTGAGTGAGAGCAGCAGGGCCACTGAGTGAGAGCAGTGTGGCCACCGAGTGAGAGCAGTGTGGCCACTGAGTGAGAGCAGCAGGGCCACTGAGTGAGAGCAGTGTGGCCACTGAGTGAGAGCAGCAGGGCCACTGAGTGAGAGCAGTGTGGCCACTGAGTGAGGGCAGTGTGGCCACTGAGTGAGAGCAGCAGGGCCACTGAGTGAGAGCAGTGTGGCCACTGAGTGAGAGCAGCAGGGCCACTGAGTGAGAGCAGTGTGGCCACCGAGTGAGAGCAGTGTGGCCACTGAGTGAGAGCAGCAGGGCCACTGAGTGAGAGCAGTGTGGCCACCGAGTGAGAGCAATGTGGCCACTGAGTGAGAGCAGCAGGGCCACTGAGTGAGAGCAGCAGGGCCACTGATTGAAAGCATTGTGGCCACTGAGTTCAGCCTGACGCCAACCGAGTCACCAGTTTTCGAGAGTCATATACCCTTTTAATATATTGGACTCTGTTATCTAATCTATCGTCCCAACTCTGTCATCTATTTCTGTACATGTAAACATCTGTACATGTGTGCGTGTGTGTAAATTGAGCGTTTTTAATATTAGTTTACTTCGACCGGGTTAAGCACAATTTTACAATCTGATAGGATGTGGCAATGGGATCTCCCTCTTTTCCCTCTGCTCGTTTGAGTGTAACAGGATTCTGTTATAGTGTTCACGCTTTCCAATGCAGCTTGTGTATAACTTTTTCAGTGATATGATCATAAAATACACAACCAGACAGGTTTACACACACACACAAAATGGCCTCCGCTGATGTCTCCCGGCCTGCTGTGCTGCTCGAGCAGTGCAGCAGGCTGGGAGAATCACCAGGTGCGTGCGTGCGAAAGAGTGTATTTTATTATTTAATTCGGCTAGGTTAAGTACAATAAAAACTGCCCTCTTTTCTTTGTTAAAGTCCACCCACGCACAAATAGATGATAGAGTGGGGGCGGACAGCTTATGTAAAACTAAAGGGGTTTATAGTACATCAAGGAATGATAACTTGTTCGCCTCAGGCTGAATTCAGTGATCCTGCTGCTTTCATTCAGTGGTCTTGATGCTTCTAGTGTCGAGGGAATTTAAACATGCAGACGTATGATTTATTAGTTCTTCTGGAGATGAAAGTGCTCGGTTGAATTATTTCAAAAAGTTTTATTCACAGCGACTGAACGGTCATAATCAGCTGACAGGTTTCACAAACCTACAAGTTGGATGGCAAGAGAGAGAGGGGAAGGAAGCCATTTGGATCTTTTTCTTTAACTGTCCTGGTGGCTTGTCGTCTTCTGCAGAGAAAGCAGGTGCACACACGACGGGTTTACTTTTCATGTGACATTCTCACAGAATCACAAAATTGTTATGGCGCAGAGGAGGCCATTTGGCCATTGTGTTTTCACTGGCTCTCCAAACGTGCATCATGACTTATCCCCTGCCTTTTCCGTGTAAGTCTGCGCATTATTTCTCTTCAAGTAATTGTCTAATATCGTCATGAATGCCTTGATTGAACCAGCCTCCACCACGCTTCCAGGCAGTGCATCCTAAACCCAAACCACTCAAGTAAAAATGGTTTTTTCTTGCATTACATTTGCTTTTTTTGCAAACCACTTTAAATATCTGTCCTTTCATTCTTTATCCTTTTACGAGCAGGAGTGGTTTCTCCCTATCTACTCTGTCCAGCTGCCCGATGCATTCCAATTGTAACTTGATTTGATGATGTCTGGGAATCCATCTCTCAGTCAGGGTCCTATTATCCCCAGCCTCCACTTTCCAACAGCATTGAGATGGAGACTACCTGTCTGCAAAAACCCACCAAAGACAATAGGGGTGATTCTCCCAGCTTCCTGTGCTGCTCTAGCAGGAGACATCAGCAGAGGCTGTTTAGCAGTCATTCTCACGGAATCATACCTTACAGATAACACCCCAGACAGCTCCATTACCATCCCTGGATACATCCTGTCCCACCGGCAGGACAGACCCAGCAAAGATGTGGCACGGTAGTATATAGTCAGGAGGGAGTTGCCCTGGGAGTCCTTAACATCGACTTCAGACCCTATGAAGTCTCATGGCTTCAAGTTAAACAAAAAAAACTGTTACTGGTCACCACATACCGTCCTCTTTCGACTGATGAATCAGTACTCCATGTTGAACAACACTTGGAGGAAGCACTGAGGATGACAAGGGCGCTAAAGAGTGGCTTGACAGCAGCACTACTGATCGAGCTGGTCGGGTCCTAAAGGATATAATTGCTAGACTGGGTCTGCAGCAGGTGGTGAAGGAACCAACAAGAGGAAAAAAACATACTTGACCTCATCTGCCAGCTGCAGATGCAGCTGTCCATGACAATATCGGTAAGAGTGACCATCATACAGTCCTTGTGGAGACGAAGTCCCGCCTTCACATTGAGAATAACTTCCATCATGTTGTGTGGCACTATCACCGTGCTAAATGGAACAGACTTCGAACCGATCTAGCAACTCAAGACTGGGCATCCATGAGGCACTGTGAGCCATCAACAGCAGCAGGATTGTACTCCAGCACAATCTGCAACCTCATGGCCCAGCATATCCCCCACTCAACCATTACCATCAAGCCAGGGGATCAACCCTGGTTCAATGGAGAGTGCAGGAGGGCAAGCAAGGAGCATCACCAGGCATACCTAAAAATGAGGCGTCAAGCTGGTGAAGCTGCCAAACAGGACCACTTGCATGCCAAATGGCAAAAACAGCAAGTGATAGGCAGAGCTAAGTGATCCCACAGCTAACGGATCAGATCTAAGCTCTGCAGTCCTCCCACACCCTATCCTGAATGGTGGTGGACAATTAAACAACTCACGGGAGGAGGAGTCTCCACAAATATCCCCATCTTCAATGATGGAGGAGCCCAACATATCAGTGCAGAAGATAAGGCTGAAGTATTCGCAGCAATCTTCAACCAGAAGTGCTGAGTGGATGATCCATCTCGGCCTCCTCCAGTGGTCCCCAGCATCTCAGATGCCAGTCTCCAGCCAATTCGATTCACTCCGTGTGATATCAAGAAACGGTTGGAGCCACTGGATACTGCAAAGGCAATGGGCCCTGATAACATTCCGGCAATAGTACTGAAGACTTGTGCTCCAGAATTTGCCGTTCCCCTAGCCAAGCTCTTCCAGTACAGTTACAACACTGACATCTATCCAGCAATGTGGAAAATTGCCCAGGTATATCCTGTATACAAAAAGCAGGACAAATCCAACCCGACCAATTACCGCCCAATCAGTCTACTCTCGATCATCAGTAAAGTGATGGAAGGGGTCAAAGAACAAAAAACAAAGAACAAAGAACAATACAGCACAGGAACAGGCCCTTCGGCCCTCCAAGCCTGCGCCGCTCATGTGCCCACTAGACCATTCTTTTGTATCCCTCTATTCCCAGTCTGTTCATGTGGTTATCCAGATAAGTCATCAACAGTGCTATCAAGCAGCACCTGCTCAGCAATAACCTGCTCAGTGACGCCCAGTTTGGGTTTTGCCAGGGTCACTCAGCTCCTGACCTCATTACAGCCTTGGTTCAAACATGCACAAAAGAGCTGAATTCCAGGGGTGAGGTGAGAGTGACAGCCTTTGACATCAAGGCCACCTTCGATCAAGTGTGGCACCAAGGAGCCCTAGCAAAACTGGAATCAATGAATATCAGGGGGAAAACTCTCCGCTGGTTGGAGTCATGCCTGGTGCATGGTTGTGGTTGTGGAGGGTCAGTCATCCCAGCTCCAGGACTTCTCTACATAAATCCCTCAGGATAGTGTCCTCGGCCCAACAATCTTCAGCTCCTTCATCAATGACTTTCAATCACAAGGTCAGAAGTGGGGATTGTTCGCCAATGATTGCACAATGTTCAGCACCATTTGGGACTCCTCAGACACTGAAGCAGTCCATATTCAAATGCAACCAGATCTGGACAATATCCTGGCTTGGGCTGACAAATGGCAAGTAACATTCACGCCACACAAATGCCAGGCAATGAACATCACCAATAAGAGACACTCTAACCACTGCCCCTTGACATTCAATGGTGTAACCATCACTGAAGCTCCCACTGTCAACATCCTTGGGGTTACGATTGACCAGAAACTCAACTGGACTCACTACATTAACAGAGTGGCTACAAGAGCATGTCAGAGGCTAGGAATACTGCAGCGAGTAACTCACCTCCTGACCCCCCAGAGCCTATCCACCATCGACAAGGCACAAGTCAGGAGTGTGATGGAATACTCCCCACTTGCCTGGATGGGTGCAGCTCCAACAACACTCAAGAAGCTTGACACCCTCCAGGACAAAGCAGCCCACTTGATTGGCACCACATCTACAAACATTCAATCCCTCCACCACCGATGCTCAGTAGCAGCAGTATGTACTATGTATAAGATGCACTGCAGCAATTCACCAAAGATCCTTAGACAGCACCTTCCAAACCCACAACCACTTCCATCTAGAAGGACAAGAGCAGCAGATACATGGGAACACGACCACCTGGAAGTTCCCCTCCAAGCCACTCACTGTCCTGACTTGGAAATATATCGCTGTTCCTTCGCAGTCGCAGGTATCAAAATCCTGGAATTCCCTCCCTAATGGCATTGTGGATCAACCCACAGCACATGGACTGCAGCGATTCAAAAAGGCAGCTCACCACCATCTTCTCAAGGACAACTGGGGATGGGCAATAAATGCTGGCCAGCCAGCAACGCCCATATCCCAAGAACGAATAAAAAAATAATTGGCGATGATGGATGAGAGTGAGGTCATGCTGTGAGGTTTAGTTGGTAACTTTTCATCATCCACATTAACTTCTTGGTAGCCCCAGTCGGTATTGAGGTGGCTGTTAGGTTCTCCAGTGTAGAGAGTTGGCTGTGGCAGAATTGGGAGGATCAGTAGCTCTCAGCTATCCCTGGTGGGATTGTAGGGATTTGTTATCTGGAAGGCACCAACCTTGATGGACTGCGTCAGCAATAGTCGCTTGGACAAAAGTGGCACAGCCGTGTTTCGGCTGTGCAATATGGCATATCAGGTCAAAACCGCCACGTACCTGTCAGCTTCATCTGGTGGGAGATGTGTTTCTTGGATACAGATTACATTGATGCAGGTTGTTAAGTGAGGGTGTCTCTTGGCGCAGATGTCACTTGGCATTGAGTTGCAGGATGCAAATTGCGGGTCCAATGGTCTGGGAGGCACGTGATTTCATATTGTTGGTCATTTTTGATGCTGTGATAATGGAATTCTTCAAGTGCAAACTTGTTAAGTTCATTTTCCTTGGAGGATTGTAGGTTTCCCTGGTGTGTATGCCGAGTACTGATGAATGGCACGACCAGAATGCTGTTCTATTGCCACCCTACATTCTCAATGACCAAGAGATTTGCAAAACACACGTGTACAAAAATAAATATACTTTCAGTCATCCTAAGTCCTTGTCCACAAAACATATTCAGCAGAGATAAAGGACCCCAGCCCCCTACAACCCTCCCCTACCAATGCAGTAGAAAATTAATTGCACATCTCAAAAATAAATCAACTGATAAACTACAAAGGAAGTAGACTAACACATCACATCAACATATGAAAAAGATCTATAGCTCAGAAACACACATTCCCAGCTCTGTAAAACAGGAAATAACCACTTGCTGTGTAAAACATGTTTTTTATGTCACCTATGGTTCTTTTGCCAAACAATCTGTTTTCTTTGGTTCTCAGCCCCTCTGCCAAAGGGTACAGTTTCTCCCTATCTTCTCTGTCTAGATCCTGCACGATTTTGAACATCTCCATCAAATCCCCTCTTAACGCGCTCTTCCCTGAGGAGAACAACTTGAGGATAAGCACCTGGAAATAAAAAAATAGCAGGTTATGGGAAAAGGTGGGCATGTGGGGCTAACTGATTTGCTCTTGCAGATAGCTGGTGCAGACTTAATCTCCTTCTGGGTTGTAACCATTTTATGATTCTATGAAAAGTAACTGAATACAAGATGAGAAAACCAATTCTACAAACTGGGAGGTAAGAAAATGGGTGACACAATATTGGAGAATCCCTTTACAGGCAGCTCAGAAAGAATGCATTCATCAAACAGAAGTACGCAGCAGAAAATGAACCGTCAACAAACACTTGGAAACATGGGACTGGACACGACACTGGGAAATGATCCAGAACTGAGACAAATATTACAGCTCCATGAATATGCCCATTCTGAGATTCCCTACCCTTTGACCATGATTGGAAACAAAAGCCAGCAAAAAAACTCCAGCAAAATAACAAAGTAAACTAACAATGTACAAGGATGTAGAAACAATAAGTACCACAACTAAAAAAACATCTTGGATGGAAAGACCAAAGTGCCTCGAACACAAGAAAACATGCTATTTGAGAAATCTGTTCAGTTATTAATCCTTATTTGCATATTAGCATATGCATATCAGCATCACATCTCCTCATTAATCCATGCAAATCTTTTGAAGGAAGCTGTAAACGTCTAGATAACTAGATATAAATGGAAAACCTTGACATTACAGCAGCAATATACTCAGCCTAATGCCAATTACACACTGCAACCTCAATTAGGACAGGGAGCAAGTAACTGTGAAAAGATTATCAAGAGAGGGAGGTGAATTTACACAATTTTAAAGTGAGTTTAAAATCAACTCTTGGATGAACAAGTGGTGCGGATTGTGGAAATTTGTTGAGAATCTTGGTGTGTGGGGTGCTGGTGTTTTGGATAAGTTTAACATTTTGTAGGTAGACAAGGGGATCAAGAGATATCGAGACTGTTGTGGAAGAGAGCAATGAGAACTGATGCCAATGCAGATGTTGTTGACTTTCGGAAGGTTAGAAAGTGAGCCAGCATGTGTTAGGGCATAGGTGATGGCATTTTTTTTCAGTTGGAATGGAAGTTGATGGCAAAGGGAAAGGAAATAAGGAGCTTATTGGATGAAGTCCCGCTTGTATTGGGGCCACAAGAGGTTCTGAGACTATATATGGTGACAACTGACTAAGTGACTATGAATGCAGGTGGAGAATTAAAATGGCGGATGTAGTTATGGGGATAAGGAGGGAAAAGAAGCCTACTTCAGTGGAATCAAATAAGCTAAGTTGAAGAAAGAAATCAATGAGAAAATGCTAAGTAAAATGATTCAAATCAATTCTGGAAATTCTGAGACTGTACTGAAATAATTTCTTATATAGTTAAAGAATACTTTAAAAAGACAGTACGGAAGAATCATTTCATTGAAACATTGCAAGATAGAAAACTAATGGGTAAAATCAAGGAATATTTTAAAAATTTCAATTGAGAGCAGAGTCTTAGAATAAGTTCTTTAGATATTTATTAATTCTTTGATGAAGTAGAGAGAGAAGGTTGAGGGAGGTAGTTCACTTAATGTTGTATATCTGCGCTTTGAAAGATGTTTATAAAGTATAACATAATAGATGCAGGGCCCGATATTCGCAATGAGTGAAGGGCTCTACACATGATAGATTCTGGAAGTCTGGCCTTCGATCCTGGCGTGGAGATGCCGGCGTTGGACTGGGGTAAACACAGTAAGAAGTTTAACAACACCAGGTTAAAGTCCAACAGGTTTATTTGGTAGCAAAAGCCACACAAGCTTTCGAGGCTCTGAGCCCCTTCTTCAGGTGAGTGGGAATTCTGTTCACAAACAGAACTTATAAGACACAGACTCAATTTACATGAATAATGGTTGGAATGCGAATACTTACAACTAATCCAGTCTTTAAGAAACAAAACAATGGGAGTGGAAAGAGCATCAAGACAGGCTAAAAAGATGTGTATTGTCTCCAGACAAGACAGCCAGTGAAACTCTGCAGGTCCACGCAACTGTGGGAGTTACAAATAGTGTGACATAAATTCTGATTCTAGGATCGCATGATAAAGACTCAGGAGGAAAAAAGCAGAAATATTTATGTGAAATAGTGTGACATAAACCCAATATCCCGGTTGAGGCCGTCCTTGTGTGTGCGGAACCTGGCTATCAGTTTCTGCTCCGCGACTCTGCGCTGTCGTGTGTCGCGAAGGCCGCCTTGGAGAACGCTTACCCGAATATCAGAGGCCGAATGCCCGTGACCGCTGAAGTGCTCCCCAACAGGAAGAGAACTTCGATCCTGGCACCAGGGAGGGAACAGGAAATGGCTACTTGCACATCTGAGGCAGCTTAATTAGACTTAGTTCCTCCAGTCCCATGTCTGGCAACGAGAAGCAGGACAATACCAACAGTCTCAGTCAATTCCAATCTGTTTTCTAGTTCAGGGGGTATCCTGCTCTTGGAGATCTTCCTAAGTGTACTTCACCAGGGTGAGATTTTCAATGCTCCCTGATAGCTCTGCCCTGTTTGCTGTCTTGTCACTCACACATTGTGGGTTTTATATATCAGTAAACGGTTCGAAGTGCTGCACAACAGGAAAAAAAAGTTCAAATCACAAATAAATGCTGGATTTTGCTACAGGCTTTAAACAGCTGGCAAACCTGAAGGATTTCTGTACATGAGCCGATAAAAGTAATTGGATTTGGATTACAGGATTTCTGGGCACACTCAGCCAGACCTCTGCCCTGTACATCTTTAAGAGTAAGAAGTTTAACAACACCAGTTAAACTTCTTACTGTGTTTACCCCAGTCCAACGCCGGCATCTCCACATCATCTTTAAGAGAACAGCTCTGTTCTCTCTGAGTTATAAACAACTACATCCAGCTGCGAAGCTCGATTTGATATTTCAGTCGCTATATAAAACCTCTAGAAAAATAATTATATCTTAATTACTGCTTCAGCAATCTGAAATGTTTGCTTCAAGCATTTTAAAGGAAATTTGTCATTGACACAGCTGAAGAAGGAAACTTCCTAACAAGTTGCTTTGCTACAACAAAGTTGAGCTTTGTTTATTAGATGCAGATCTGTGACGTCTGATCAAACAAGCACAGGAAGAGCTAAACAACAAACTCACTGGTTAGACACCAAATCCATCTCCCTGTCACCAGAACAAGACTGCCACTGACCAAAAGAACTGAGGCCGTGGTGTAGCAACATGGGGGAGGGGAGATCAGTTGAAGCAAAAGATTCTTAAAGGGACAAAGTTCCTAGGCAACGTTACCATAAACAAAAAGCAATTTGAAATTGGATTTGTATTTTTGAGCAGAAAAGTGATTATCTTTATCTGCAACATTATTTTCAGCAGTCAAAATCTCAGCAAAGTTGTTAATGCACCAGCTTCACCACAGTAAATGAATTGAGGCTAAGAGGCAATGAAATTCCCTTACATTGTAGTGGATGAAATTGTCAGTTATGGGGGTTGACTATGTTTACATCTACTTTTATTTAGCATTTTAAGAGGTCTCACAACACCAGGTTAAAGTCCAACAAGTTTATTTGGTATCACGAGCTTTTGGAACGCTGCTCCTTCATCAGGTGAGTGGAGAGTTGGGTTCACAAACATGGCACATATAGACTGAGACTCAATTGCAAGATAATGGTTGGAATGCGAGTCTTTACAGGTAATCAAATCTTTACAGGTACAGACAATGCGAGTGGAGAGAGGGATAATGACAGGTTAAAGAGGTGTGAATTGTCTCAAGCCAGAACAGTTAGTAGGATTTTGCAAGCCCAGGCCAAATGATGGGGGTTACGCGTAGTGTGACATGAACCCAAGATCCCGGTTGAGGCTGTCCTCATGCATGCGGAATTTGGCTATCAGTTTCTGCTTAGCGACTCTGCGTTGTCGTGTGTCGTGAAGGCCGCCTTGGAGAACGCTTACCCGAAGATCAGAGGCCAAATGCCCTTGATTGCTGAAGTGTTCCCCAAAAGGGAGGGAACATTCCTGCCTCGTGATTGTCGCGCGGTGTCCGTTCATCTGTTGTCGTAGCGTCTGCATGGTCTCGCCGACGTACCACGCCTCGAGACATCCTTTCTTGCAGCATATGAGGTAGACAATAAGTTTATTGTTGGCCAAGTCGCATGAGTATGTACCGTGTACCTGGTGATGGTGTTCTCACGTGAGATGATGGCATCCATGTCACTCCAGCATGTCTTGCAGAGGTTGCCGTGGCAGGGTTGTGTGGTGTCATGGTTGCTGTTCTCCTGAAGGCTGGGTAGTTTACTGCGAACAATGGTCTGTTTGAGGTTGCATGATTGTCTGAAGGCAAGAAGTGGAGGTGTGGGATGGCCTTGGTGAGATGTTCGTCTTCATCAAAGACATGTTGAAGGTTCCAAAAAAGATTCATAATTTCTCTGCTCCGGGGAAGTACTGGGCGACGAAGGATACTCTGTTGGTCATGTCCCGTGTTTGTCTTCTGAGGAGGTCAGTGCGGTTTTTCGCTGTGGCGCATTGGACTGTCAATTGATGAGTCAAGCGCCATATCCTATTTCTTACAAGGGTGTCTTTCAATGTCTGTAGGTGACTGTTGAGTTCCTCCTCATCTGAGCAGATCCTGTGTAAGTGGAGGGCTTACCCGTAGGGGATGGCTTCTTTAACGTGTTTTGGGTGGAAGCTGGAGAAGTGGAGAATCGTGAGGTTATCCGTGGGCTTGCGGTGCAGTGAAGTGCTGAGGTGACCGTCCTTGATGGAGATGTGTGTCCAAGAATGCAATCAATTCTGGAGAGTAGTCCATGGTGAGTCTGATGGTGGGATGGAACTTATTGATGTCATCATGTAGTTGTTTCAGTGATTCTTCGCCGTGAATCCAAAGGAAGAAAATTTCATCAATGTATCATTGAGAGTTTGTGCCTTTAAGACTATGGGCGCAATCTTACGGGCTTGTCACGCCGGTCTGTCAGCGTGGCGAGCCGGGACGATAGCATATGAGGATTAAAAAAATGATTTGCACCTGTTTCCTATCTTCCCGGTCCTGTTTTGCTGGCGAGAACGGCTCTGTGCCTAGAACGGGAAAAGGCAGAAAATTCCACACAATATCTGCTGAATCCGAGCAAATACAACCCTGTAAATAACAATGTCAATAAAAGAGGCTTATTTTTAAAAGAAGCAAATTTCATCATGGTTAGGGTTAAGTGGCTTCTTTCAAATCTCTGTACTCTTTTAGCATTGAGTGTTCAATTTGCAATCTGTATGTTAAGTTTAATGGAAATAGCAACAGTATCAGAAGAGAATGAGAAATCTTTAGTAAAAGTCAAAATATTTCTATGCAATGAAGATAAATCAGGTGTAGAGTTGTTTTAATCTTCGTACCAAATGTAATTATAGATTATACACAGATCAAGAGCTCATCAGGAACACTAAGTCATTAAGGCAATTGGAATAGCAATAACAACAACTTGCATTTAAACAGAGACAACCATATTAAAGAACATTCCCACAACATTTCACAAATAGGCACAAGAAAAACTGATTCTGAACCCAGAAAGGAGAGGTAGGAAAGATGATCAAAAGGTCAAGTAGTTGGATCTTGCATTGGAAAGAAGGGTGGAGAAGAAGAGAGGTTTAGAGACTGAATTCCACACAATTGCCACCAACAATGAGGCAAAAGGAATGGGATTGTACAGATGTAAGAGATTGTACAGATGTAAGAAACTCTTACTGTGTTTACCCCAGTCCAACGCCGGCATCTCCACATCATTGTACAGATGACCAGAGTTGCAAGAATGGAGCACTTGGGCAGGGATATAGCGCAGCGGCAAGGTGAATTAAAGCCAAAGAGTGGGTGTAGGTAATGGCCAGGGTGTTGAGGAGAGTTAGAATATCTAGGTCAGCAATGAACGTGAATAATTATCAAATGAGACCTAGTGTGAGGTAGAATACAAATGCCAGAATTTTGGACAAGGTGAGGTCACAAAGGGCAATACATTGGAGTCTAAAAGTTAGAGCAGTCAAGTTCAGAGGTAATGAAGGTTTCATTCAGGTAAAACTTCAGTAAAGGCATTGATAAAAGCTGAGGCAGGAAATGGGGGTGAAAATGGAAGTAACAGTCTTATTGATGGTGTATGGGGAAGAGCTTAGTATCAGAGAATGCACAACGTTACAAGCAGATGTGGGTGGGTAAGGGTACAACAGGGTAAAAAGGTTGACGAAGACAGCGGATAGTGAAAAAGAGAAGCCATATGTTATGTTTACTCTGCAAGATGATCTGAAATAGTGTGTGATTTTGGTAGAGTAGAGTGAAGTCTGAGAGCACTAAATGTGCTGTTCCAATTGGGATTCGAAGAATTGTGCAGGAGACATTTTCTGATTAGTTTAATTGTCCCCAGTACTGCTGTGATTTGTACAAAAATAATTGCCTGTTTGGCACTAACTGTGATGGATATATTCTGGAGAAGGTATTCATTGCGGTTTCTATGCCTTATCTGCAAAATCCAGAGAGATTCTTTTGTCTTTCATAGTAATTCAGCACGTCACTTTACTATCGAAACACGAAAGAAGGAGCTGTGCAGTGCTGAATATTAACAGGCAGGGTCTTGTCTTACCGTTAGTCACGTGGGTTAAGTTGACATAGTAACCCATTCTAACTGAATGAACACCCCAGGAAACAGTGCGACAATTGAGCTGGTAGGAGATTTCTTGTCACAACCCTGTTTGAATGGAGATAGCCTCGGTAAGATGATCACATGGAGAGATGCTACGGTTTATATGCTAGAAGGATGTGAAAGATGTCATGAATTTTGGGAAGCAATTGCCTTATAATAATGAACAGAATTTCCTTCAATTAGCCAGTTCCATCCTTCAGAATCAATACAGCCTAACTGTAAAGATTCAATCATTTTCATCTTGTTTATATTAAAGCTGCAGTTTGTATTATTCATAGCCTTCATGAATATCATTAAATAACATTTCAATGCAATGTTGAAAAATTACTAAATGGCTTGCAATCTTTAACAATGACTCTTGATTTTGGTCCAGTATAGTGTACATTTTAAAGATAGGAAAAGAACAAAGGACAGTATTATATCTCCATTCTCCTTGCCATAGAATAATATCCCACACATGTATCCTCTATTCTAGATCATGCTGACACACTGCAGAAGAGCTGCATTTCTAACTTTCTTTCTGTGTTTGAGTTTGTTTGGTAGTTTACCAGTTGAATGCTGCCTAAGTGGTCTCGAAGGGCACTTGTGCATTATATGAGTGCCGTCCACAGAAGGATAATGAGGAGTAGATTTTCAACGTGCTGACTGAGGGGTGAAACTAATGCTGTGGAGCAGCTCTGCTCCTTCTTAGGCAGTCCCTCGGGATCGAGGATGATTTGCTCCCACTCCAGTTCAATGAGTTCTGAGCTGGCTAATGAGTCCAAGGCGAGATTTGCCGACACTGCCAGGTGAGGGCAGGTCTTGCCTGAAGGATCAGGTAAATATGTTGTTTGGAGGTTCAAGTGTCCCCTCCATCCCCTTCACTTTGCCCCTGTGCATTCCTGACCAAGTCCCTCAATACGTTTAGCACCTTCCCGTATGAGGCTTTTCCATTTTGGTCCGTCCCATGCCAGGTCTCCCATGAGTCGGTGGGATTGACTTCTTCAGGAATGTTTTGAGGACATCCTTAAAGCATTTCTACTATCCTCCTGGGACAGCTGCCAATTATACTAAACACACCTTTGATTTCATGCATTCATTCAAAAAGAGAATGATCATTTTAAATTTGATTTGTTAAAGTGTCCTGCTGCTAATAGAGATAAGCAAATATGTGATTTAGCCTGGTGCAAGATAGGATATAATCAGGAGAGCTGAGATTTGAGACAGGAGGAATTTGCTCAAGATTTAGCTAAATAAAACTGCGGCCCATCAATACTGGATATCGGATGAGCATTGTGATCTTGCATTGATAGTAGAGAGGTTGGAAGAGCTGATAGTGAGGCAGGGCTAGGTGCTATAAAAGTTCTCTGTGAAAGCTGAACCCATGTCTGAAGACCATGTGACAAAGGATAGTGTGAAGATGAGGAAGTAGAGGGGAGCAGTGTCTAGAAATCTCTTGCATATGTTTCAGTTCAAAACCCTGTGCAAACACTGGTGTTCTGGATCAAACTGATCAACACTAAAGTGAAGTATACTATTGTGTAGAATGATTAACAAATATGTCTTAAAATCATCTGTTTTCCAGGACCTTTTAATTTTTATCTAACTAAAACCTAATCTACGACAAAGGGAGAGTCTCTGCTGGTGTTTGTGGCTTCTGCACTGGCGTCATCAGCCACCTCCTGAGTGGGTACTCCTTGTCCCCAAGGAGCCATCCCTCCGGCTGCTGCTCTCCCTCCAGCGTGGCTGGGATTTGCAATCACCCCTTGAAGTAGCTATCATGGACTCTCCCCGGGAAACGGACACACATGCATCACATTGTCAGAGGCAATCTGCACATTGGAGGAATGGTATTCGTTGCAGTTCATGAATGGTGCCCCATGCCGCCATGGAGATCGCAGAGCCACATGAGTGCAGTCGATGACACCCTGCACCTGGAGCATGCCGGCTATCAGGCAAAGTCCATGGCCCTGGTGTCCTACTTGCTTGGTCCCAGTCCAAGTTGATGTACATGTGAATATCATGAATAGCGCATCTGTGACCTCGCTTATGTACTTGTGTGCTACTGACTGGGAGATGCTGCGTAGGTCACCCGTGCAGCCCTGAAACAAGATGCTGGCATAGAGGTTTAAGCGGCAGTCACTTTCAGGGACATCGGCAATGGGTGATCTCCCAATCCATGCAGAGCCAACTCTTGCATCATCTGCCACATGTAGTCCACTGTCCCTGGGACCGACACAATCTTCCCTGGCACTGGGGCTCTGAAATCTGGAAGTAGGAAGTTTGACATTGAAATACTTTGGCCCATAATGCCTCCTCCAAGGCTCTCCATCTGTGGCTCTGCTACTGAAACGGCAATGGGCCCAGTCTCCCCCTTCAGGCCTTGTGCTGTCCATCTCACTGCTGCTGGTTAATCGTAATCAATAGAATAGCCAACTTGACTGGCTCGATGATTCTCCAGGATCATAAGCTGAACTATCCTGGATCAGGAGAACCCCTTCAACAAGCACCCTCGCTTGAGTGCAAAACAACCACTTCACACACTTACTTTGAGTCAGAGAAAGTGAACTATTCTTCCCACAAGGAAGGCTATAAAAAGATATCAGCTTTTCCAGATAGCCTGTTTTATAGGCCAGGTTATAATGGCCCTCGTGTTATAAGGATCCAGGGGTCTCTCTTTAAAAATGGTATCTTCCTATTTTCGGAATGTACAAGAGAGGTGGGTTCTTAAAACTGCCTAAAGAGATATTACAAGGGACATTGGCCGGAATTTTACTGCCCCACCCGCCACGGGAATCGGAAGGTGCGTTGACCTCGGGCAAGATTTTACAGTTTCGGATTGAGCAAGGACGTAAATCCCTGCCCATTATACTTTGCTAACTGATTTACAAACTTAAAGAATTGTTCAACTTGTAATATACTTTAAAGTGGATATGTACATTGCAATGTTAATGACAATAAGACAAAAAATAGGATCTTAGTTTCAATAGAGAATCCAGTGAAAAAGACTTTAAAATCCTGGGAGTGATTTTAAGCCTGCACTCTCCATCTGTGGGAATGGCAGCGTGTGCTCAAAATCCAGAGAGTGCGATTCGCACTGGCGAGTTTCCGAAACCCAATCTTACCAGTCCCTCACTGATGGAGTGGCGTGAAACTCCAGAAAGTTCATTATAATACATTACATATCATTAGAGAGCACTCTCCATGGGACCTCCCCCCCCCCCCCCACTGCCAGGTTTGCACCATGCTAACCTGTGCCAAGGAGTGGCCCACAGTCGACGGTGGACGTGGAGCGGATTCAGTTAGATGTGGTGGTGGCCAGGAGTGGACGGAAGAGCAGTCCAGCTACATACAAGAGATGATCTCTAAATGCTTACATTCAAAATGATGTATCATTCCATCCAGGATAAATACACTAATTCTCGTTATTGCTTCACTCATTACTGCTTGAATTACTTCCAACTCATTCCAGACAGCTACCCCCATAATCTAGGGATAAGGGAACACTTTAGCTCAGTACTAAGGCAGTGGTGTCTTTCAAATGAATGAGTAAATCGAGATTGTGTATGATTGCTTAACTGAATTTAAAAGATATCATGGCACCAGGTGAAATGATGATGAAAAACGCTTTGGCTAACATTTATCCTTTAGCCACTATCATAACAAGCAGATTAACTTGTCACTTGCTATCTGTAGACTTTGATGGATGTAATTTGGCTGCTGTGTTTATCTATGAGAAAAAGAGCGTAAATTCATTTTCTCTCCATGTAAATTGATCTTCCATCCACTAGAAATTATGGGGGGTGGGGAAAGAGTATATTCCGAAGTGCCGTCTTATTTCCAAGCAGTTTAGTTTTGGCTGAGAACAAACTGGCTGAAGGGTAATGGCTGGGATTGTCCCAGCCCGCTGCGCTGCTCGAGTCACCAGTGGCAGTCTAAGGTTTTTAATGTCAAGCTAAAGCTGAGTGGAAATCGATGCGGAGCTGATTAGCATATTGAAATCCGAATTTCAATATGATTAGTGGGCCCCGAGTTATTACTCTCCAGGCCCACTAGCGTCTCCCCCCAACACCTGTCAGCAGTCGTTCCCCCCAGCGGCGTTTACAGCTGCTCCCCACTAACGGGGAACAGGTGCCTGATCCCGCTAGAAGGAACAGAGGGCATTGAGGCCCCCCCCCCAGGGAGGTCGGGGGTAAGGGGGGGTGCCAGCCTGGTACCCTGGCACTGCCCACGGAGCAAACTGTCATTGCCCACTGGGCACCAGGCAGTGTCAAGGGGGCAGGGCCTACTGGGGGAGACCAACTGCCACTCTACAAGAGGATCGGTGGGAGAGGGAGGGAGTGGGGGCCTATCAGGGTTGGTCATCAATTTAATGCAAGGTAAGTCCATTCAAAAGTTTGACAGCAGCAGGGAAGAAGCTGTTCTTGAGTTGGTTGGTACGTGACCTCAGACTTTTGTGTCTTTTTCTTGAAGGAAGAAGGTGAAAGAGAGAATGTCCAGGGTGCGTGGGGTCCTTAATTATGCTGGCTGCTTTGCCGAGGGAAGTGTAGACAGAGTCAATGGATGGGAGGCTGGTTTGCATGATGGATTGGGCTATATTCACAATCTTTTGTAGTTCATTGCGGTCTTGGGCAGAGCAGGAACCATATCAGTTAAAGAACATTAGAACCAGTAGATTTCTGACCTGAGGTGGATATGCCCCAGATGTTGGCAATGTTTGTTTTGAACTGGGAGTCGACAACTGTGGGATGGTTAGAGGATATTAGAGGAAACCTTGCTGGAGGTTAGCAGAAGACCCAAGAAATCTCAATCCTTTTAGATATCTCTGAAACAAGACTTAGACTAAGTGGTTAGTCTTCCAGTTTGTCATTAAGTTCTGACTTGAGTGTTTTTTGGGGGGTGTAAGTCTGAGTGGAGAAGGAAATTTGAGTAAGAAGTTCACTTTAGAGTACAAGTTACTTTGTTCATTGTACTTTCAATATATTTAACATAACTGACTACTTAAGATAGAGTGTGGTTGCTGGTATTGGCGTTCTTTGACTTTTATATAGTAAAATTCTTTTGGTTTGAACTATGAATTTAGTGGCTTCATTTTTTTAATAAATAACTGGCTTTTTGGCTTTCTGAAAAAAAGCACTGGTCTCTACAAAGATCATAACAGAAGGAACAATATTAAGAACGGGTGGTGCAAACCACTAACCTGGGTACAGTCTTAACCTACACAATCAGATGAGATTCATTTTCTAATACTTACACCGCTAAAGTGGGTAGAGATAAAATTTTCATCCCGTTAGTCAGTTTGTCTGTAAACAATACATCTCAAACACAAATTGATGGTTTTCAATGACATTTGTCATGGAAATAGGGTAAGGAAAAACTGATTAGTTTTTGGTGAAGGTGTGGATTTGGATCCTCAATTCTTTTAAAGGATTCATGTATTAACATTGGGAGATGTGACAAATTGATTTTTTTAAAAAAAGAATGTAGTATGTTGCTTTATTTAGAATGTTGTGGATTGTCTCAGACGCTATGGCGGAATTTGTCGCAGATGTCAAAATGTGAGCAGAGTTTTCAGAGCACATTGTTGGATGTATCTTTACCCAAGGCTTTCTCAGCTCTTAATTTTTTTTTCAGTTTTGTAGTTGCAGAGCATCAAGCAGGCAAGGAAACACCTCAAAGAAGAGCAGAGTAATTATAATAACATTGGGTTAATGGTGGAGGTATGTGCTCTATTGTGTACCCTCTTCACTTACTTACATTGTTTTGCTCAAAGACGTAACATGTCAGTACCAAATCATTTTCTGAGCTATTTTAATGCAGATTTTGTAACCAAATCACTTGGGAATTACAACTTGGATTCATATGAAATTCTAAACATGAAAGACCTTTTTTATGTGAAACGTTTGCAAGCAATAGGAAACTTCATGGTGAAAATGAAGTGAAACTTTATTACTCTATCAAAAATTCTAACAAAATGTGCCACTGGGAGATAGAACGAATCAAGGAAAGCACTGTCAGCAGATGAATGTACAATTGTAGTAAAGAAAATAATGCTTGCTCATCATATCTCGCTTTTATTTTTCAATGCTAGCAGCCACATAATAACAAAATGAACAGATAAATGAGAATAATATTTCATGGCCTGAAAGCTGATAACACTGACCCTGGACTTGTACTTACAGTAGATAACACATACAAGATGCTTTGCAGTATTTAAAGACAAAACATTCTCTATAAAACAGACACAAGTGAGTTTCAAAAAAAATACAAAGCAATTAAAAAATTAACACCTGCCAATCCTGTATCAGAATTTTTTGATACAAAGATTTTGGGCTTCAATGAGTCAGCCATTCATTCTAGAAGTATTGAAACACACTTCACTATTTTAAATCAGAGCATTGGGACATAAAAAGCCCCTTGTGTATTTTCCCCCTTTCAATGAGATAATGGCTGATCTGCGACCTAATTTCATGCGTCGGCCTTAGCTCCATATCTATTGATGTCTTCGGCTAAAAAAACTAGCAGTCGCAGTATTAAAGTTAACTGTTGGTCTAAAATTAATCACTGTCAGCAAAGTGTTCCAAACTTCTACCATTCTATGTAGAGTGTTTCCTAATTTCACTCCTAAAAGAAGCGCTCTAATCTTTTGATAATGCCTCCTCGCCCAGGATTCCCCAAGCACTGAAAATAATTTCTCCCAATCCATGCTATCCATTCTCTTTGATATCTTGAAAGCTTCAAACAAATCAACCTTAAACCTTTTAAATCACAGCGAATATTACCCTAGGTTGTTTAATCTCTCCTCTTAATCGAATCCTTGGAGTCCAAGTATCATTTTGTTAATTTTGCATTGCATTCAAGGCCATTCATATCCTCCCTGAGATGTAGTTTCCAGAATTGCTTTCACTCCTCTAGGTGTGGCTTTATAATGCTGAAGCATGATTTCAACCCCCTCATAAAACAATTTTCCGTACAGTTGGTCTACATTTCTATATATTAATAAGCCTTTTGGTTTACTTTCTGGACCTGTTTATGGCATTTTATTGACCTGTGTACCCGGGTCCCCAAACCTCATCGGACAGTTGCTGTTTCTAGTTTCTCACCATTTCAAAAGCACCTGATCTATCCTGTTCAGGTCCAAAGTGGATGACTTCATATTTGTCTCCATTGAAATTTATTTGCCACAGTCTTTCACATTCACAATCCATCAATTTCTCTTTGAGCACTTCTCAAGTGAGTACCTTAACAAAAATTATTTGCAATATCAATTGTGTGGCTTCATTCAATCATTTGACATATTCTTGCCTGGTATTTCATCAGAGTTGTTAACTCATTTATTTTAAAAGATATGGCAACTCTGTCAAATACTGGAGAAAGGAATGTAATGGGATTTTGTGACATCGCAATCATTTCAAGACCAGTGTTAATGACAAGTACTACATAAGAAATTAAGTAACTGCAACAAATGAATAGGTAATAATCACTGTTTTCATATTGCTTTTATATGGTGTTATGAATGTGAGACTTTACAGGCCATTGATGTTTTAAACTATCTCTTTTAATTTATGGTAAAACAGAATATCCTTCCATGAGGAATGGTGAGATAATTTTGAACTCTGCTTGGAGACAGGTCCATGTGATTGTCGGGGGAAAGACTCTCAGACTCAGAAGCCCAGAGAGGAAGATTGAAACAGTTACTGCTGTATGAAGCAGCAGAGAAAAAGATGATTTTGTGTTAGCCACCAAGTAGGATGCCAAGGAGAACTGTTTTTCTATTTGAGGAGGCAGGAGTTGGGGTGATTTAAGGACCAAGGAGACCCATAGTGGGCCATGCATCTGGAAGTCAATTTGAGGATACTTAGAAGGTTAAGTGAAAGGACTTCCAAAGAACACAGGAGGACTCGCCCTGGTGTGGCAGGGAGAAAGGAGACTGTTGGAAAGCTGGAAGGAGTGTGGGACTTAACCTACAAAATTACATCTACTGCTAATGTGGCATAATATACAAGCTAGTCACAAAGTATTATTGAGTTAAATAGTTAATGGGGAAGTAACGTTTCTACAGTTTGGTATATTAGCTGCCCAATAAGTAATCTTTAGTCCATGTTGATTGAAGTCTGCTTGTTACAGTAAAAATCTTAAAATATGAAATCTTGTTGTAAGATTCTATTAGATGCTTAGAATCATAGAAGTTTACAGCATGGAAACAAGCCCTTCGGCCCAACTTGTCCATGCCACCCTTTTTTTTTTAAACCACTAAGCTAGTCCCAATTGCCCATGTTTGGCCCATATCCCTATATACTCATTTTACCCGTGTAACTGTCTAAATCCTTTTTAAAGACAAAATTGTACCCACCTCTACCAGTACCTCTGGCAGCTTGTTCCAGACATTCACCATCTTCTGTGTGAAAAAAATTCCCCTTTGGACCCTTTTGTATCTCTCCCCTCTCACCTTAAACCTATGCCCTCTAGTTTTAGACTCCCCTACCTTTAGGAAAAGATGTTGACTATCTAGCTGATCTGTGCCTCTCATTATTTGATATAAAGAGATGTGAATTTCTAAGTTATCAATCTCTACAGAGATTGTGATGATGGTGTTGCAGGTTGAGTCAAGCTTGACTAGATTTGAATTAATTGAAGTAGGCCCCAAAGGGCATACCTACTTCCCAAAAATCAGCACATGAACGTTGTTGTTCCAAAAGCAATTGATATTAAAGAAAATGGAAGGGTTGAAGGAAAGAGCGTAGGTGAAGAATGCAAACAACATTGAAACCAAAGAACAAATGAATATCGTGCACCTATTTCAGGTGTAGAAGATGAAGATCTGTTGCTGTTAACATGGACAAAATGAAAAATGAGATCTAGAATAAGGATAGCGAATGGAAATCTTTTGATATCAGCAGATGCAAAATTATTAAATGATTCATCTCGGTCTCCTCCTGAAGTCCTCAGCATCACACAAGTCAGTCTTCAGCTAATTTGATTCACTCCAAGTGCAAGAAGTAATGTGAAGGCACTCATTATAGCCTTTCCATATCGGAAAGGCTATTTGCAACATGCCAACAATCAGACTGAAAACTTCTGCTCCAGAATGCCACATGCTCTTGTCAAGCTGTTCCAGGACAACCACAACACTGGCATCTACCCAGCAATGTGGGAAATTGCTAGATAAGTCCTTCCCACAAAAAGCAAGAAAAATCCAATTTGTCCAATTTTGCTGCATCAGTCTACCCCCGATCATCAGCAAGGTGACGGAAGACATCATCGACAATGCTATTAAGCGACACTTAGTCATAATCAGTACAATGAGGCTCAGTTTGAGTTCTGCCTGAGACACTTGGCTCCTGACCTCATTACAGCGTTGGTCCAACATGGACAAAAAGAGCTGAACTCTAAAGGTGAGAGTCCCTGCTCTTGACATCAAGGCAGCATTGGACTGTGTGTGGTATCAAGGATGCGCAGCAGAACTGGAGTCAATGGGAAGGGGAAAAACTCTCCATTAGTTGGAGTCATACCTAGCACAAAGGAAGATGGCTGTGGTTCTTGAAAGTCAATCATCTCATTCCCAGGACATCACTTCAGGAGTTCCTCAAAACAATGTTCTAGGCTTTAATTGCTTTATCAATTACCTTCCCTTAATCATAAGTAGTAGTGGGGATGTTCACTTATTGCACAATGTTCAGCAGCATTTCTGACTTCTCAGATACTGAAGCAATCTGTCGCCTTATGCAACATTCAGGCTTGGGCTGATAAGCGGCAATAACATTTGTGCCAATAACATTTGTGCCATATAAGTGCAAGAGAGAATCTAACCATCTCCCCTTGACATTCAATGACATTACCACTGCTGAATCCCCCACTATCAATATCATGGGATGTTACCATTGACCAGAAACTCAACTGGACCAGCCGCATGAATATTTTGGCTACAAAAGCAGATCAGAGGCTGGGAATAAATAATTCACCTTCTGACTCCCCAAAGTCCATCCACCATCTACAAAGCACAAGTCAAAAGTGTCATGGAATATTCTTCACCTGCCTGGATGAGTGCAGCTCCAACAACACTCTAGAACTTAAGACCAACCAAGACAAAGCAAGCCTGCTTGATTGGCACCCCATCCACCAACTTAAACATTCATTTCCTCTGCCACCACTGAACAGTGGTAGCAATGTGTGTCATCTACACCTCAAACATTCAGTTCCTCTGCCACTGATAAACAGCGGCAGCAGTGTGTGTCATCTACAAGATGAACTGCGGCAACTTATCAAAGTTCCTTCGACAGCACCTTCTAATGTCATGACCTCTACCATCTAGAAAGGCAAGGCAGCAGATACATGGCAACACTACCATTTGGAAGTGCCCCTCCAAGCCACTCAACATCCTGACTTGGAAATATATCACCATTCCTTCATTGTCGCTGTCTCTATGTCTTGGAACTCCCTCCCTGACAGCGCGATGGGTGGACCCACACCACATTGACTGCAACGATTCAAGAAAGTGATTCATCATCACCAGGGAAATTAGGGATGGACAATAAATGCTGGCGAAGCCAGCAATGTCCACATCCCATGAAAGAATAAATAAAACAAAATTAAAGGAACATAATCCATGGATATTTTCTGTCACTTTGCGATAACAAGCATTATTCAACTCGTAAAGCTCAAATGAAAAGAGAAAATGTAACATTTTCCCTGGTTGCAGAAACTTTTGAATTCATCTTTTTCTTCTCTCCTAACATGCAGTGGGATAAGAAATTACAAGTGTGCAGAATTGCAACTTCATAACATAATTCTGCTTGATAATATTGATTTCCTGAGGTAATCCATGACAAATAAAATTGTCCCAAACTTTAAAATCAATTTTATTTCACCTTCTTAACTCAGTTTCATGCAACATGAATCACTGAGTATGCTAATAGTGCATTTGTCTGTTTTTATTTGTTGTTTAACTTGTATAAAGTTATATAATAGCCTGCTGTCCTGATTGACTGAAGTGACAGTGAATATACTGGGCATCCATACTGAGTATGCTGATTCTGGTTAATTGTTAGATCGTATCTTCATTAATTCTGAACAAACAAAAATGCAAGTTTGTCGGAGGTTCTGCTTCCAAAAAGAAACACTGAGCTGTTTGTGTAAGAAAGAGGTAAAGAAAATGGAAATGGAAATCATTGTGATTCTTTCCAAAATGACACCTAATGTGCAATAATGGCATGAGTCAAGATTTGATTTATTGTCACATGTATTAACAAAGTGAAAAGTATTGTTTCTTGCGTGCTATACGAAGCATATCATTCATAGAGAAGGAGAGAGTGCAGAATGTAGTGTTACAGTCATAGCTAGGGTGTAGAGAAAGATTAACTTAATGCAAGGGAAGTCCATTCAAGTGTCTGACAGCAGCAGGGAAGAAGCTGTTCTTGAGTCGGTTAGTACACGACCTCAGACTTTTGTATCTTTTTCCCCGACGGAAGGCGGAGGAAGAGAGAATGTCCGGTGTGCGTGGATTCTTAATTATGCTGGCTGCTTTGCTGAGGCAGTGGGAAGTGTAGGCAGAGTCAATGGATGGGAGGCTGGTTTGTGTGATGGATTGGGCTACATTCACAACTTTTTGTAGTTCCTTGCAGTCTTGGGCAGAGCAGGAGCCAGACCAAGTGTGATGCAAATTCTTTCTGGTTGTATCTAAAATTTCTCTTCTGCAGCACATTTCCCCTGCAACTTTCGGCCTATTCATTCCCTCCTGCTTTTCCTGATGATACTGGGCATCTTCTGCCAGTGGCTAACATCAACGATCTCACCCAAATGACTTATCTTCTATTGTAAGCTGAAACATTGAACTTTGACAGACTTCTTAACCACAACTTGAGATGTGAGAGAGTGTGGAGAGAGGGAGTACCAGGGAAAAGCCTAATCATTTCCAATTAATCAGATTGTTTTTCTTCCTAGCCCAATCGAAGATCAATTTCTTCAAACAATTCAGAGAATGACTGACTGGGGAACTGCATTGGTCTGTATGGTTTTGTGCCATGCAAGATGTTGCAATTAACTATGAAACCATTGTACTGCGATAGGGTGAGGAATGTATTTTCTATATGAGGCAACACAAATACACAAGATTGTGCACATATTAAATAGGTAGATTTTTTTATCTGAAGAAAATATTGGATTTCTTTTATGGCTTTTCAAAAATCATTTACAATATAGTAGAGACCTGTGACAAAAATATTTACAGATGGGATTAAGGTGAATTTAGCTACAGTTGGTCTTAAATCAACTTTGAAGGAATGTTTAAAAGTAATTTGTTCTAAGGATGACACCTCATCTTTAAACAAAAACAATGCATTGAGTTAACTATATATGTTGGGTAAAACATCTTTCTGTTTTGACATTATGATAGGAAGTGTCTTAAACATTTGTTTTTAATGGTTTTAGTATTTGTGGCAATGGGGCTATTTCCAAATAAAAGATTCAAGCATAATGAGAAGTGGGGATAAAAGTTGAAAATTCTAATCTTTGTTGGCAGAGTATCGCCACGGCTCCTGGGATAGGACTTTTGCATTTATTTAAAAATGGATCAATGCTGGCACGTTGGTGATTCAAAAAAATATCCAGATGCATTGCAGCCCTAAATGGCACATCGACTCCAACTACTCACTAGCATATATTCTGATGGCAGAACATCCTACACGCTCTTTAAGAAAATAATGCGCAAAGAACCAATTAAAAAGATAAAATGTGAAGCACAATTGGTTGGAGACCCAGTAAACAGAGCATGTAAAAACCAGCCAACAGTTTCGCTGAAACTGTGGGCTACTCCAAATTCTGGAAGAGGATAACCTACCAGGAATCCCACTAATCCCGGTCATGGAAATTTGAAAACATTTTTGAACTTGCAGTTAGAAAAGATATTGCACAAGACATTCCATTTCCAATTGACACCATGTTACAAAACGTTAGAGGATTCCACAATCATGAGTGAAGAGGCTCCTCTGCTGCACTCAGCTGGAAATCTTGTTGCACTGCAACCTACTCTGGAGTCTGCTAACCCAAGGAGCTATACAATTCCCATCACATGAACCAACTCCAAGTTAGTGTTTTTTTTTAAAAAACACCTAGATTTCAGCATAATGCAGAAAGTACAAGGAACTACATAATTTCAACTGCTTTCAAATGATACAGCTGCTAAAGTCCTTCAATACATCAGCCCTGAACTTAGAGGAGCTGTCTGTTTATACCACCAAAACATCTGAAATCAGTGGAAACTCAGGACAAGGAATGTGAATGGAAGCTTTCAGGCATTTCCCCCTCAGGGTTTTTGCTGCCCTCTCAAAGTCACAATAGGAATTTAGGAGCGAGAAATTCAGGATCATTAACACTGGATGCTCAGCCTTGTACAACTAGCTGATAGTTTGCAGGATATTTTTTAAAAAACCCTCAATATTCTCCTTTCCTTTTATGAAGCTGTAGACTCTAGTTACAGCACTGATCCAAAGACATCAATACTGTAGTACCTCACTCAGTAACATACCACAACACGAGCCTCAACGCAGCCAGTGGTTAACACTGCTGCCTCATAGCACTAACGATGCAGGTTCAATTCCAGCCTTGGGTGACTGTGTGGATTTTGCACCTTCACCCCGTGTCTGCATAGGTTTCCTCTGGATGCTCCAATTTCCCCCCACAGTCCAAAGATATACAGGTTAGGTGGATTGGCTATGCCCAATTGTCCCTTAGTTTCCCAGGATGTGTAGGTGAAGAGGAGGAGTGGGGTAAATACGTAGGGTTACAGGGATAGGGCCTGGGTCAGAAGCTGTTGGAAAGTTGGTGCAGACTTGATGGGCCAAATGACCTCCTTCCAACAGGCAGTATTGCAGCTTTTCATTCCTTCAAAGGAAGCAGAGTAAAATATAGCCTTATCCTCACTATGTAGGTCATTACAAAGTAAACAGGAACCCAGCCAATTAATTGTTTTTTCTCAAAAAGCAGTTCGTTCAGGGCAGACCAGCAATTAAATGCAATTCACACATGCTGTACTGGGGTTATGGTTATGTTGAAAATGACTACACTATGAATCACTAAAGGCCATTCAGGGAGGGTCTTAAGAATCATATACAAATTACAATTTCCTCATCTTTTAAATAGGTTAACTGTTTGAAACCTTCCCTACAGGTTTCAGGGACCTCATTAGCGAGATTCAAAGCAAACTTTGAGAATGTGCAATGAAGATCATGAGAAAACCAAGATACAAAGGGTATTGGAGCAGCAAATAAAAAAGGTTTTGAATGGGAAGGGTCTTCACATGAGAGAAATATCAAATCCTCACAAAAGGAACCTTGGTTAGAATAGCACCTTGGGCAGAAATTACCACTGCACCCTCATGGTAAAACTATTTCAGTAGTGAATCATAGAATTCCTACAGTGCAGGTGGTGGTCATTTGGCCTATCAAGCCCACACCAATCCGAATCCCACCCAAGCACCATTCCCATAACCCCACATATTTACTATGCTAATCCCCCTGATACTAGGGTCAATTTAGCATGGTCAATCAACCTACCCTGCTCATCTTTGGACTGTGGGAGGAAACTGGAGCACCCAGAGGAAACCCACGCAGACATGGGGAGAATGTGCAAACTCATATTATCATGGAATCCCTACAGTACAGGAGGCCATTCGGCCCATCGAGTCTGTACCGATCACAATCTCACTCAGGCCCGATGAGTGGTATAGTGCGGTATTCCCTTTTCTGTTAGTCTGAAAGTCACAACATGATCTTTAGTGATTTCTAAAATATATGCATGAAAACACAAAGAATTGTAGGCCATCTCAAGCCTGCCCCACCATGCAATAAGATCATGGCTGATCTGATCGCCACTTTAACTCCACTTTCCTGCCTGTCTTCATAACCTTTGCAAATCAAAATCTAACTCAGCCTTAAAGATATTCAATTACCTGCTGCACAAACTTGCACTCAAAATAAATTGAGTGTCCGTGCATAATTCCTAGTCCAGGATTAAAAGTTAGATCAGGATGAATTTTTATTTAAAACAAGAATATAGGATTAGAAGTTTTCTTTTCATCCTCTCATGGAGGTATGCATATGCTGTGCAGAGGGAAAGAAGATCAGGGCAAGCAGGATCAGAAAAAGTGAGGGGGGGGGTTGGAAGGCAACTAGAGCTGATGTGGAGCAGAGGATAGACGAGGGAATAGAAAAAAAAATGGGAAAAAGCAATGACCAGAGGGAGAGGCATATGGGTAGGGAAAGAGGCAACAGGGGAGATGGGGACAGAGGAGGGGAGGATAGGTGAAGAGAGATAGGAATGCTGGACAGGCAAGTGAACAGAGTACATGAAGAGGAGAAGCACTGGGGTTGATCGATTAATTCCCAAAGGGTGCGCGCGGCGCGCCACACTGGTGCGGCAAGAGAGGATGGTAAGTGTGGCGGGAAGATTCAAGGACAATCAAAGAAACATTTAAACATGGATAGATATTTTTCCAAAGTGAGAGCAAGAGCATCGAGTGATGCTGAGGACGATCTGAGTCCACGTTGTGATCCAGAATCGCCGTTCGAACAGAGTGCTGAAGAAGTCATTTAATTCTACACCAGTAGCAGGCCCAAGCAAACCTCTAAAAAAAAGAAAGTTTGTCGACAATATATGGATAGCTATCAGAGTCTCGTTTTCACATGGACTGGAGATGAAAACGTGCCTCGGCCTATGTCTTTGATCTGTGGTGAGAAGCTTTCCAATTCCAATATGGTCCCAAGCAAGGTGAAAAGACATCTGTTGTTAAAACATGGAAATCTGGCAAACAAGGATGTTCAATATTTTGGAAGGTTTTGGAACAGCAGAAATGCCAATGATCATATTTTGAAAAACAAATGACAGTCTCAGATAAGATGCAGATTGTATCTTACCAAGTGGCTGAATGGATTGCTCAACAGACAAAACCACATACAATAGCTGAAAAATTGATTCAGTCTGCCTGCAGCTTGATTGTGAAAACTTTGTTTGGTGCTGATACTGAGCGGGAAGTTATGGAAATTCCTTTGTCTGATAATACAATTCGCAGAAGAATAGTTGATATGTCAGCTAATATTGAGAAGCGTGTTTCCGAAAGTATGAAGAATTCTAAATTTGCCATTCAAGTTGATGAATCGACCGACATTAGTGGAAAAGCACAGTTGCTTGCCTATATCAGATTCATTCACAATGACGAAATAATCATACAATTTCTATTTTGCAAGGAACTTGAAAAACATACCAGAGGACAAGATATTTTCCAAACCTTGTCTGAGTATTTGGAAAAAGTTGAGATTTCATGGGATTCTTGTATTGGAATTTGTACGGATGGAGCGCCATGTATGATAGAGGCTTGGCGGCACTCAAACAAAAAAATCCAGATGTAATATCAACTCACTGTTTTTTTACACAGAGAGGCATTAATCACCAAGACCCTTGTAACTGATTTGAAGTTGGTTCTAGATCAGACTGTGCGCATTGTGAACTTCATCAAAGCAAAACCACTAAAGGCGCGGTTATTTGCTCAACTCTGCAAAGACATGGAATCAAAACATCAATGCTTAATTCTGCACTCGGCAGCTCGCTGGATGTCCCGCGGAAAAGTTTTAAATCGGATGGTGGAACTGATGAATTAAGAGAATTAAGAGAATTGTACCACCAACTGGATGACAATGACTGGTGTGCAAAGCTGGCATATTTGGCCAATATCTTTTCCCGGTTGAATGTGCTCAATGCCAGTATGCAAGGCCGCGATGACAATATCCTCACAACTACAGACAAACTAACTGCATTCAAAAAAAAGCTTCAGCTCTGGCTCGGAAGAGCGATGCAACATAACCTTGAAATGTTCCCACTGGTAAAAAGTTTTAAAACGAGCAATGAATTGTACGGCCTCATACAGGAACATCTTGCAACACTGGTAGAAAAGATTGATCATTACTTCCCATCATTGTCCACAGAAAAATTCGACTGTGTTAGAGACCCCTTTGCGAATTCCAGCTGTTGAGGTCTGACATTGGATGGAGGAGGAGGAAATGGCCTGCATTTCGAGTGATCGCACCTTGAAAATGAAACACGGGAGTATGTCACTGGACTCTTTTTGGATATACAACCAGAAACAGTATCCACACATCTCTTCAAGAGCATTAGCTATTCTTCTACAGTTCTCCACGACATATTGTGAACAGGTCTTTTCAGCTCTTGACAAATATCAAAGACCAGAAAAGAGAAAGGCTTCTTTGTGTTGATGAGGAGATGAGAGTTTGTCTGTCTCAAATTAGACCTAATATAAATGAGATTACCCGACAAAAACAAGCTCACACCTCTCATTGAGTTGGTATACTTACTTAAGGTTACATATCTTGTCTATAAGTATATTTTGGGAATGAATCATGATTTTATGTAGCTGCATTGTTTTATACTTTCTGGATGTCCCATGATCATATTATAAAGTAGTTGTTTTCTATGCTATGAATCAAGCACTGCTCGGAGTTGTTTTTTTTGTTTTTGAATGTATTTATCATCAATAACAAAATTCGGTGGCACAAGCAAATTTTTATTCCAAAAGTACAGCCCAGTGAAAAAAGTTTGGGAACCACTGGATTAATTGGCAAGGTGAGAGCAACAAACAGCATCTTAGTGTCAATTTTCCAGGAGGAAGCAGGGCATTATAATGGACCAAGGTCAATCTCTCTTCCCAGTAGAAGGGACTAGGATCAGTTGCCAAAAGCAAGGATGGGGAGAGAAACAACAGCACCCTGGTGAGAGTAGAGGACGGTCAAGGTGGAGATGACAACAGTGATATTCAGTTTGGGAGGAAGGTTACTAGATTTGAACATATTTATAAATACCATGGCAAGCCAGGCAGGTAGAACGATGGGAATGGGAAAAGGCTATTTCCAAGGACCGGACAGGACAAAATGCTTATCTGAAAAAGTGATGGGGGTGTTGGGAAGCAGATTTTTTTAAGCTTCCCCATTTTATTGGAATTGGAGGTGCTGATGAGGCAGGCAATAAAACTGATAGCCAGGCTGCAATCAATAGGAAGTGTCTAATGGAGGGTGCAGGCGGCAGTGGTTGCAGCTTAGATTTTTCTAGTCAGAAAACACTACAGAACATTTAGGACTTGGGTATCCCATTAGCTCAAGTAAAGGATAACAAAAACAGAAAATGCTGAAAAATCTCAGCAGGTCTGACAGCATCTGTGGAGAGAATAGAGCCAATGTTGAGTCTGGATGACCCTTCGTCAGAGCTCAGGTAAGAGGCCAGAGGATGGGATCCAGATGGAGGTAGGTGAGAGGATCTACTGAACTGGGGGGAGGACTCCTGCCTAAAGGAGGGAGCACGGAGACAAAGGCAGCAGGAGAAGAGTTCAGCATCATGTTAAGCCCGAAATTCATCGAGGTGAGGACATAAAGGTATGAAGCCGAGTCCTTTGCTGAGTACAACATGCTCAGCCTCAGAGAGGGGAAGGTCAGAGGGTATGGTAGATAAGCAGCAAAAGCTGGGGTTAGGAGGGATAGGGTCCGAGGAACATGAGGAGGTGAAGGGTCCTGGAATCGATGAGTTGTTGGAGCTTGCGTTCCTTAACTAAAAAGAGAAAAAGTTTCTTGTTAATGCGTCGGATGAGACAAAGAATTAAGTGAAACCGGGAACCAGGACAGCTCTCAGAATGAGTTGGTGCTGCTGGAGAGAGATAGAAGGTGTGCATATGGCACTGAGCGTGGATCTCAGGATGCGGCGAGAACCGCAGTGTGAGAAACGTTGCATGTCCTGGAGATACCTGTAAACCTCGGTGGATTTGAAAGATGAGGGGTGGAACTTCAGTCAGAATCCACGTGGGGTAAGTTGGAGACGGAGACAATTGCTGAGGAAGGAAATATGGTTGTGAAAACGAGTTTTGGTAAACATCTTGTCAACCACCAGGAGGGAAATGGAAAGCACAGGGTGAAAGAGACAAACGGAAATTCTATTGGAGAGAAGAGCAGTACTTCAGGTTAGACATACTTGGAAGAGAAGTGGCAGGTAGTTAAACACCAAGATAAAAACAAATACTGGATAAAAACAAACGCGGATACTGGAACCTGAAACAAAAACAGAAAATGCTGCAAAATCTCAACAGGTCTGACAGCATCTGTAGAGAGAGAGAATGGAGCCATTGAGTCAGGATGCCCCTTCGTCAGAGATGGAGAACTTTTATTTAAAAAGGTAAGTTGTCAGAGTTCCAGATCACCATAGGCTCCTCTCCCCTGTGAGGGGGAAGAACTGACTGGTGGAGATTTTAACCCGAGGACCACCACACCTCAGGCAAGGTACAAGGCTGAGAAGGGGGGAGCTTCATTAAGAACCTCAACCAGTACTGGAATTGAACCTACACTGTTGTCATCTGTGTCAAACGGGCCACTGAAAATGGGATTAATAAAGCACTCTGGGACAATTGGGCAAGAACTAAAACAGCAGGTTGCAGCCCAAAAGATAAATAGGCTGCAGCTCAGATGACTGAATGCACAGGAAATAGGCCATCCCAAAGACAATGGACACACACTGGTCAAACATACTAGTTTACCAGACCAAGGGGAGCCTTAACCCCTTATTTGGGAGGGAGGTCTGTGACCTACGTGCCTCCAGCACCTACAGGCCTGGCCGTACACACCCAGAGAACAGTGTGGCAGCACCTGATTGGACTCTTATTGATCAGGCTGATCAAGCCCTGATCGATTGACTGACAAGAATCAGGAGCCGCCCATAAAGGACACGAAACCAAGGAGGGATAAAAGGTGCTGCACAACAGCTCTCTGGCTCCCTCTCTGACTCCATGAATGGGCTACAACAATGGTGACCACTGCCAGCTGCGAACAGCACGAGGAGAGCCGGCACACCCGAGAAGGAAGGAAGACCAGAGCCAAAGTGCAAGGCCAGACTATGCAGAGGACTACAGGGACCAGCGCACAGATAAGGCCAATATCTGCCTGGGTACTTGCCAGTCACACAAAGTTGTCAGGTCTGATTTCCACTAGCCTTTGGTGATGTCATGAGGCACTTCACACAAACAACCCAGCTCTAATTATGCTCTGACAAAGGGTCATCCAGACTTGAAACGTTAGCTCTATTCCTTCTCCAGGGATGCTGTCAGACCTGCTTCATATTTTCTAGTATTTTCTGTTTCTAAATGTTGTTCCTTGCTCTGCATTCCCAACCACAGGAAATAGTTTTGCCACCTACCCTAGCAAACGTTCTGATAATTTTAAAACACATCAAATTAGATCACAACTTTTAAACCTATGGGAATACTATGTAACCTGTTTTCATAATTTAACCCCAAGGTCATTCTGTGTCCACATTTTATGTCCACCTGAGGTTTAATGTCACATTTGAAAGACAGCACACGATTGGTGCAGCCCACCCCTCAATACTACACTGTAGTACTAGTCTATAGCTTGTACTCAAAACATAGGCTAGTCAGCAGAATGGAAAGAAATCAAGTTTATACTGATGGGAAATGAATTGCATAACATCCTAGAAATTTCTACACCAAGTGCATCACAAGAGACAAACCTGTTTTTACCCTCTGGAGCTTTCTAGGAGGCGAGGTGTTAAAAGGCAATCAGTGCAACATGCACATTACCAAATGTTATACAATGCAAAAAAAATTCATCACTCCAAGTGTAACAACGTCAAGCATTCGTGCCAATACACATCACCTACCACTATCTCATATCCTTCATTGATCACCTCTGCCAGTCATCTGGGTGCCATGGGAAATCACTTCTGCAAAGTGCAATCACTTCAAAATACCGAAGCAGGTTTCCTCCCACAGTCCAAAAGGCATGCTGGTTAGGTGCACTGGTTATGCTAAATTCTCCCTCAGGTGTAGCCGAACAGGCACTGGAGTGTGGTGACTTGGGGATTTTCACAGTAACTTCATTGCAGTGTTAATGTAAGCCTACTTGTGACACTAAAATAAAAACTTAAAACTTAAACTCATAGCAGGCGAGGAGCAGACCATGGAAATGTCCATTGGCCACGGGCAGGATTTTCCAGTTGAGGTGTGGCCAGAAAATCCCACCCAAGAACTCCAACAGATTTTAAGCAAAATAAAAAAAATCTAACCTAGCTAATTACCACCTTATTAGTTGACTCAATTAGCAAAATGATGGGAGGGATCGTTGGCAGTGTTATCACACAGCGCTTGGCTTTAACCTGCTCGGAGGCTCAGTTTGGGTTCTGCCAGGGCCACTCAACCACTGACCTCATTACAGCCTTGAGCCAAACAGGACAAAAAGAGTTGAACAAGAAGTGAGAAGCCCTTGGCATCAAGGCAAGATCTGACTGAGAATGGCATCAAGAAGCCCTCGCAGAATTGGAGTCAATGGGAATCAAAAAGGGAAAACAAGAAGATGGTTGTGAAGGTCAGTCAGCTCAGTTCCTGGATATTACTGCAGGGATTCCCCAAGGCACTGTCCCAAGCCCAACAATTTTCAGCTGCTTCACCAATGACCTTCCCTCCACCTATAAAGGTGGAAATGTTCACTGATAAACACCATTAACAACTCCTCAGATACACATGCAGTTTGTGCCCTTATGTAGCAAGACCCGGATAACATTTAACCTTGGGTCAACATGTGGCAAGCTATATTTGTGCAGCACAAGTGCCAGGCGATGACAATCTACAAGAGGAAATCAAACCAACTCCCACTGAAATTCTCTGCCATTACCAGTGAATTTCCTGGGGAGTTATCACTGACCAGGAACCGAATTGGACCAGCCATATAAATAGTGTGGCTACAAGAGGTCAGAGGCTGGGAATTCTTTGGCAAGTATCCAATATCTTGACTCCGCAAAGTCTATCCACCATCTACAAGATACTCGTCAGGAGTATGACAGAAATGCCCTTCACTTTGCTGGGTGAGTGTGTGTATCTCTGCAACATTCAGCAACACTCTAGGCCAACATCCAGGACAAAGCTGCCTGGTAGATTGGCACCCTACCACTGACGCACAGCGGCAACAGCATGCATCATCTACAAGTGGTTCCCAATCTTGTGTGTCATGGCACACCTCTATGCTATATTAAAAAATCCTTACTGGGAACCTTGTTTTTAAAACTTCTGCCTGTCCTTGCCTTTTTCTAAAAAACCTTCTCCCTGTCTTTCTCATTTCTCTCAGCATTTGTACACCCTTGAGTTTTCACTTTTTATGCAGGCACTTGGGACCTTTGTCTTCAGCTCCCAATGGTCATGCACATGGGCCTAACCAACATAAAAAAATCTGCTACACAGTGGCTCTTTCCCAGCTAGCGCTTCCATGGAGGGCCCCCCCGAGATTCATCAGGTCTTGGAGATGCCAATCACAGATGAAGACGAAGGTTAATTTCAGCTTAATTGCATGAATTTTGAATCTTTTTTCATGGCACAACAGTTGGGAACTACTGATCACGATACACAACTGTAACTCACCAAGGTTCCTTCAGCAGCACCTTCCAAACCAATGACATTCACCATCTTGAACAAGGGAGGGGCCATGGGAATACCACCATACGCAAGTTCCCCTTCAAAGCCACATGTGATCCAAGTATGCATCTATATTGCTGTCCTTTCACTGTCGCTGGGATGAAGCTCCCTTCCCACAGAACTGTGGGTATACTTATGAGACACAGGCTGCAGTGAGTGAAGTAGGTGGCTCATCATCACCTTATCAAGGGCAATAAGGGATGGGCAACACATGCTGGCTTAGCTAGCAATATCCATATCCAGGAAGGAATAAAATAGTTAATATTGCAAGCAACTGGAAGCTTAGAATCACAGGTTCAGATTATATAGTGATCAGCAAATCATGCAGCCAAATCTACATTTTCTCTCTCAGTTTAAAAGACTGCATTGCAGTCAGTGAACATTGTATTAAATTTGAAGTACTAGTAAATTACAATTTCAGCTAGAATGTGTATTCAGGGCAAAGGATGGAGGAGAGTGTTGAAAAGGCATGTGACACCGCCAGTACATGGAAGGGTGGTAGCTTTTGGGGGAAGATCTATAGAAGAATGGACCAGGAAGTCATGAAGGAAAACATTCCATCAGAATGCTGAAAGAGAAAATGGCAAGGGAAAAGGAACATGTATTTGGTGTTGGCAGAAAATGATCTGTTGAATGAGACTGGTGAGGAAGATGTGAGAAAAAGGGGAACCCCATCGTGTTTCTAGGGAACGAAACATGGCATTGTCAGAACAAGTGTGACAGATACACTGGGAGAATGGAACAGAGTCCTCAGACAGCATGGTGAATGGAAGAGTAGTCAAGTTAGCGGTGGAAATCAATATTTAGAAAAAAAGCCCCAATGCACATCAATTTGATCAATACATGGCAATTCCTCTGGATTGTTCCATTAATACTTTAAAAAGCTTCTCAATTTTAAGATATCAGATCAACAATTATGAAAAAGGAGCTTGGTGTAATGTTAAAAAAGTGTATTTAAACCCAATTTGATCAGCATTAGATAGAACATGCAAACAAAAACATCATAAAGATGCAAAGTCTTCTTTATTAAACAGACTGGACATAAATAGACCCCAAAATAAATATGCATTTGACCTAGTCTGGAATATTACAGCTCTGCTACTTACGCTGAAACAGTTATAGTCCCCATGATGAGGGAGTTATATTTACCAGATTAATATTTGTGGCAAACATGGCCAGGTTCTGTATTAAGCGAATAATGGATGTTGCAGGTAAATTTCAGGGAGTAAAATTCAAATTATTGTATGAAAACAAACTAGCATGCCTCACTGACCATTGAACTATTTCACATGTTCCAGTGCGAAGTGTACAATCAGTCCCAAAATATCCCAGAGCAAGGATAAGTTAAGTTCTGTTGTGGTGCCTTTTAACAGGCATCAGGAAATATTCTCACTGTACTATCCTATAACTTAATCACAAACTATAATACTGCTAATTTCGGTTTTAGAGAAAATTCTTGACCTCATTTTTCCAAATCATCACACATCTCGAACCATCCTGAAATTATTGTTCTCCTTCTGAGAAGATGGCTCTATGCAGAATAGAGTTGGTGATTTAAAGAGGTTTACAATTAAGGCATCAACTTTCATCTTGTCCACTTCACTTTAAGTGATCTCAGTTGAATCAGAATACCAAGAGCAAATGATTCTCACCACCTTTGCTGGAAAAAGTAACTCTGACAGTCAGCTATGATTTACCATAGCTCATGAGCTTCACTGTTTAAACAAACCAGATCATGAAAACCCAAATTATTCTGTACAAAGACGAAAGTTCAACTGACATGAGTGACTGGAGTAAACCAGTTTGCATGGTTAGACTGCATGCAAACCTGGGTTGAAGTCTCAGCCTTCGTTCAGTTTCATTTTGAACCCCTGGGTTGCGTCAGATAACTCAGCTGATAATTTGAGAGTAGGTGAAATATTTGACCAATGGAACAAAACAGCAGACTGCACGTCAGCAACACCCGAATTAGTTGGTCAGAAGCAGAGAGAGTGGTTTGAAGATGGCCACCCATTCTCCAGAATTCACAGTCTATAGTTTGGGGGGAAAAAAAAGAATAAAACTTTCTGAAACACGCACACAGGTCCTTTAGTGCTACAACAAACTTGAAATGGAATTGTTTTTGCAGGTATTCTATACACTGTAAATGAGCACATCTAAAACACAAGAAAGCAAAGTTGTAAGTAAATGGGTAAATTTCTGAGCAGGTTGGAGGAAATAAATATACAAGGATAACTTCAGTCAAATGGGATGTAACAAAACAAACAGCCAAACAAGGTATAATCTCAATGGCAATTGATGCAGAAAACAACAGACTTCTAATATTCATATCCAGAGTGGGCAGCATGAATCCCCACCCCACCCCCCTTGTACCTGAATAGTCCAAACATTTACATCTACTTCCACTAATACAGTTGTACTTTCCCTAACTTCTTTTCAATATTTAATAGAAGGCAATCACTGCAATGACAAACACACTCATCCACTTTCTTGGGTACATACAAATAATTCCTGGCATCCAAACTGGGAAACCCATCATGCAGCCTGCCAGTATAATGCCATTGGTTTTCAACTCGTTCAAATTTGAAGTTATGACACAATAAATAGAAAATAGCATCAACTTTGAAAAGGAATATTGCAGTGGATTTAACACGTATTGCTATTATAGTATAATATTGCAGTTCAGTTTACAACTTAAGCATAAAATCAAAGCACTTGAAGTATTGCTACCAAGTTGCTTCACATCAAAATAATAGATGGCTTATTGAAGCAGCTATGATGTACATTAACCCAAAGTGGGTCCAAGGGCCATTATACTGGCAGTACGAGCAGATCCCATTCTTTCAGGTTGATCTTGAGGTTTTCTTGTTTTCACATGCTCTGCATATTAATTTCACATATTCTACCCACTGCACATTGTCATATACACATACAATACAGTACATCTACTGGTAAATGTCGAGTGATATCAATAAACAAATGTATAGACTAATTAAAAAAGGGTAGTTCAAATGCAGTCTATATACAGCAAATAAAGGGGCTACTGTTCAAATTTTGAAGTTACATTGCTGAAGTTTCATGAAGATTTTCTTCCCTTTAGTTCTCATTAAATGGGTAAGAGTCAAGACAGCATCCTACATGAAAAATTTGCAACTGAATGGGCATGATTAAATAGTGCTTACTTTTAATTAGCATTTAAATGTAAAAATATTTGCATTGGGTGTGCAGAAATAGAAAGGAGTTTAAAAAGTATCAATTTACAGACACACCATTATGGTGCACCCTATTTTGTTCATGTCAATAAACATTAACCCTTTGTTTAAAATTCTACAAGTTAAACTGATAGATATTTTCCCATATTTGGAAATCAAAGCAGATCATAGATATTACAGGAATAATGGCAAACATTTGTAGGGATTTTTAAAGTCTTTAGTAAAGTTGATAGAATGCAAGGTCTGCAGCAAGGTTCTGTCTGAAAAAATTGTGAATTATTTGACTTGTCTCGAATCAAGATTTTAAAGTTATTTGCAGTAGTGATAATGCACTGCAACTATGTGCAAGCTCAAATTCTCTCAATTATATACCAGCTCTTCTGCACCTCCCATGAGGAAAATAGGAAATACATTGCCTATTTGGGTCACATTCAGGCAAATTTCACAGGTATTTTAAATGTGCAGTATCACTAGCTAGCACCAGATATCACCTCATGCTGCAACACCTCGGGCAGAAATGGAACATACAAACTTCAGTTTCATGGAACTAAGGGCTGAAAATGAGAGATGTGCCCAGAAGTGAATTAAATCATCCCCGTCATCACAGCATTCTGCAAAATGTAACCTTGTGTAGTTAAGATACAAAACCATGTGATATGACAAGGAAGGTCTTTCCCACTACTGGAACAATTAAGCCTAAGAGCGATTTGCTTTGTTACAAAAGGTTTGAATACAAATATGCAGTATTTCAACAATTAAAAATTATATGGCCTGATTTCTTCATTGTGTAGAAATGTTTCAAACGATTTAAATATTCACATTGTAGTAAACTTCATTTAGGAACACATCTGTATAAGAAGAGTCTGAAGGCTATTAACACGATGTGCAAAGATTTCCATTTCAAGATGAATCGTGATCCATACTGCAGCCAAGGGCCTCAATATCATGGCTGATATCAGAAATCATTCTGTCCCATTCATCACCTTCAGAAGGCACCGATTGATCATCTGAGCCTGCAGTTGCTCCATTGCCATTCGTAGTTGAATTGGACGCATTACTCAAAGTTCTTCTATATCGGCCAAAACTGTCCGTTATAATGCCCCTTCCATCCTTGACACCAATAGTTTCTAGGAAATTTTCAAAATGTAAGCTGTCTTTTTCTGGAATGAAAGGCCGGAGCCCTAGAATACAAAAAAGGGCATGACTATTTAAATACAGAAGCAAAACTCAATGGAACTTTTGCATACAAAAGTTCACATCCCATTGCATTGTTCCAAAAGGTTACTCAAGATACACAACAAAATATCAGTCCAGATTTATTAAAATTTCAGTGCTGCTGACATCTGACACATTAGACTTATGTCAATTTGGTGGAACGTGCAGTGAAAAATCAACTAAATATTGCCAGATAAAACATGTCTAAGGGGAGGGGAAAGTGGAGTAGTAGTACTAGTGAAGTCTAACAGTACAAGTAGAAACAACTAGCAGCATGATTGATGCAAAATCCAGAATAGGTTTCAGTTAATAGACAAGGGACCCATCACTTTACTAAAAGGCTACTCTGTAGACTAAAGGAAGAGAGATGGAGGAAAAATACACAGACAAAATTATGGCATGCACAGAATAAGTATTGGATATTCAAAAAGAAAAAAGGGAATTAAGCTTTTACAGTATGTGCAATACTCCTTTGTCACTCAATTCAATAGTCCAAAAAAGAATCACTACTAAGTCTTGCAAATGAACCAAAAGATAGAGGACATGATAATAATGACCACAACAAAGTAAGGTTTAAGATTTTTCAGTCAGAGGGAGAATGGATGACCACCAGTCAGAAAAAGGGAGGTAAGCAGGTGGTTGGGAAGGCCCTAGAGTGCACCTGACTCAAGAACCATTTTTCTATTATTGTTGTATTGTAAAGCTATTAAAAGATGTAGTGAAAACATATTTCCTTAAAAGAAATGCAGAATATGGGTAATTTTGATAGTAAATGATACTACACATGAAATTCAATGTCTATTTCAGTCAGTGGGAACAATATCCTTTGTTCCTGTGTGCTGTGTTTTAATTAATTTGCAATGCTGCAGGTCTGTAATAGATAATTTATTGTATTTGAGCAATTTTTTAAACCAAGCTAAGCCAATAGTGTTAAACCAGAAACCAAAAGAGAAAATGCTGGAAAATCTCAGCAGGTCTGGCAGCATCTGTGAGGAGAGAAAAGAGCTGATGTTTCGAGTCCAGATTATCCTTTGTCAAAGCTGGATTTGAAACGTCAGCTCTTTTCTCTCTTTATAGATGCTGCCAGACCTGCTGAGATTTTCCAGCATTTTCTCTTTTGGTTTGATTCCAGCATCTGCAGTAATTTGCTTTTATCCAGAGTTAAATCAGAAATCAGCTATTTGCAAAAATCGGGAATTCACTTTCCCAAAAGGCAGTGTATGCCGTGTCAAATGACATTTCAAGACCAAGATTGATAGATATTTGTGAGCAAGAATATCTAGGAAAATTGAGTATGGTGGGTAACCATGTCCCAAGAGCATGGTGAAACATGCTCAAGGAGTTGAACAGCCTACTCCAGTTAGGCAATTTAGTACCAAATTATTTGTTTTTACTCAAAATTAAATCAAGAAAAATCAATGCAAAAAACAAACTTTTTTTAACCAACTATTTTACTCCAAACCTAGAGCTGGTCCTATAACCTACCAAGTAAAAGAAATTTTCTGCCATCACCATATAACTGTCGAAGACTGATGCAAAATTCATGAATTGAGGCACCGTTTCGATATTCATGCAGAAGCATAGCAAACTTCTGGATTTCTTCAGATGTCAACTTTGTTCTCAGCTGCAAAACAGAATTCACAATTATATTGCATGCAAAGGATCAGAGATTGTGACCTGAAACTTATAAATTCAGTCCCTACACAATGCTGTCTTAGTGTAAAATTAACTTTACTCCAATATGTTCAACCAAATTTTCTTCAGAGAACTGGATAATCACATTACAGCAACGCACAATAAATGTGCACGTTCAGAAGCAAATAAAAAGGTTTTAAATTTTTGAATTATTTAACTGGTTTCAACTTCTAGGTGAGTTTTTAAAAAAACCTGTCTGAAATCAAAAGCGACTGTCTAATTAAATGTTACAAAACACAAGTGCAATACTAAAAAACCTTTCAAGTTAATGAAAACTGGTACTACATATTGACCATTTGTCATCTTACCAGGTCATGAATTGGATCTTACTTGTGCTGCATTCACATTGTAGCTATCAGTTTGAGACTAGTAGCTGCAGAATTGGATCCAGCCAGGTGGTATCCTGGCTATACTGCTCATCTAAAACTGCAATTCTCTTCAAATTTCTGTGCATACATGGTAGTATGCATATGTAGTCCTCCTCTGCCAGCTACTAGAATTTAAATATTTAGAGTGAAGGCAAGAGCATATTCAAACTCCAAACATTAAATTAACTCGACATACTTTTTTTAAAAAAAAGTGCGCTCAGAGAGATCAATGAAACATTAAGCGTGTTTTAACCTGAATTTGATACCACAGTGGAAGTGTTCCATTTGATATCAAACCCACTAATGAAGCTACAGTATAAGCACTTCAATTATTTGAAGGAAAGTGCCCACTGGGTGCAAAAGAAATCTCGGCTCCAAGAATTCCTCCTCAATCATGACAACATATCAATTGCAAAGAGGTGCGTGCCATTAGTTACAAAGAACTTTTGCAATTTCCTAGGTTAGACTATTTCCAATCCAGCTTCCACGCTGCACATAATGTTGACACTTTGCCAAAATGGATATAGCGCAGCTTGATAAGATGTTAAAAAGTTTGTAAAATGCAAATGTAAAATTTGACAATATTTAAGAGTCAATTAAGCACACAGTATAAATCTTAAATTTGTCATCTTCATGATTCACATTGAGATGTTAGAATATTCACAACACTCCAAAGACTGCTCGTCTCATTTGAGTTAAATGACTAATCAATAGATGCCACAATCAAATGTCAGAATTTCTGCTGGATGAACTTGAGCACACCAATTAACTATCATACCAGAGGGTGGAGTTATAACTCACCCTTTAGATTCTGGACAATGTTCAAAGTATGGCATTTAGGATTTATAGGAAACACCTATAGAAGTATAAATATTCCAAACCTACTTGTCTCATTGTTCACAAAATATGCAACAAATCTGCAGGGTGTCTGACAAAAATTCAAAATTGAAATATTCAAATACCTTTAAAAGTGAAATTAAACTTCAGTTCTACTTATTCGTTCAAGGGACGTGGGCATCATTCATTTACTGCCCATCCCCAATTGCGCGAGGTGGTGGTGGTGAGCTACCCTCTTGAACTGCTGCAGTTCATTTGGTGTAGGTACATCCACAGCACCCTTAGGGAGAATGTTCCAGGATTTTGATTCAGTGACAGTGGAGGAACAGCAATATATTTCGAAGGCAGGATGTTGAGTGGTTTGGAGGGGAACTCCCAGGTGGTGTTCCCATGTGTCTGCTGCCATTGTACGTCAGTGGTGGAAAGCACAAATGTTTGTGGATAGGCTGCTAATCAAGCAGGCTGTTTTGTGCTGGATGGCGACTAGCTTCCTAGGTGCTGTTAGAGCTGCACTCATGCAGGTAAGTGGAAAGTACTCTATTACGCTCCTGACTTGTGCCTTGTAGAAAATGGCCAGGCTTTGGAGAGTCAGGTGGAAATTTACTCATCACAGGATTCCTAGCCTTTGACCTGCCCTGGTAGCTACTGTGTTGATACAGTTAATTAGCTCCTGGTCAATGATAACCCCAAGATATTGCTAGTGGGGGATTCAGCAATGGTAATGCCATTGAATGTCATGGAGTGATGGTTAGATCCTCTCTTACTGGAAATGGTTATTGGTATTTGCATGGTGCGAATGTTACTTACCTCTTGTCAGTGCAAGCCTGGATATTGTTCATGCCTTGCTGAATCCAAGGCAAAGCAGCCCATTTGATTGCTACTCTTTCCACAAAGATTCAATCCCTCCACCACAAATGAAGGTGGCAGCCATGTGTAGCACTGCAGGAACCCAAGGTTCCTAAAACAACACCTTTCAAACCCATAATCACTACCACCCAGAAGGTCAAGAGCAGCAGATACCTGGAAACACCACCACCGATGGAGGTTCCCTCCAAGTCACTCACCATCCTGATTTGGAAATATCATAGAATTCCTATAGTACAGAAGGAGGCCATTTGGCCCAATGAGTCTGTACCGACCACAATCCCACCCAGACCCTATTCCCGTAACCCTCATTTACCCCGCTAATCCTCCTGACACTAGGGTCAATTTAGCATGGCCAATCAACCTAACCTGCACATCTTTGGATTGTGGGAGCACCTGGAGGAAACCCACTCAAGACACAGGGAGAATGTGCAAACTCCACGCAGACAGTGACCAGAGGCTGGAATTGGGAGGCAGCAGTGCTAACCACTGCACCATCATGCTGCCCTAACGTCATTCCCTCACTGTCACTGGGTCAAATTCCAGGAATTTCCTCCCTAACAGCAGCGTGGGTGTACCTACATCTCGGACGGCCACAGTTCAAAAAGGCAGCTCACCACCACGTTCTGAAGGACAACTAGGGGTGGCAATAAATGCTGGCTTAGCCAACAATAACCACATCCCCTAAATTAATAGTAGTAGTACTTTGTTGTAGCTTCACCAGATTGACTCCTCATTTTCAAGTATGCCTGATGCTGCTCCTGTCATAGATTGCACCTCCCACTGAACAAGGACTGATCTCCTGTCTTGGAAGTAACGGTGGAGTGGGGGGGATCTACAATTCTGTTGCTACTGATGGCCCACAGCGCCTCAAAGTTGCCCAGCCTTGAGTTGCTAGATCAGTTCAAGATCTATCCCATTTTACACAGTGGTAGTCCCACACAACACAATCTGGGATATCCTCAATGTGAAGGCATGACTTTGTAACAGTAGGAGTGACCTCTGCACAGTCCTTTTGGCAACAGTCATGGACAGATACATCTGTGGCAGGTAGGATGAAATGAAGTCTGGCAACTGTATCGTTTAGGATTCAGTTAGCTCAGTCTGTACTGGTGCTACTCTTGGTAATGGACATTGAAGCTCCCAACCCAGAGTACATGTTGAGGCCTCCCAAGACAACTCCCCACATAGTCACCTCTGCTGGGAAGGTGATAGTGGTGACTGGGACATTATCTCTAAGGTTTGATTCGGAGAGTATGACTGCATCAGACTGTTGTTGGATTCATCTGGGTCAGCTATCCCCGTTAGTAAGGGGAAACTTGAGGGTTGACAGTTGCCATTTTTGGTGCTTAGATCGATGCAGGATGGTCCATCTGTTTTCCTGCCTTATATACAGGAAGCCATTTAGAACAAAGAACATTACAGCACAGGAACAGGCCCTTCGGCCCTCCAAGCCTGCACCGACCATGTTGCTCGACTTAACTAAAACCCCCTACCCTTCGGGGACCATATCCCTCTATTCCCATCATATTCATTTGTCAAGACGCCCCTTAAAAGTCACTCCCATATCCGCTTCCACTACCTCCCCGGCAAGGAGTTCCAGGCACCCACTACTCTGTAAAAAATCTGCCTCGAACATCTCCTTTAAACCTTGCCCCTCGCACCTTAAACTTATGCCCCCTAATAATTGACTCTTCTACCCTGGGAAAAAGCTTCCGACTATCCACTCTGTCCTTGCCTCTCAATCTTGTAGACGTCTACCAGGTCTCCCCTCAACCTCCATCGCTCCAGTGAGAACAAACCAAGTTTCTCCAACCTCTCCTCATAGCTAATGCCCTCCATACCAGGCAACATCCTGGTAAATCTTTTCTGTACCCTCTCCAAACCCTCCACATCATTCTGGTAGTGTGGCGACCAGAATTGAACACTACATTCCAAGTGCGGCCTCACTAAGGTTCTATAAAGCTGCAACATGACTTGCCAATTTTTTAACTCAATACCCCGGCCAATGAAGGCAAGCATGCCGTATGCCTTCTTAACTACCTTCTCCACCTGCATTGCCACTTTGTGACCTGTGTACCTGTACACCCAGACCCCTTTGCCTATCAATACTGTTAAGGGTTCTGCCATTTACTGTATATTTCCTATCTGTATTAGACCTTCCAAAATGCATTACCTCACATTTGTCCAGATTAAACTCCATTTGCCATCTCTCTGCCCAAGTCTCCAACTGATCTATATCCTGCTGTATCCTCTGATGGTCCTCATCGCTATCTGCAAATCCACCAACCTTTGTCGTCTGCAAACTTACTAATCAATCCAGTTACATTTTCCTCCAAATCATTTATATATATTACAAACAGCAACAGTCCCAGCACTGATCCCTGAGGAACACCACTTGTCACAGCCCTCCATTCAGAAACGCACCCTTCCACTGCTACCCTGTCTTCTTTGACAGACATGATGTGGAGATGCCAGCGTTGGACTGGGGTAAACACAGTAAGAAGTCTAACACCAGGTTAAAGTCCAACAGGTTTATTTGGTAGCAAAAGCCACTAGCTTTCGGAACAGGCTGTTCCTTCGTCAGGTGGGTGGGAGCTCTGATCACAAACAGGGCACAAAGACACAAACTCAATTTACATGAATAATGATTGGAATGATGGAACGCAAGACTCACATTCCAATCATTATTCATGTAAATTGAGTTTGTGTCTTTGTGCCCTGTTTGTGATCAGAACTCCCACCCACCTGACGAAGGAACAGCCTGTTCCGAAAGCTAGTGGCGTTCGCTACAAATAAACCTGTTGGACTTTAACCTGGTGTTAGACTTCTTGCTTTGACCGAGACAGTTTTGTATCCACCTTGCCAGCTCACCTCTGATCCCATGCGACTTCACCTTCTGCACCAGTCTGCAATGAGGGACCTTGTCAAAGGCCTTACTGAAGTCCATGTAGACAACATTCACTGTCCTACCCTCAATCATCTTCGTCACTTCCTCGAAAAACTCGATCAAGTTCGTGAGACACGACCTCCCCTTCACAAAACCATGTTGCTTCTCACTAATACGTCCACTTATTCCCAAGTATGAATAAAGCCTGTCGCGAAGAATCCTCTCCAATAATTTCCCTACCACTGATGTAAGGCTCACTGGCCTGTAATTACTTGGATTATTCTTGCTACCCTTCTTAAACAAAGGAACAACATTGGCTATTCTCCAATCCTCTGGGACCTCCCCTGTAGCCAGAGAGGATACAAAGATTTCTCTTAAGGCCCCAGCAATTTCCTCCCTTGCCTCTCAGTATTCTGGGGTATATCCCATCAGGCCCTGGGGACTTGTCCACCTTGATGTTTCTCAAGAACCCCAATACCACCTCCTTATTGATCTCAACATGACTCAAACTATCTACACATCCTTTCCCAGACTCATCATCCACCAAGTCCTTCTCTTTGGTGAATACTGACGCAAAGTACTCCTCTGGCTACATGCATAGATTCCCTCCCTTGTCCTCGAGTGGGCCAACCCTCTCACTCCTTATATATACAAAGCCTTGGGATTTTCCTTAATCCTGCTGGCTAATGCTTTTTCATGACCCCTTTTAGCCCTTCTTACTCCTTGCTCAAGTTTCTTTCTACTGTCCTTGTATTCCACACTTGCTGCGTGTTCCCAGCCTCCTAGCTTTGACAAATGCTTCCTTTTTCTCTTTGACTAGGCTCACAATATCTCGTTATCCAAGGTTCCCAAAACTTGCCATACTTAACCTTCATCCTTACAGGAATGTGCCAGTCCTGAATTCCTATCAACTTACACTTGAAAGCCTCCCACATGCCAGATGTTGATTTGCCCTCAAACATCTGCCCCCAATCTACATTCTTCAGTTCCTGCCTAATATTGTTGTAATTAGCCTTCCCCCAATTTAGCACCTTAACTCGAGGACTACACTTATCTTTATCCATCGGTACCTTAAAGCTTACTGAATTGTGGTCACTGTTCCCAAACTGCTCCCCTACTGAAACATCGACCACCTGGCCGGGCTCATTCCCCAATACCAGGTCCAGTATGGCCCCTTTCCTAGTTGGACTATCTACATACTGTTTCAGGAAGCCCTCCTGGATGTTCCTTACAAACTCTGCCCCATCCACGCCCCTAGCACTAAGTAAGTCCCAGTCAATATAGGGGAAATTAAAATCTCCCACCACAACAACCGTTACTTTTACACTTAACCAAAATCTGCCTACATATCTGTTCCTCAATCTCCCGCTGGCAGTTGGGTGGCCTATAGTAAACCCCCAACATTGTGACTACACCTTTCCCATTCCTGAGCTCTACCCATATTGCCTCGATATACGAGCCCTCCGAGGTGTCCTCCCCGAGTACAGCTGTGATATCCTCCTTAACCAGTAGTGCAACTCCCCCACCCCTTTTACATCCCCCTCTATCCCATCTCAAACATCTGCATCCTGTAATGTTAACCTCCTGTCCTTTCCTTAACCAAGTCTCTGTAATGGCAACATCGTAGTTCCTAGTACTAATTCAAGCTCTAAGTTCATCTGCCTTACCTGTTATACTTCTTGCATTGAAACAAATGCACTTCAGTCCACCACACCCTCTGATTAGCAATCCCACCCTGCCTGTTGTTTTTCTGAGTCTTACTCTCTGGTTCCCTTTCAGCTAATTCACCTTTGCTTTGGTTCCCACTCCCCTGCCAAACTAGTTTAAATCCTCCCGTGTGACACTAACAAACCTCCCGGCCAGAATATTTGTGCCCTTCCAGTTTAGATACAACCGTCCTTCTTGTACAGGTTCCATCTGCCCTGGAAAAGACCCCAATGGTCCAGATATCAAACCCTACCTCCTACACCAGCTGTTGAGTCAATAGGCCTTTAACTGCAGATTTTTATTGAATTGGATTTCCATTTTGTGATGGGATTCAAACTTGGGTCCCTGAATTACTAGCTCAGTGTCAATATCAGTATGCCACCACCTCCCCAGGTGCCAAACCATGTAGAAAACTCCATGTACAAGTAATCAAATTTCCATGCACCCAAGAACAGAAAAGTGATAAGCAAATCTAACCTATAAAAAATTGGCCCTTTTGAGTAAAGGAATTACACATCTTCATGTTTCCAGGATGCTATGTACATTCACGCAAGTGAACATATCACAGCTGTGTTATCTGTTGAACACATTACAGGATGGGTCCAGGAGTCTTTCAGCAACTCTGTTCACCTTACTGGCAGGAAACTGTACAAATCACTGTCGACAGCATAAATATTTTCATTTGATCGCTATAAAGCAGAAACTAAAATAATAAATGTGGATTTGATACCATGTACAACAACTTACTGTCATCATATAATCCTGAAGCAGTTCAGCTGCAGAAGTACTGAGTTCACTGTCACTAACATTTTTGATTTGAGGTGATGGTAGAGTTGAAGATGGTGAATTTCTCCCCGTATCTGAACCCTGAAAAGACCTGGGCGAACCAAGAAAAGCTTGAAAATTTGATTGAGACTCCCAATGTCCAAAAACAAACCGACTTAAAATCAAAACCTTAAGCTCTAAACAGACATTGTTTTACACTATGAAATCAAAATTAGACATTTAAACTTTGGTCAGCATCCATCTCCATTTGGTCCAAGATTACATTAGATAAACAGCACAGAAACAAGCCATTTGGCATACCCAGTTCATGTTGGTCTTTATGCGCCACATTAAATTTACTAATGCAATCATCCATGCCCTCCTCCCTCAATTATCTAGCTTGCCCTTAAAAATATCTATACTATTTGCTTAAACCCCTCCATGGTAGCAAGTTCCACCTCCTCACCATTCTTTGGGTAAAGCTCCTTCTGTGCATTTAAATCCCATCATTAAAATGGCAACCAGAATTACACAAGTATGGTGCAACCAAGGTTTGATACAGGTTTAGCATAACAAATATTTTTCAGCTAGCAATTAATTGGTCACCTCCAATGCTGTAATCGACAAGAGGCATCAATAACTACCTCTGCCAGAGACTCTCCACCTTGTACAGCATGTCCTCTCCCTCTCTCCAAATCTGCTCGCTCTCTCCAACTCCTCTCCTAATGTCTTTTCTCTCAAAGTTAGTGAGAATTAGGTCAAAGCAAGTTATTCATTCTTACTGTTTCTTTTGCCACCTACTACAAGCATAGTTTGGTAGCTATACTCTTCAGAAGTGACAGCTTAGTTAGTATTATCGAACCACTTGTAGTGACGGGCCCCAAAATTCTCCCAGCCAGAGTAAGTTCTGTGCCTTTGCTACCATTACTGCTTCCAGCAAGTTACATTCAACAAGAAGTAGTGCTTTCAGGTGAGATGGGGGTGGGTGGGTACAGGATATGTCCAGAAATCGAGTTGCCTGGTAATTTACTAGTTCTTACTTCCCATGGCTGCAATGGCCTCCAATAGTAGTGGAAAGTAGGGCATAGCTGTGCACAGGTACTAGAAACAAACAGGTTCAGTTACGTGGCGGGACAAAAACAAAAGTAGGATGCTCCCCATTGAACAGAGAAGGTTAAGGGGAGATTCAATTGAGTCATTAACTAATATGATTGGTCTCTTATGGAGGAAATAAGAAGAAATTGTTTGCAGTGGCAGAAGGGTCAGAATAGATTTGAGGATAGGAAATTCAATAACTTGAGCGAAAGGTAATATCCTTCATAAGCAGGATCAAGTGTCCCAGCAGGCGAGGGGCAGACCATGGAAAGATCCATTGGCCTCGGCAGGATTTTACAATTTCAGGACAAGCATGACCACACAATCCCGTCCAAAGACTAAGTCGGGGGGTTCAGGTGGATTAGTTCTAAAACAGGCAAAAAGATAAAAATATCTAGTACTTCAATGATAAAAAAGGATATAAAATGAAAGGGAAACAGGGAATGGATACACTTATGGGTAGACTTAACTAAAAAGTGATTTAAGACTATATGGGAATTGTTTATAATCCTGGCGATAGCTGTGCTGTAGTAGAATGCATAAATAGAGATTAGGTAAGCGTGTAACAAAGATAAAATGGTTTTAATGGAGGATATCAATTTTCAAATAGATTGGGATAAGCAGGCTAGCTCATGTCAGAAAGGTTAATTTCTTATGCTCATAATAACTTCCTACTTGTGGTGGTAGGGGTGGGGGAAAAGAGTGCTATCATAGTTATCAATGTTCAAAAGCAAATTGCAACACTCCCAACATCACATATGCAACACAGACCAGCAAATGAACTGTGCATGAATCATTTGTACAGCCTTTACCAAAAAGTGTTGCAGGTTTAGGGGGAAAAAAAAAGAGGGCAATATACTTTAACTGAGTGGGTAACCTAAATTACCTGGCTTGTTTTCCCAGAAAAAGCGCACAAATCCTTCATAATAATCAACAGATGGCTACACTCCTATGTTTGAACAGAATGAATCATTTTAAATCTAAAAACTTGCAGGAAAAAGGAGGACTTGAAGTTTGAATACTCTAATCAAGCCAAGTAACCTATTAATCTGTATAACAATAGCACTTTTAATATAGAAAGTTAGCTCCCACAATAATGGTCAAAGAGAACTACATTAAGATACTTACAAGTTACTAATTTCTGCATCATACGGCTCTTTAACATCTGCTTTACTGGAATCATCTGTTTTCAAAAGAAATATTAAACAGTGCAAATCAAATATAAAGTACATTTTTCACCCTAAAGTTTGAAATCAAAGCTTTGTCTTTCACCAAGTGGGTAAAGACATCATTTAGTATTGTACTTATCCACGACACCACTAAATAGGCAGAAAAGCAAGACTGAATGAGCAGTTTAAACTGGTGAAATGAAAAGTTGAAAAATATCGAAGATCAACTTTATACAATAAATGTCTGGCATGATTATGCTGAATAGGGCAGAAGTCAGAAGGAAGCTATAATGTTTTTTTAAAATGTTTGTTAGAATCTCATATCACTGTTGCAATCAGTATTTGACTTAGTTGCACTGTATTGTCTACCACTTCTACCTCATGGTACATCACCACAACAGAAGTGGCAGTATACTTGTTCCTGTAGGTATGGTACTGAAGTGGGGAGCTGAGGGTCAAATGCCCAATTTTTTTTCCACCCTTGACTTCTTGTTCCAGGCTTGACTGTTGGTTCATGTTGGATTAGTCACCACCAAGGAGGGTGGATTTGGCCTTAATGTTATAGGCTGAAAAATGGTAGGAGCGGGATAGAAGAGGATGATTAAAATCAAAGGTACAGCCCAATCTACCACTCAACTGCTCTCCAGGTTTACTGTATTTGGGAAACAAGATTTTAGTTTGGAGAAACTTGACTTCCTTCACTGGAAAGCTAAAAGATGATTAATGGATGGAGTTATTTTGACAAGGGAGAGAGAAGCTGACCACTGGTTAGTGAACAAAGGAGGCAAGGATTTCGTTTTTGTTAAAATATGGACACTTCCACAATTGGCTACATTTAAAGGGGAGATATTTAATTACTGCAAACCTATTAATTCTGTTTCTGGCGCTGTTTTTGTTAAAGATTTCCAAGTTCTAACCTGTTGCTGGGTCATGGTAAACTATGGTTTCCACAGGTGTGAGAAGCCTGCATCACCTCACCCAAAAGAGGAGGATTTGATTAAGGTTTGACATTATATGGCAGACAACAGTGACTAGCTAACGCAACAAAGGATAAAGATTGAACGAGTGCCTCTGTCTGGAGGATTTATTCATTTATCCATCAGGCAGCTACCAAACAATTCAGTTTGTCTACACGCATCAGGGAAGAAAAACTGGAGGTGGTCCAATCAAATCTCAAACAATGACAGGGAAATCGCAAAACAAACAAATACTCCTGAAAAGGGTTACATTCCCTTCTACCCGATTTATTTTGGACTAATTTTTCAATGGCAGGAATCATATTTTGAAAATGAGAGCATATTACAGTAGGGGATAATACAAAACCCATCGAATCTCATTCCTTCAGATTTTAATCATTGTTGGGATCTAATATTAAAAAAACCTTTTCTTTGTCTATTGATTCAATTTCATGTACCAGATTTGACATTTAATTATTCTAACTTACACTTAACACCACTAAGATTTGTTAAAGACAGTTGTTTTCCCTGTTCACAGAGGTCCCAGATCACTTGTGGAGTGCTTTACTGAAATAGCTTTCTAATCACAGCAAGTGCCAATGCAAAAATCCAATGCAAAATGTTTGTGTGCACATGCGAAATTAATAGCTGATGCTACTCATTTGCCATGAACGACAGAATGCAGTCCATTTATCCAATTTAGTTACACAATGTTCCCTAAAAGTAACCAGGCCAAATATACAAAGTATTATAGAGGGATTTTCAATATGGCCCTTGTGTAAATTTTGTTGTCTCTACTTTTGCTCAAATCTAAATAATTCAACATTTAGATCCAGCTCCCCAGCTACAGTCATAGCTAGGGTGTAGAGAAAGATCAACGTAACATAAAAGGTAGGTCCATTCAAAAATCTGATGGCAGCAGGGAAGAAGTTGTTCTCGAGTTGGTCAGTACATGACCTCAGACTTTTGTATCTTTTTCCCTGACGGAAGAAAGTGGAAGAGAGCCATGTCCAGGGTGCATGGGATCCTTGATTATGCTGACTGCTTTTCCAAGGCAATGAGAAGTGCACCCAGCCACTAAAATTGGAACATGGTATTGCACATATGTAATTGGATCAAAAGCAGGTATTTGAAACAGTTATAATCTGATGCTCACTAGATTTCTAGAACCATAGAAAATTACAGCTCAGAAACAGGCCTTTTGGCCCTTCTTGTCTGTGCCGAACCATTTTATGCCTAGTCCCACTGACCTGCACTTGGACCATATCCCTCCACACCCCTTTCATCCATGAACCCGTCCAAGTTTTTCTTAAATGTTAAAAGTGACCCCGCATTTACCACTTTATCTGGCAGCTCATTCCACACTCCCACCACTCTCTGCGTGAAGAAGCCCCCCCCCTAATATTCCCTTTAAACTTTTCTCCTTTCACCCTTAACCCATGCCCTCTGGTTTTTTTTCTCCCCTAGCCTCAGCGGAAAAAGCCTGCTTGCATTCACTCTATCTATACCCATCAAAATCTTATACACCTCTATCAAATCTCCCCTCAATCTTCTACGCTCCAGGGAATAAAGTCCCAACCTATTCAATCTCTCTCTGTAACTCAGCTTCTCAAGTCCCGGCAACATCCTTGTGAACCTTCTCTGCACTCTTTCAATCTTATTTACATCCTTCCTGTAACTAGGTGACCAAAACTGTACACAATACTCCAAATTCGGCCTCACCAATGCCTTATATAACCTTACCATAACACTCCAACTTTTATACTCGATACTCCGATTTATAAAGGCCAATGTACCAAAGGCACTCTTTACGACCCTATCCACCTGTGACGTCACTTTTAGGGAACTCTGTACCTGTATTCCCGGATCCCTCTGTTCAACTGCACTCTTCAGAGTCCTACCATTTACCCTGTACGTTCTTCTTTGGTTTGTCCTTCCAAAGTGCAATATCTCACACTTGTCTGCATTAAATTCCATTTGCCATTTTTCAGCCCATTTTTCTAGTTGGTCCAAATCCCTCTGCAAGCTTTGAAAACCTTCCTCACTGTCCACTACACCTCCAATCTTTGTATCATCAGCAAACTTGCTGATCCAATTTACCACATTATCATCCAGATCATTGATATAGATGACAAACAACAATGGACCCAACACCGATCCCTGCGGCACACCACTAGTCACAGGCCTCCACTCAGAGAAGCAATCCTCCACAACCACTCTCTGGCTTCTTCCATTGAGCCAGTGTCTTATCCAATTTACTACCTCCCCATGTATACCCAGCGACTGAACCTTCCTAACTAACCTCCCATTACAAAAAAAAGCTCAGAATGGGTAAATTCAGCTAGAGCCAAAAGCTCATACCAGCATGTATATTTAATTCAGATCGGAATTTAATTCATTTAGTATTAACACCTACCACTGTATATAGACATGTGCTTAGTTGGGGTAGAAGCACCATCAAATATTGCTCTATCCAAAAAGTCTATTGTGGACTCTGTGTAAACAACTTGGAAGACTTGACTGAGAAGGGAACAGAGTTCTTCTGCAGCTGCCTAGAGGAAAAAAACATAAAATTGATGGATATATTCAAGTAATTAAGGTAAAATATAATAGTGATCAAGGAAACAAAAAATATTTCTTGTAGCACAATGCAGCCTCTCCCTTAATACAACATTTATGTTTGGAACAATTTTCCACTCTATATTTACATTTAACATTTACACTTTTAAGCATCCAAAAAGCTAGGACTACACAACAGTGATAACACTCAGGAGTCTAAGACTGAATGCTAGATTTCTTGGATAATAAAGGTGTTCAAGAGGTTTGGGCATAACACAGGAGAATGCAGCTGACGTAGATCAGCCATGACTTTCTGAATGGGAGAAACAGGTTTGAAGAGCTGATTGGGCCTAACACTGCTCCTTTTTATGTTCTTGGCCATTTACACTTTCATTGGCTAAACATTTGAATTTTGTAAAATGCATCTGAAATTTTAGTATTTAAGCGTGTGCGTGGTGGTGCGGTGGCTATGAAAGGGAACCCTTTCTAACACAAGCAACCAGCATTAGCACTCAATATACATCATACAGTAGTGCTTCTAAGGAGAATAAATCTCTTCTACAATGCATCGACTTCAAAAGAGCCCATTCTACCACTAGAAACTGGATTGAGCCTGCCAAAATTAATTTCAATCAGACCCTATAGCCAAAGATTGCATACAATCACTGGGATATGAGCCCATATCCATAGATGAAAGGCCAGTATCTAAACTCGCTATACACAAACGTTTTAAACCAAGTAATTTTACTACAACTTCCATTAATAGGAGAAATTATATTCTGTACAGTAACACATACATAACCAGCACAGTTTTCTCACGTTTAGCAATAAACACTCATGGCCTTGGTTTGTACACATTAATTGACTTCACTCTAACTAATAAACTCCCAATTGTTGACAACAAACTTCTGCAAATTGCCAGAAGTTGATCCACCCTCACTATGTTTGTAGTACACTTGAGATTGTTGCAATTTGGGGGAAAAAAGTCTTAAACAACTTATGTCTTCCTCCCCCCCACCCCTCTCCCAAATCAAGCTGAGTTACACATCCAGAGTATGTGAAGGATGAAGAATTTCCCTTCATTCCATACGCCACACACACTTTGCCAGCATATTAAAGTTGCAAAATCAGAGTGGATGGGAGACTTGAATATCAACTGACAGGAACATAGTCAGATGTTAACCAATGCAGATGCCAAATCCAATCAAAAATGTTTAATTAATATAACATTACGCCACATGGTGGCATCGTAGAGGTGAGAATTTAACCACCAGATATAGATAAGGCGGAATAAAATATACATGTTAAAAGCACTTTGTCAAGATGCCATATAGGGCTGTAATTTCCCTTGTATGGATTGCCACACCATACCCACTCACCTATGAGTCTGATTTTCCCGACTCAGGCCAGGTGAGATCCAGGCAGTGCAGCCATCTCTTAACCCAGTGTCAAAGTCTAAGAGGGTCAGATTGAAGGAGGACTTCTTTACCGCACTAGTTTCTGTAAACCAGGTAAGTTTAAAGGTCGGAGTGAAAATGATAGGCCATGGAGAAGATCAAGTCCAAGGGGAGGGGGGGCATGGGGTCCAGCTGGGTCAGGGGTCCTGTGCAGACGAACTGAAAACCATGGGAGACTGAGGTGGGGAATACAGAGTAGGGATTGGTGTGGGTATTTAAAATAGTTATCCAGAAGTTAGAGGTTTTAATACTAACTTGTTCCGAGTGATTACCAGCATAACCCTGGTGAAACTATTCAAAGTTAGCAATTTAAAAGTCACATTTCAGGTTGTTCACAGCGTAGCACAATTGCCAAGGATATGTTAGCACTTCTAGACAATCGCCTTGCAAATGCTTACCTGGGAAGTTCCAAGAGGGATTCTTCAGTGTATCTTCGGGGTACCCCTCACCCCACTAATCTGACGCTGGAGCTCAGAAGTTACAGCTCAAAGTGTTATAGAATCATAGAAACCCTACAGTGCAGAAAGAGGCCATCTAGCCCATCGAGTCTACACCGACCACAATCCCACCCAGGCTCTACCCCATATCCCTACATATTTACTCGCTAATCCCTCTAACCTACGCATCTCAGGACACTAAGGGGCAATTTTAGCATGGCCAATCAACCTAACCCGCACATCTTTGGATTAATGATTTACTTTAAAGTGTGATCATTTAACTTGTTGGACCTTGCTATACAATCAGCTTACAATTTCCCTGAGCTGGTGGTGATTAGCCAGAAAACTCGAAACCAGAGCCAGTTGTTTTTTTTAAAAAATGGATCGAGAGGATTAAAGATTTGCCTTGGGCAAGACATAGGGAACATGAAATTGTACCCAAGATTTTTTTTTTTTAAGATTATGAATTTAAAACTTGTTACTAAAAAGATTAACAGAGCAGAGAGCTATAAAGGAGCAGGCCTAGGGAAAGAGCACAGCAAAACCAACAAGAGCTATTCAAAAGCTGGCCTGGGAGAGCACACAGCGAGACTGGACAGCCATAAAGCCACTGGCCTGGGAGAGTGCACAGTGAGGCAGTGTGATGAACCACATTCCAAAGAAAATCAAAATGCGTTGTCATCGGGAATTTAACTGATAGCAGGAAGGATCAGTGATTCCTGGATCGTCGGTTCCAGGTGGTGGTCATCGCACAGGTAGGGAGAAGTCAGGATAGTAGATAGGTGGCCATCTGGAAGAGGGGGAAGAGGCAGGTTGTAACAGGAGTCTTTGATGTTTGTACCAATCTAACAGGGACAGAGACAGCTCGGAGTGACAATAACTGAAGGAATCCAGCCCACACCATAGCACCAAAAGAAAAGGAACTGTGCAGAAATGAAATTATAGAAAATTCCAAAGTTAGGGCACTGAGAGTGCACATAATGCACTACTAGTTAGCGCCAGGATAAGGACGTCACAGAGTGGTTCTAGAATATTCTGCAGAGGGAAGGTGGTTAAGTTAGAAGTTGCTGTGCACAGTGGTACCAATGACATAGGAGCAGCAGGTAATGAGATACTAAGATCAGGTTTTCAGAAGCTAGAGGAAGCTGAAAAGGAGGACCAAGTGTAGTAATCTCTGGATTACTCCCAGTGCCACGAACTAGCCAGTGTAGAAGTAGGAAGATAGGAGGATCAGTGAGGCTTGAATCAAGGGAATGATTCTTGGGATATTGGGACCAGTTGAGGTAGAAGGCCTCAAAAGGGACAGGTTGCACCTCACATGGATTGGACAAAATGTCCTTCTGGGGAGGCTGTGTGGTAAAGACCTACACAATTTTTAATCTGGCGCTGCTGGGCTCCCAATCTGAAAATTAAAAATGTAGCATAATTTCATGCTAAATTGGCAAGGCAACTGCACAAAAAAAGTGCATAAAATAAGGGCATTGGACAGTAGCAGTGAAAGATGCAGTATTGTAAGACACGATGACAATTATGGGGAATGCAAAGGTCGGATTACAATGCTTGGATGTTAACACGGTGTGGAATAAGGCTTGTAATGTACAACAATAAATAGTGAGGATATGATGTAATGCCAAAAGGACCCCCGGGTGCCCCCTGGGCATGGGCACCCTGACAGTGCTAGCCTGTGCACCCTGGCACTGCCCAAGGGCCAAAGTGCCCATGCCCAGGGACACCTTGGCACTGCCTACTGGGCATTGGGCAGCGCCAAGGAGGTGGGGCCTGGGTGCAATCAGTAAGGGGGGGGCGCTGCCACTCTGCATTGAGATCGGTCTGGGATGGAGGGAGGGCAGCGATTGGGGCTGGCTTGGGCATTCGGGGGCTTGCCCGGAAATTGTTGTGGGGGCCACAATCAGGTCGTTGGGGGGGCTGGAAGGGCAGCACTGCAGGGGTCCTGGGCTGGCCAGCAAACAGGAGTTTGTTTGGGGCCACTGCGCAAATCGCAGAGCTACAGAACTGTCAAACTCCAGCATGAATAACCCCGCCTCCCTGGGTTTTTAATGAGATTCACGACTGGGACCTCTGCATTGCAGAGTGCAGAGATTCGGGGGAGAAGCTGACCTGTCAAAACTAGCGTGATCTAGAACAGTTTTGCTGCCAATTCAGCACTTTTGGGAGAATTGCCCCCCTGGTCTCTACCCAGATTGCAACTTAATGGAGAAGTGCAAGGAACAATCCAAAATAAGACTTCTAAATTGGCAGTGAGATGGGATCTAACAAGGATAAAATGGAACTAGACACTGATGGGTAAAACCAGGTACATTCCAACAAGAGCGAAAGGTAGGGAAGCCAAAAATAGGGCTCCCTGGATGACAAGGAAGATAGATGATGATGAAACAAAAAAAGGACGGTGCTTAGTGCATGTTCATAGTAAAGTCATAGTGAAAATAAGGCCAAATACAATAAGTTGAAAGGCAAGCTGAAGAGGAAGACTAGACTGAAAAGCAGGGAACCCAAAAGCATAGAGGAGACAAGTGGAACCTGATAGAGACACAGCATTCTTAAGAGGTGCAAGGCAAGGCTAGAATGAGTTTTTTACATCTTTAATTACTAAGGAACATGAATCTGACAAAATATTGGTAGAAGCAGAGATGGTGGGGGAAAGTTAAAAATTGAAAGGGTGGGGTGGCACTGGAAAGGCTGGCCATGCTTAGGAAGATAAGTCACTTCGTCCATACAGCTTGCATCGAAGGTTGTCAAAGAAATTGGGGTGGAGTTGGCGGCAAAAGGGGCTGCATTAACCAAGCTTCTCAAGATGTGGCAGAACTGCCAGAGAATGGGAGTGGCAAATATGATGCCTTTATTCCAGGAGGGATGTAAGGAGTGTCCCTGCAAAACAGAGAAGGTTGCCAACTTCTGCAACTATTTCTATATCTGCAAATGACTGACTATGACATTGCTACATGTTACACAAGGACTTACATTGAAGTCAATTTTTAAGTGAGGCCTCAAGGTGGTGGTAACATCCTTGCTCTCTTTTTAGGTCAAACCAAATAAACAAACTCAGATTAAGTCAGGACAAAGTAAAAGGGGCAGCTCCCCAAAAGGAGGGGGAACAGCCCGAACAGAAATCAAAGTACAAAGGAAACTTTAAAACATCAAATTAAAATGTGATTGTCAGGGTCAATAATGCACCCCTCATAACTAGAAGCTCCGATTCCAGTTCCACTCCAGGACTTGACGGCCAAGGAGGGTGCATTCATAATGTTGCCAAACAGGTTACGCAACAACTTGTGAATCCTTTCAGCAAGTAGGTGGTAAGAGCACGTGACTCCTGGTCAGCCACGTGGAAATAAATTGGAGTCTTTACCACAACATGCATGCAAAAGTGTAAGCTGTGACAGCAACTCCGATTTCTTGGTGGGGGAGATTTTTCTTAGTTGACTGGTGTGGATATTCAGGAACTGCCTCCGATACATGATCATAGAATCCCTACAGTGCTGAGGGTGGTCACTCGGCCCATCTAGTCTGCACCGACCACAATCCCACCAAAGCCCTATTCCCGTAATGCCACATATTTCCCTTGCTAATCCCTGATACTAATGGACAATTTAGCATGGCCAATCCACCTAACCCGTACATTTTTGGATTGAGGGGGGAAACCAGAGCACCTAGAGGAAACCCACGCAGACATGGGGAGAACGTGCAAACTCCACAGTGAGAGGTCGGAATTGAACCCAGGCCCCTGGCACTGTGTGGCATTGTGCCACATGGTGAAGATCACGGCACTGTGGGTCAGACCTGCCTTTGGGCAGGGAACCAAGATAAAAACCAAGACTACTAGTCACAATGTGGCCACTTATAAAACTGAGGGGTGTGAAAACAGTGCTGCAACTCAAGAAAATAGGCCTGTTCCTCAGATACTTTGCTCTTCCTGTGGGAGAATGACACTTCCTACTTGTGCATGGTAACGGAATAAAATGGCAATAAACCCTCTACATCAAGTGTTCATTACATCAAATTATTGGCCAGAAAACAAGATTGAAAGTTATCCAACTAATGGGATTAAATCAAGTGCTTTGAACTTCAGTGTAGTATTTAACTACTTCAAGTATCATTTCACATCACTTTTAATGTGGTACACATTTAGATCCAAATCTACAAACATCAAAAACTCAATCTCAACCAAAACTTACTTTGTTTTCTACAACAACCACCACCAGACTACAGGCTTCCATGGTTCCAGCTCCACTTTCTGACACTGACACCTGCATTTTTGTGGAACCTTCAGTGCTCTGACTGGTTGAATTCCCGGATTCATTGGCTGAAAGTAAAACACAAATATTTGATAATATTTTTGTAGTGTTGAAGAGGTGTTTTCTTAGAATGACATTTGTTCAACTCGTAAATATTGCTTAAAGCGGCTCTGACAGAAGTTTCACTGGGATTGCAGTATAGATAAGTGTTGCATGACAAATAAGAACTTCCACCAGGAACAAAATCATGCGTTTTTAAAATTTTTACAAGAAGGTAAAATTGAATTACTAATGCCAACTTGAAGCTTGGGGAGGTCAGTGTTCTTTGTGGCTCAAAGTTGTGTTTTCCTGGGATGCAGTTACTAGTTTTCATTACTTTCGTCTAACTACAGATAAACAATGAAGTATTGACCACAGCACAGAACTACAATCACAAATCAATTGTAACAGTCGAGCAACAAATCCTCTTGGGAGGACATCACACAAATGCCACATTTATTGAATTTAAATTCACAACTCATGTGAATATGGAATTTGAGCTGTGGGTTACTATTTTCTTGTGTCCCCATTTTTGAGATTCTCCAGTGAACCACCTCCGCTTTACTGTCAAGCCCCATCCCCTTCAGAATCTTGCACATTTTAACGAGATCACTTGTTTCTTGTTCATTAATCAATCTTCTATCCATGCTAATATCTTGCCACCAACTCCATGAGCACTTATCTTGTCCATTAACTTTTGTGCGGCACCTTAATTGAAAGCGTTTTTGAAATCTAGGATACCACATCAATTGGTTCCCCTCTATCGGTTACATTTTCAAAAAAATACTTCCTCTTTCATAAAACCATGTTGACTGTTTCTGATCATACTAAGGATTTTCTAAATGCATTAAAAGTTCATTACAATCATAGAGTCAGAGGTTTACAGCATGGAAACAGGCCCTTCGGCCCAACTTGTCCATGTTGCCCTTTTTTTAAAAAACCTTAGTCCCAATTGCCTGCATTTGGCCCATATCCCTCTATATCCATCTTACCTGTGTAACTGTCTGAATGCTTTTTAAAAGACAAAATTGTACCTGCCTCTACTACCACCTCTGGTAGCTTGTTCCAGACACTCACCACCCTGAGAGAGAAATAATTGCCCCTCTGGACACTTGTATCTCTCCCCCCTCACTATAAATCTATGCCCTCTAGTTTTAGACTCCCCTACCTTTGGGAAAAGATATTGACTATCTAGCTGATCTATGCCCCTCGTTATTTTATAGACCTCTATAAGATCACCCCTACGCTCCAGAGAAAAAAGTCCCAGTCTATCCAGCCTCTCCTTATAACTCAATCCATCAAGTCCTGATAGCATCCTACTAAATCTCTTCTGCACTCTTTCTAGTTTAATAATATCCTTTCTATAATAGGGCGACCAGAACTGTACACAGTATTCCACGTGTGGCCTTACCAATGTCTTGTACAACTTCAACAAGACATCCCAACTCCTGTATTCAATGTTCTAACCAATGAAACCAAGTATGCTAAATGCCTTCTTCACTATTCTGTCCACCTGTAACTCCACTTTCAAGGAGCTATGAACCTGTACCCCCAGATCTCTGTTCTGTAACTCTCCCCAATGCCCTATTAACTAAGTCAGTCCTGCGCTGGTTCAATCTACCAAAATGCATCACCTCGCATTTATCCAAATTAAACTCCATCTGCCATTCATCAGCCCACTGGCCCAATTGATCAAGATCCCGTTGCAATCAGAGATAACCTTCTTCACTGTTCACTATGTCACCAATCTTGGTATCATCTGCAAACTTACTAACCATGCCTCTTATATTAATGATTTGGCTGAGAATATAGATGACAAACAACAGTGGACCCAGCACTGATCCCTGAGGCACACTGCTGGTCACAGGCCTCCAGTTTGAAAAACAACCCTCTACAACGACTTGTGTCACAAATTTTGTTTCCATTTAGCTACCTCACCCTGGATCCCATAAAGATTAGTAAAAATTCCAGCATTTCCCCACTGTCAAGCTCTCACAAATGGGGTTACATTTTCTAACTTGTAATTTATTGGGATCATTCTGGATTCTGGCAAATTTAGGAAAATCGGAACCAATACATCCACTTTCAGAACCCTCAGACGTAGGCCATTAGGTCCTGGGGATTTAACAATTTTAGTCCCTTTCTTTTTCTCTGCTGATATTGATTACCTTCAGTTCCTCACTCTTATTAGCTCCTTTGTTACCCTCTATTCTGATGTGATGCATGTCCTTTGTACTGAAGGCATAAACATTTGTTAAATCACTCTGCAATTTCCTCGTTCCCCATAATTTCTTCTGTTGTTCCTTCGAAGAGAGCAACATTTAGTTTAGCAAGACACCTTATTACACTTGCAAAAGCTCGTTTACTCTCATTCTATTTTTTTCTTTAACCAACTTTTTGGTCACATTGATTTCAAAAACAGAAACAGAAAAAAAAAGAGGCAGGAGGAGGCAGTTCAGCCCTACGAGCCTGCTCCACCATGAATTTGATGATTAGCCATGATCAAAATGAAATCCCACATTCCTCCCCATATCCCTTTAGCACCAAGAGCTATATCCGATTACTTGAAATCACACAACATTTTGGCCTCAATTATTTTCTGTGGTAACGAATTCCACAGATTCACCACTCTCGGGTAAGAAATTCTCCTCGCCTCAGTCCTAAAATATTAACTCCTTATCTTCAAACTATGACCCCTAGTTCTGGACCCCACTCCATTGGGAATATTCTCTCTCAATCAACCCTGTAATCCTGTTAGAAGTTTATAGGTTTCTATGAGATCCCCCTCACTCTTCGAAACTCCAATGAATATAAATCTTGGCCTTGGCTCATGAGAGACACCAGCCATTCCAGGAATCAGCCTGGTAAACCTTGGCTGCACTCGCTCTATAGCAAGGACATCCTTCCTCATGAAGGACACAAAATTGCACACACAATTCCAGGTGTGGCCTCATCAATGTCCTGTACAATTACAGTACAACATCCTCCTTTCATATACTCAAATCCTCTATAAAGGCCAACATACCATCTGCCTTCTTTACTACCTGCTGTACTTTCGCACTGACTAATGCATGAGGATTCCAAGGTCTCGTTGAGTTCTCACCCCTCCGAATAATAGTCTGCCTTCCTATTATTGCTACCAAAGTGGATAACCTAACATTTATCCACATCTGCCATACACATGCCCCTCACTCTGCCTGCTCAAATCACACTGAAGCATCTCTGCATCCTCCCACCCAATTTATCCTTAGGCTTATGCCCTTTGCAACATAGTAATTATAATTGCCTTTTAACCCAATAGTCTTAATTTCTTTAGGTGAACCACAAATGGATTTTATTGGAGTTTGTATTTTTAAATAGAATGTATTGCTGTTGAACATTGAATTGCTTGGGGAGGAAATCTGCCATCCTTCCCTGGTTTAGCCTACATGTGACTCCAGATTAACAACAATGTATTTGACTATTAAATGGCCTAGCAAGCCACAGGCCAAGCCAGTGATATACACATCCAATGAATATAAAAAAATGCAGCACTTTATCTAAATGCACAATAAATAAATAAAAAGTGCTCAAGATCAAATCCATACTGCAGATACATGATCAGCAGATGACGAAGGTTGGGAAATGAATAATCCAGAGTAAACAATCTTTTCAAAAGTCAGCCAGAATGGAAGTGGTGGTAACTGCCTTGGTAAGGCCAATATTGAGGGAAAAAAAACTTAACTCAGAAGTAATATCAGTGTTGGGTGGGTGGAGATGAGGATGATGGAAATATTTTATAGCCCCCCCCCCCCCAACTCCCCCAACCGTTCCATTATCAGACAGAGCATTAAGGAAGAAACAATGTAATAATTCTGGTCCGGTCTATATGAAAGCTAATCAAATTGGCAAAGATAGTTCGGAAAATGACTTTGTAGAATGGTTTTGAGACAGTTTCCTGGAACAAAATGTTTTGCATCCATTCAGCGTAAAGCTATTTAAATTGTGCACTGAGGCAGGGTTAATTAATCATATAGTAAAAGATTAATCTGACTGAAAATGTCAATGCAACTGAACTTCATTTTAAGTTTGAAATTCCAAAACAAAAATCTTAAATAATATGCTTGAGGGGCGAAGGTTGATTGGACTAATAGACTAAAAGGCGTGCCTTCTGGCTCAGCAACTCTGGAGTGGAAGTTGCTCAAGCTGCAAACAATTCCCACAGATAAGTCTGTCCAGACTGCATTGAATTCCACAAACTCCCACATGTTACAGTCCATAGAACCATAGAATTTCTAACCAGATTCACATTTACCATGGCTTATCCATCTAACCTACACATCTTGGGACACTAAAGGGCAATTTTACTCTGGTCAAATCTACCTAACCTGCACATTTTTGGACTGTGGGAGGATACCAGAGCACCTGGAGAAAACCCATGCAGACATGGGGAGAATATCAGTCACTCAAGGCTGGAACCAAACCCGGATCCTTGACGCTGTAAAGTAGCAGTGCTAACCACTGTGTCAGTCACTAGATGCCCTGCCAGGTCTGTCCAACCTTAAATTAGCCAGCTGCTATTTAGTAAATTAATAGCAAGTTGCAGACTTCTAGCTTGGAGACACTAACAGCTACTGAAGGCAGAAAAGCAGCACTGCCTCTCTCTGTACTAAGTTCCCGATTTAGCACTCAGTTCACAAAGCGCTGTTTCCAGGTTTCTATGCTCACCATTACCTCGCCTTGTACGTCTTATCAAATCTATCATTCCCATCCTACCAAAATCTATTTCATACTCTCGGAATCAAATTTAATCTGCCATACATCTGCCCAATCCATCAGTCTGTTTTCACTACCCTCACAACACTCCCAATTTTTGCGTCACTTGCAAATTTTGAAAGGTTACGCACACCCAAGTCTTATTAGTATACATCAAGAAATCAATGGTCTGGTTCGGACACCTGGGGAACATCACTATATATCTTCCTCCAATCCAAAAACAACTGCTTACTATCACTCAACAAACTTTGATGACTTCCAAAAGACAGAGTGCCACAATATACACATCAAGTGAGCTGGTAACTCCTGAAAGTAGTAGCTGGCAGACAAGAGAAACAACATGAGGGAATAATGTATTTGACTTTGCCCTCACCAATCTACCTGTTGCAAATGCACCTGAAGTATGAGTGACCATAGGACATCTTCCATTATAGCATGAAAAATGCCATACAACAGGTGGGATAGAAAGGAAGTGGATTTAGCAGTTAAAAATTAGGCATCCATGAAGCACTGCAGACCAAGAGCAATAAACCATTTTACCAGAGTCTTATGGCCCAGCATAGCCCTTACTCTTCCAGCACCACTGAGCCAGATATCAATGAGGCCTAGCACGAGGCATACCCAAATATGAAAGACTGAACCACACTATTCTCACAACCAATATATTGATATTTGAATTTGCATGGCACCTTTAAATATCCAAAGTACTTCACAGGGTTGATCATGGAAATCTGACATCACAAGAGGAAGTACCAGGACAAGTGACCAAAAGCCTGCTCAAAAAGAGGTAGGTTAAGGAGCGTCAAGGGCAAGGTTTTGACCTTCTAATTAACTATAGGAAATTTCTGCTGATCCTATACTGGGTTGCCAGTTAAGCAGCATGAAAGAATAGACACAGCGAAGAGGTCGACGGGGTTGTAAAGTGACGGCAAAGCCCAACACGCGAGTACAAAAGATGGGAGTGAAGGATTCACAAGTATCTGCCAGAAATATTCAATGCATAATCCCCAGGTGGATCCAGAGATACCCACCAGATACTAATGTTCAGCCAGCTCAATTCATTCTACATTAGTTGCACTGTATAAACTGTGACGGCAACATCCTAGCTATACTGAAAACCTGTACGCCAACTAAGTTATTTCAGTGCAGTTAAAACATCAGCATTACCCACCAGTAAGTGAAACTATTCAGGTTCTCTTATCCGCCAAAAAAGACAAAATCCAACCTAGGCAATTCCCACCTATTCTTAGTAATCAAGAGAATCATGTGGATGGCGCCTTCTACAGCACTATCAAGTGCAACTTGCTGAAAACCCATTCACAAATGTTCAGTTTGGTTCTGCACAGTAAGAAGTCTCACAATACCAGGTTAAAGTTCAACAGGTTTATTTGGTAGCACACGCTTTCAGAGTGTCACTCCTTCAGGTGAGTGAGGAGTTCTGTTCACAAACAGGGCACAATTTACAAGATAATGGTCGGAATGCGAGTCTTTACAGGGTAATCAAGTCTTAAAAAGGTACAGACTGAGTGGAGAGAGGGTTAAGCACAGGTTAAAGAGATGTGAATTGTCTCCAGCCAGGACAGTTAGTGAGATTTTGCAAGCCCAGGCAAGTCGTGGGGGTTACAGATGGTGTGACATGAACCCAAGATCCCAGTTGAGGCCGTCCTCACGTGTGCAGAACTTGGCTATCAGTTTCTGCTCAGCGATTCTGCATTGCCAGGGGAGACGGCTGGCGACTATCTCGAGTTTGGTTCTGCCAGGACCATGTGTATCCAGGCCCCATTGGAGCTTTCAAACAGACAAAGAAACCCGAATTCTGGGCGGCAAGAGGTGACAGTAAATCGCTTTATCAAGTTAGTATTTGACAGGATGTGACATGAAGGAGCTCCAATAAAGTTGAAATCAAAGGTTTGGAGAAATTTTCCACTGACTGAAATCATGGCCAGCAGAAAGAAATATGGTTGCCTCACTCTTCAGTAGCAAAGGATATTTAATTAGGTCAAAAATCATCAACATACGTGCACAAAGGATAATTCTTTAAAATGCCTTTTCCACTTCTAAATTTAGGTGCTGGTATGTGACAAATAGCAGGACTTAATCATTTTTGGTATCTTTTCACATAATCCAAGTATGCAAAGTGTGTGTGGAAGCTCCAAGAAGTTTTTTCATAAAACACACTTTTCTGCCGCAAAAGCCAGGATGAAAGATGACATTCTTTCAGCCAATACGCTACAACTTACCAGTTTTGAAAATGACCAGGTGAAGGGAATCATCTCTGATGTAAGAGACTGCTGCAATGTCATGGATTGGAACTCGGAGGATAATTTCTTCTCCATCTCGCCATACCAGTTTAATATTGTATGCGGACACACTAATCACTGCATCTTGATCTTGTGTTAGCGGCCCTGGGAGCTGATGTGCCCTCTAAAAATGAAGATACATCACTTATTATTTGAAGTAAATTCTCCAAGATAAGATACCATTCTTACATCTGACAAAACAATTTCTGTTCAAGAACTAATTTAATCAAGCTACCAATGTCAGCAACATGAAGTATAGTTGGCTCTCAATTTCATCAAGTAGTGAATGCAAGTTCAGGTGTTACATACAGTAATAGTCCCAAAAATTCTAACTAATCAGCAACATTATTTCTCCAGTGCCTTACACAACGTCAAGATCTCCCAAAGCATTTCACTGCACAGCTATCATAATATAGGAAATACAGCAGCCACACATAGCAAGACACCAAACAACAAGATCAAAATGGCCACATGATATGTTAGTGATATTGGTCAAGGCTTAAAATGCTCACTACAACACTAGGAGAACCCCTTACTTTGACAAATATGATATCTTTCATATCCATCCTAGTGGGAAGTTAGGACATTAGTTGGTAGCACTTCCAATAGAGCAATATGCTCTCAGTACTGTCCTGAAGCGTCAATCAAGATCTCCACAGTGGAGCTTAAATCCGTGGCCCGACTCAAGGTGGCAAGTAGGTGGCTACTAACTCTGTCAGACTCAAAAAATTCAGTAACTTTATCAAGTAAACTGAACCATAGAAATCAAATCAGCGAGTGACATGGTGGCAAGCACTGCTGCCTCAGTGCCAGGGACCCAAGTTTGACTCCTGGCTTGGGCCACTGTCTGTATGGAGTCTGCACGTTCTCCTCGTGCCTGCACGGGTTTCCTTCAGGAAAGATGTGTTGGTTAGGTACATTGAGGGTGAATTTAGCATGGCCAATGTACCCGAGCAGGTGCAGGAGCGTGGCGACTAGGGGATTTTCACAGTAACTTCATTGCAGTATTAATGTAAGCTTACTGGTGACAATATGATTTTAACCATTCTGAGCAGAGATATAAAGAAAAAAATTCAAAAGAAAACGGAGGGAATAAATTGACCACAGTAAATTGGACTGATCATCAATGTAAAATAGTGGGAAATTTAAGGAAGCCTTTAGTATAAACCAAAAATCAGTAATTAGCCCATAAAAGTTCCACTGGTGCAGTTAAGCAACCTTGCTTTAACAGCATCAAGTTAAAAGAAAAGGCTTGCACAGAAAGAAAAAAGTGAAGCAGCATTTTAAAAAATAAATTGGGAGTGGTGTGCGCACAGTGGGCCTATTAAACACAGATGCACAATAAGGTAAATAAGGCAATAAGAAAATGGCATTTGCATCCATAGTAAGAAGTCTCACAACACCAGGTTAAAGTCCAACAGGTTTATTTGGTAGCAAATACCATGAGTATTTGCTACCAAATAAACCTGTTGGACTTTAACCTGGTGTTGTGAGACTTCTTACTGTGCTTACCCCAGTCCAACGCCGGCATCTCCACATCATTTGCATCCATCACAGGAGAGAAAGTGGGCAAAATATCAGTAGCTTTTGAATACATTTGTTTACTGTTATATGGAATAAATGATGGAACTTGACATCTCCAATACATGACAAGGGTATTAAAACAGGTGGGGACATTTCACATGCATTTTTCATAATTTTCCAAAGCCTCTCATTTGTGAATTTTACCCATGAGGGGAAAAGTGAGGCATTACTCTACTGTTTAAGTAGGGAAAGAAAAACCACAAAATTGTAGACCTTAGTTCAAATGTCAGCTGTGTGGAATGAGTGACAGATTGACTTAAAGTCTTAGCTGATTAGAGTCAATGTGAACGCGGAAGGCTAAGTCATGCTTGCCTACTCTAACGGAATTATTTTTGAAGAGAGCACCACTGCTGTGGTCAGGGGTGGCATCTATATGGACTTCTCAGAACACATTACAGATGTGCACATATGGAATTGGAAATAGCCTTGTGATAGTCAGTAACTTGTTGGAAGCTGGGACAAAGTATGGATAAAGGGTACACATTCCGATTGAAACAGAGACAAGACATCAGCAGCTCACAATATAATGAAAACAACAACCCATAACTAACAGTCCAGGAAAGAGGGCAATGCATTAAGTTGCAGATGCAGTGGCAGTAGAGCCACCCGGTTACAAGAGGGCAAAGATTCCAGGAGAGGATCTCATCACTAGATACATTGCATTAAATACAAAGCATAAGAAGCAGAAACACAGCAAAGTTTAAAAACAACCATTCATCTTTCCAGCATTGACCCAGTTGGACCAGGACTGTTGCAGCCCCACAGAAGGAGTGTCTGAGAAATGCACAGCCAGCTGAAGAAAATTCCAGACAACTGTTATTTCTGGATTTTGAAGTTCTAGACTGGGAGGTTGCATTGTACATACAGGATCAATCTTTCTTTCATTATTTTGAACTTTTTCACCCTGGAATTTGCCCTCAACCCCTCAGGTTGAGGGCAAATTCACCCACTGCCCCTTGTACAGCATTGTATCGCTAGCTTTGTATGTTATAGCAAAGGAAGTTATGCTTCAGTTGTAAAGTGCTACGGTCAGACCCTCAGCTTGAGTACTGCATTCAGAAAGGCTGTAGATGGGGTACAATACAGATTCAGCGCAACAAGGCACGAGAGGATTGGCTTCTATCTCTCGAGTTTATATGGTTGATGGGTAATCCGAGTTGCTTTCAATTAAAGGAACTTTACACAGAAGCTATTTTCTCTGGAATTCTGAATAAGCAGGCACAATTTTAATCAGCACTTGTCCATTCAAGAGTGAAATCAGGTAGCACTCTTTCATACAGAAGGGCAATAGAAATCAGGAATTCGCTCCCAAAAAAAAGCTATGAAAATTAATTGAAATTTAGGAATTTAAAAGTCAAATGTTTCAAAGGATACAAATAAAGGTGGTGTAAATGAATTTGAGGAATAGATCAGCCATGATCTATTCCTCAAATTCATGATCTACCGGGTGGCACGGTAGCACAGTGGTTAGCACTGCTGCTTCACAGCTCCAGGGACCTGGGTTCGATTCCCGGCTTGGCTCACTGCCTGTGTGGAGTTTGCACATTCTCTTCGTGTCTGCGTGGGTTTCCTCCAGGTGCTCCAGTTTCCTCCCACAGTCCAAAGATGTGCGGGTTAGGTTGATTGGCCATGCTAAATTGCCCCTTAGTGTCCCGAGATGCATAGGTTAGAGGGATTAGTGGGTAAAATGTGGGGATATGGACGTAGGTTCTGGGTGGGATTGTGGTCGGTGCAGACTTGCTGGGCCGAATGGCCTCTTTCTGTACTGTAGGGATTCTATGAATACTTTCTATGGATTAATTGAATAATGAAACTGCCTTGAAGAATTGAGTGGGCCGCTCCCCTTAGCCCTTTATGGGTGTTAGCCAGGAGGGAAAACAAAGGAAGTGTTTTTAATCTGGACAGCTATTCAGTGACTATGGACACATCTGCATGTACTATGGCTGAGAGCGGGGTAGAGCGGATTTGTAATGCACTTTGGGGTTAGACAGCACAATGACACCACATGATAAATAAATGGCACAGTAAGTACAATACACTTATAGAACCACATCCCAGCAAAGAGTTAATACCTCAAAGAGATAAAGAACTTTTAATAAAGGTTCATCAAGCAGCATGACAAACCTTGGCCACAGCCTAACAAACAAGGCTATTTCCAAATTAATTTGTAATTTTTAAGTACATTTTAACCAGCTGAAATTTAGTGTGGTTTTATTATCACCAGCATCCCATCTACTGGTAAAAACACTATCACATCATGTGCAGATTTACAACAGAGCATCTTTGTTCACATGTTGAGTCATGATTTAGACTAGCTCAAAATTCCAAGCTTTGACTTTCTGTACCAGGTAGACCTAGTTCTATTCCTAAGTAACCACCCCAAACATTACCCATTAATGTAGCATTACTTACCCTTGCATTATCCAACAAGTGCAATATTTCAGTTCGACTGGATGGATTCAGGTACCCAGGCACTGAAGTGAGCTGCCCTAAATACTGAAAATAAAAGGACTGTTAATCAAGACAATTTTTAAAAAATCCATGGATTTGTTCAATGCGGGTAAATAAAATTCAAATTATGAAAGCACAAAAACGGATATTGAACAATCCAAGTAACATCTACAGACATTCAACAGCAGTTTTAACAGAAGACTACATATTAATTTATATTTGAAAGGCACAAGGACATACATGGTGCAACTTAAGCAATTTTACTTCTTTATGTATAGGAAGTTCTCAAATTTGATTACTTGCTTCAAAAACTTTGACACCAAGGACATCACCAAGACAGTCCCAACTTCCTGGTTTGCTAGGTAGCTCTAAATACACTTGAAAACTAGCCACATTTCAATCCAGATATCATAATGGTGATAATGCATCCCTGAGAATGTGGCCCAATCTTATGAATGAATTGAACATTCAGAATGACAGCATTCATTTGGGAACAAGTGAAATGAATTGCAGACAAGAAATTATTAGATTACCTTCTGTGCATAGATATTGTTTCAGTGCCAAAACATACCAGGATGTTCCCCTGACCCGAAGGAATAATTCTAGGCAAAATTCCTTTTAAAAGGTTTGTTTTAGCAATCATATTTCAGAGGGCCCCTTGCTGAATTATGCAACAATGTTCTGTACACTGAAGTGGTGAAAAAAGGAACAAAAAAAAACTTCATTTTGGGATCAGAATTTGCTGTAGCAGGGCATCTAAGAATCTGTCATTAGAGATGCCCTCGCATCCTTATTGCCCAAAGTTGCAAAGTGAACCAGGGGTTTTGGGATCGGAGTAAATAAGCAACCAAAAGGATACTGCCTTGGCTGATGAGATGCAAGGATTGGGAAATAGGTAAAGGAAGGCTCGAGAAGAAGGGTAAATTAAATGCCAAATCAGGTACAGAAAATAAACTATAGTAGGGGAAAGAAACACTGAATCGAGACAAAAGAGATCAAAAGTCAATTTTAAAATCCGACTTTTAAAATCTTCCAGTACAACTTGACTGGACACAATTTCAGTATCAGAGAGGTTGATTAGCAATTAATATTTGTACATTAAGAAATGGTACTTCTGCTAATTTCTAGTTCAGAATATCTACCTGTTCAAATATAGCAACTTAATGTCATTTAATGTGAGGCAAGAGCAAAATGTCACTTTCACAGGTTACGGGAGAATGGTGTAACTTGGACAGGAACATTTGGATATTTACATTTAACTGGACATCTGTCTCTCACCTGACGTTGCTGCACCATTTACGCATAAATAACAGAAAGCAGCATTACCCTCACCATTATTTTGACAGCACTGTGGTTCATTACATTGTTAGAAAGCAACCATGCGGAGTGACACATGCAGTGACTTATTTCAATATATCCAAGCATCTGTTGTGAAATTCAAACCAGGCCAATTTAATGCACTCTTCTGCATCTAAATAGACTTCCAAAATATATTTTTAAACATCAAAAGACTAACTACAGAAGAGAATTTATATCTCATTTTATATCAGGACTTGTATGAAAGATCTTGCCTTTTACCATAGAAGAAAAAACAAACATTTATTGAGCACCTGAGGTGGTCATGAAGTTGTTTTTAAATTTTACTTTTCCATATTGCCCTTGGGTTTTCACCTCTCCTAGCAGGTTTACTGGCTGCAGGGGATTTATTCATTCTTGGAATATGGGTATCACTGACAAGGCCAGTATTTACAACCCATCCCCAATTGTGAGGTGGTGGTACTGGGCTGCCACCTTGAACCACTGGAGTCCACATGATGTAGTTACACCCATAGTGCTGTTTGGGGGAAGGGAATTCCAAGAGTTTCACCCTTGGGATAATGAAGGAACAAAGATAGTGCTCCAAGTCAGGATGGCATCCGACTTGGGAAAGGAACTTGGCAGGTGGTGTTCCCAGGTGCTATGGTAATGAAGGAGAAAGGGGAAGAGAGAGAAAGCAGAGAAGTGGGTAGGCTTAATGGAATAGCTGGTCTTCATCTTCTCGCAGTTTCATACATCAAAAATGAAAAATATTGAAAAGGCACCAAAGAATTCAAGCAACAGATTCTTTTGTCCTTGCCATATGAAAAAGTTTATATATAGTGATAGTTCCACATGTCCTGTTCATTGTTTAACTTTTGCATTTATCCCAAGAGCTCTTATGACCAAATTCAGGAGTTCTGGAAGTGGAATCTCTGATGGGAATGTATGTTGCCAAATTTTTCTACAGATCAATCTCACACCTAAAGCACGGTGGCAACAAAGTGGGTTTCCACGGTGTTGGAACATTTGTGCTCATGAAATGCCTTTGAATGCCACAGATCTGCAGTCTATCAGGAAAAATGCATTATACTAAAGAAGATTTTCAGCTCAGTTGTGAGTCAAGCCAAAAAGTGGATACTTCACCTCCAGCACCAACATTTTAAAAACATCCACAGGACAGCTTTGTTGAGAAGTTAACTAGGTAGAATAGAAGAATCATAGAATCCCTACAGTGCAGGAGGCCATTCGGCCCATCAAGTCTGCACTGACCACAATTCCACCCAGGCCCCTATTCCCGTAACCACGCATATTTACCTGCTAATCCCCTGACACTAGGGTCAATTTAGCATGGCCAATCAACCTAACCAGCACATCTTTGGGCTGTGAGGGGAAACCGGAGCACCCGGAGGAAACCCATGCAGACACGGGGAGAATGTCACACAGTGACCTGAGGCTGGAATTGAACTCGGGTCCCTGGCGCTGAGAGGTAGCAGTGCTAACCACTGCCACCATGCTGCCCTAGACAAGTGTCCCAAGTGGGGCATGGGACAGAGTTGGAGTGGCTAGAAATTAGGATAGACTTCATTGCTGTCAGATTTCCACTCCTGAAAAAAATTGACATGCCAAAAATTTGTCCTGCACTCATCAGGACACTACGCCAAAAATACCAATGCAAAAGGGGAAAAAGCAATGGTATGAGAAGGAAGTTTGTGCTGATTGGTTGGCAAGTGGACTCGGATTGGCAGAGGTGTTGCCATGGAAAATACAGCATTTGACAGTTACCTGTTAACGACCAAGCATCATTCAAAATTTAAACCAGGCAGCTTGACTCGACTGTCAAAGCACCGCCCTGAGAATGAGTCAGCAAATGGTTGTCACTATTTAGCTGAAACAGGTGCAATGGATATACATGTTCTGTCTGCAACGGACAGGGCCCTATGTATTAATAGATATAGCTTCCAGTACACACAAGTGTGCTGCACTGGGTAGTTTGGGCACTTTAAGGCTGAAGGGACAGCATTAGGCCCACTCATGAATGATGTACAGCATGAAAAGATCTGATCAAGGCACTATCATCCCACAGGATGCCTTTGATACTACCTTGTTGCTGCAATAGGGTGAACGTTTAGCAAATAGCTTGGGCCCTATTTACAAGATTGGTTTTTAAATTGGCAATCATGTAGCATGTGGAACTGTAAGAATCCCAATGTGATATTGACCTGTGAAAGTAAGCCATGGTATATAACACCTGGCAGATTTCTCAACTAGTAAATTTAGGAAGAGAAGCTCATTTGCTGCGCCATTATCAAGGTTGCTGTAAAGAGGGCCAGGGCCATTCACTCACCATACAAGCTTGATATGGTGCAACGGCATCCTACCCGGAGCACAATTTTGCATGATATATCATGCAAACTCATGAACAGGCCTATGGCCATCACTTGCAGTCTTGAAAAGTGCCTAGTCTAGTTCAGGTTACCCAAGAAGGGCAAGGAATCTCAACTTTCAGCAGTAGGTGAAGCTAGATGTTTCATGCCGCCAGTAGGCAGTAGCAACACGAGTGGCGTTTGCCATCAATAGGTTACTGCTGTCGAGCCAAAAAGACATTTTACTTATTATACAAATGAGCAGTGTGGCATATGAATTTCAACACAAGTGTAATACCATGCATGTCAACTGTATGTCCCAAAAGCTAGCCGGTCATATCAAACATAATGTCCTAACAGCAAGGTACAGACCATACCTAACCAGGCTTTATTTGCAAAACTCAAAAGAGTGTCCAACATTAGCTGTGATTTGGTGATTGGACAACATAATCCTCAGTGCTGAGTGTTAATCTGACAATTTAAGATTCAGTTGGGCTCAGTGTGGTACATTGGTGTACATCAGAAGCTACATATATTAATATAAAAACAGTCAGTTCTTTACAGACAGAAAGAACATGCACAAACATTGCGCCCGTTTAAGGTGACAGCCATTTAGAACAAAGTACAGCACAGGAACAGGCCCTTTGGCCCTCCAAGCCAGTGCCAATCGTGATGCCCTAACTAAAATTTGTTGGTTAATTTCTCAGGACAATGCCGTGAGCATGCAGGGTCAAGTTGCCTGGTTTAAAATTTCAAACAATACTTGGCAGTTAACTGTCAGACAACATCAAAGAGTGCATTCTCCATGGCAATGCCTCTACCAGAGTCCACTTACCAACCATCAGAGGTTGTTGCTTTCCTCTTAATATTGGTGGTGTCTTGAGTGCAAGATGGAAAGTTTTGACATCTCTTTATCAGCAATGCTCAAGTTTTGTACTACCAAACTACTTCATCCCTCAACTGCTGTAAGTACGGTGGGCAGCTCCCACGGTTTCCTCTGGAAACATCAGATGTACATTGCACAAAGAAAACACGATTGCCTATCCTGAATGTGAACTCCATGATTTGGGGAAGAAAATATTGAGACAGGATGGACAGAAGTTCTGTCCCAACACACAAACACTGCTGGCAACTCTATTAATTATCTGACTAAAAAACAAATATTCAAATTAATCAATCTGAATTATTCTGCAACAATTCCATTCCTTGGTAGGCATCAATAAAAGATCAGCAAGCCCCTCCCAAAAAAGAAGTCCATTCATGCAATACAGTACACACAAACAGGATGTGCAGAAACAATGAGCTGTATCAGTTAAAAGGCACCATGTGCAACAAAGGCATTTCAATTTATGGGTGTATGGTATAGATTTCCAAAAAGTATATAGTAAATTTAAAAGCACCAAATTATAAGACAAACATCAAGGTAAAGCTTCAAGTTTGCAGTTCTACCTTTACTTCCTTTTCAATGTAATCATTCAACAGAATTTCTGGGTCAACTTTGTGATCCGGCAAGGCCAGAGTAACTGTATGCAAGGGTCTTCGTTCTGTAACCTTCTCTTGTGCCTTCTTATCACGCCCCTTCTCTCCTTTCAGGAAAACACGCTTAAATGGTGACACGATTCCAGGCTACAAACAAAAGCACAGGAGCTGCAGTTAAACTTAAGGCTTGCAAAATCAATTGTCAAATGCATTGCAAAAATAAATAGCTTTAACGGAGGCTTAACATATGGCTACCTGGCATTAAATCGGAAGCTAGTGGAGTTCAAGTTGTGTGGTGTCATAATACAATTGATTACAGTATCACTGAACATCGATAGTCAATTTAGTTTTAATGTTAAAAAAAAACACCAATATGGTGTATAGGTCCTTGGTAGCACAGCTATTAGACAATCAAGGTTTGCGCAGATTCTACTTTACTCCTGAACCCCAATATGCATTTCTTTTTTATCAAGTGTGTTTGGTGTTATATCTGAAATTAAATTTGGTTTTCTCTTTTGAATTCATAAAGTTGGCTTCCATTTTTTAAAAAAGGTCCATGCTAAGAATTAATTATCAGCATTACATAATTGAAACCCATGGACAGAAAATGGAATGGAATACAGTTCATATCTAGTAATAGAAGCAGAAAATTAATTTCAACACGAGTGTTGGTCAGGCAGATGCTTCAGCCAAACACTTAACAGCTAAGAAAATTGGAGATTAGTGCAAAATTCCTGAGGGAGGGGAGAGGTTGAGATGTCTTTGAGAATAATCCTAGGGTAGCAAAAAAGTCAAGGAGTGGCCGGGAACCAGATAGGAATGGTGAATTCTCTAGACATTAGGGGGAAGCCAGGTGGAGAACAAAGATATTATAGCCATTTATATAATAGCTGAAAAGCCCTTGGACACTGCATAAGCTGATGTAATAGCAGGAGAAGAGAACGATAGCCAGAGGAGTAGAAACATTTTTCTTTTTATAAAAGCAACAAGCATGGCGAGAATGGTACAGTAACAAAGCAAGAGGAGGAACAGACAAATCCCATTGGCCTGGTTTAAGAGCAATGTTTCAGCAGTGAGGGAGTTCAAAGCATTGAGCAGTTTCCAATTTGGCAGAACCGTCTAGGTGAAAATTAAAGCAGTGGAGGAGAGGTTTGGTGATCAGGAATAGATAGTTTTTTAAAAATGTAGATTAAGATGTATTCAATATTGAGAGGGAGCCTCAAGCATACAGGAAAACCGATCAGCACCCAGAATGATACAGCCAAGTCAACAACAACTAAAACATGTATTCACATCACTTACCAGACTTCACCAGCTCATCAAGTTTCACCAAACTAAGGATCTCAACTCAAACTGTCAAGACTTTTCCATCCATCAATATCAGGCTACTTCATCATGCTTCTTACTCAATAGCTATTCCTCCTCAATTTGTGGAACATTCTCTCAGCCCATCTGCCTGGTTGCCTAATTCCCAGTGACAATTTTGAACTCTTACAGAATTCTATCAACTATGGAAGGTGATGCTAATGCTCTAGACTGACACTCCAGTATTTAGGGAATGCTACACCATCTTAAAGAAGTAGTTTAAAGTCTCATCTGCTCCCTCAGGGTGAATCAGAGATTTCATGGAGCTATTCAAAAAGAGGATTTCTAACCCACAGTACCCTGGTCAATATTTATCCATGATGTGGAGATGCCGGCGTTGGACTGGGTTAAGCACAGCAAGAAGTCTCACAACACCAGGTTAAGGAGCTGTGCTCCGAAAGCTTATGGCATTTGCTACCAAATAAACCTGTTGGACTTTAACCTGGTGTTGTGAGGCTTCTTACAATATTTATCCCCCAGTCATATTTTTTTTTAAAACCCAAAATATTTGGTCATCATCACATTGCTGTTCACAAATTGGCTACTGCATTTCCTACTATGGTCAGGTGACCTATGACCTCCATGATGGTTACAGAAATATTGATATTTTCCATGAGCATGGATAAAAACCTTGAAATGTGGAAGCCAAGTTTAAACCTAGACAGGCTACAATTTGCAAACTGCGGAGCTTGAACAGTCAGTACTCATGCAGCTAGACCTTGGATAATCAGCTTCCCTTCAAAAGCATAGAACATAGAACATTACAGCGCAGAACAGGCCCTTCAGCCCACGATGTTGCACCGACCAGTTAAAAAAAAACTGTGACCCTCCAACCTAAACCAATTTCTTTTCGTCCATGAACCTATCTACGGATCTCTTAAACGCCCCCAAACTAGGCGCATTTACTACTGATGCTGGCAGGGCATTCCAATCCCTCACCACCCTCTGGGTAAAGAACCTACCCCTGACATCGGTTCTATAACTACCCCCCCTCAATTTAAAGCCATGCCCCCTCGTGCTGGATTTCTCCATCAGAGGAAAAAGGCTATCACTATCACTAAAAGGCTATCACTAAAAGCAGACAGGCATGGAACTGCTGGCCATGTTTATGGCTAGAATCATTGTTTACAGTGAACCTGTTTGGTTAGAAAAATGCTGTGAAGACTTGGTGGCACCCAGCTCAGTAGGCGGCCAGAGGCATAATATGACCAGGATTGGATACAGGACATAGAATGTTGGAGAAGGGCATGGAGACGGTAACCTGACGTCCTAGCTCTCTCTTTTAACGGCATCGCCAGAGAACACCTTTGACTGGAAGCAGAGCATCTCCAGCTCCTTGTACCTTGGTGAGCATCAGACTGAGCAGACCCAGACAACCACCCTGGTGAGATGACCCAAAGACCAGAACCAGCCCTGGGCGAGAGGGAAAGCCCAAATCAACAAGTGCAGATCCTGAAACATCAGCCAATGCTCAGAGACCGAGAAACAGCCTGCCTCAGCCTTATTGGATGGGTATTACCAGTCTTTTCAGACAAACAGTTCAAATATAAAGAGAGGGACCTGTGGATAGGGTGTAGCAAATCCTCGGAAGCGTGCGCTACAAATAGATAATGTAGATTTGAGATGTTTACTTATAGATTTAAGACTGTTTTCTGAAGAGCCTTGGAGAGATTGAATATTATTTTTCCTTGATAAAGTGTTCAATAAAGTTGTGTTGGACCTTCACCTGACTGGTGTCCCCTTTGTCTATCTCACCTTGTAACGTACAGGAGTTCAAAAAGGTTAGCCAGGGTACATTTACCCACCTTTCACTTTATAACACTACATTGCAACTATGATTACATCTCAAAGTTCTTCATTGGCTGCAAAGTCCTTTTGGATGTCTTGCAGTCGTTAGGTCTTATTTTCCTGCTCCTGAGCCAATCCCCATCTGCCACAAAAGCTATTCACTTGAGCACAAGTGCACATCAAAATTAACTAAGTATCAACTTACATTTCAATACTAGTCAGAGAGGCACTGCATTTCCATTGACTGATCAAGTAAATAAATTAGGAAACAAATTAAGCAGCATGTAGGAATCAAAAAACAACATTAACCCAGTGCATAGAATGGATAGATCAATGAATGTTTTTACACCTTTCGGCATCAAAAACAGAATTTGACAGCCTCTTAAACTTTCCCAAAATCAATGCTTCTCAAATTTGGGATTGTGCCAATATTGTTGATCAACAAACCAAAACATGAGCGACCACATCACTGAAGTAGGCAGCTGCAAGTATAACTATTATTCTGTTTTGACCTTTGGCTGTTTTTCTGTTCTTCCCACTCACCATTGACTGTATTCATTTACTCGTCAAAATATGCTTAATGGAAACAGCCATGAAAATTATGCCCTTCAAATGGATCAGAAATAAAATGTGGTACAAGATTAATTGTGTAAAATCAAATGACAACATATGGGGCATGCCTCTAGGTAGAAACGTCATTAATGTACAACTCATGACATTTCACCTACTGCTCAGCCATAACCACATGCCACTGTTATCAGTGCTTATGCCCAGACCCTTGACTCTAAAGATGTTAAGGAAAGTTATATTTTGACCTTGGAAGTCCTCACCGTCATCCGAAGAGCAAAATCATCCTTCCAGGGTTGGCTTTTCACTCTGGAGCACAACCATTGTGGAAAAATGGGGTGGGAAAGCCCAATACAAATGGTATTGCCCTACTAACAAAGTGTGCTCAGAATGGCCTCAAACACCTTCTTTCACCAAAATGGCAGATATAAAACAACATGGAGGCATCCTAGATCAAAGGATTAGCACCTCTTGGAGGTCATTGCTTGGGTCAAAGATCTAAGTGAGTCTGTATTACTCGATCCATGTGGATGATTGATGCCTGTTGGACAGATCATTAACTTGTTCAAACAGTGAGGAGATTTGACTTAGCACCAAGACATCCTAAGGCTCAAAAGTTTCAAGAGGAAGATCATCAACATCTTAGCCCTAAAGCAGCCCGATCAAAGAAAGGAAGTCCAAATGCAGCTCATGACCATTTTTGAAAATCGACACATCGAACTCAATTCAGAATAGTGGAGTCAAATAAAATCTGCCGTACTAGACTCATGCCCAAACCATTAGGCTCAATCATCTTCAACATGGTCTTCGTTGCCAGACAAATACAAGACAAATGTTGACAGCACCTGGAAGTCTTCATTGTTTGTACAAGGCTGAGTTGGTGCAATGGCAGAGAGTGTTTGCCAAAGACTTGTGTATGTCAACTGAAGTTGTAATGTACAGAACAGTTGTCAAAATACTCCTTGTAGCGAGACCACAAAAGTGCTGAAGAAATTCCATCAGCAATGTCTCCACCACATCCTCTGGTCGTCCCATTGAATCTATTGAAGTGTCTTTTCTTGCAGCCAGCTCCACAACAATTTGAGCAAAACTGCTGCAAAATCAACTTGGATGGATTGGACACTGTCTGGATAGCTGAAAACAATCTCACCAGCCTGGTCCTGTTTCTTCAATTCTCAAATGGCCAACACTCTAGGGGAGAACCAAGGAAACGTGACAAAAACATTTCAAAGACACTCGAGCTTTCTTTGAAGCATACTACCTTAATGACTAGGAGGAGCTCCCTACCAATCATTCGGAATGGTGACAACATATCCATCATGTTACACCTCGCTTTGAGGCACAAATGTCTTAAATGAAGCGTAGCAGAAGGAGGAGGAAAGAAAAGGAAGCAAATCCGCCACTTCAATCCCACTGCCTTATGGGACATCCTGTCCCATGTGCCAAAAAGATCTGTGGGTCAAAAATTAGCTTGCACAATTGGAAGATTATGGCAGAAATTTGTAGACAGCATCCTCGAAACAAGGGGTAGCCAATGACACCTCTAGGATTGCTTAGACTTGTGATAGCTAACTTTTACCAGTAAAGTGCAATTTGAAACAATGGATAAGGATTACATAAACTGAACTAATTGTGTTTACCGGTGCAACAATAGCTTAACCTATAGACTCAATTTCACAAAATGCAAAACTACCATCAAATATTTATTGAAAAGTGAACTTGCAAACTGCAGATCAAATGTGAATCAGACTACCTTAAAGCTTCAACAGCAATGTGGAACAGGAAATTCTGTCACCGCAGTTTCCTTTTCTAACTGGTAACAAAAACGCCCTTACTTTATGGTGCGAACAATATGCTCTTTATGTGTAAACATGAAATCCATAGGGTTAAGTGCCAGAACCAGGTATTGGATAAACCAGACACATTAAAGCAAACTTACATTGCAATATATTTTAAAAGTTTAAAGTTACTATTGCAGTTTATTTGAAAACAAACACTTCAAAATTGACCAAATGTCTGTCCAAATCACTTAATGATATTGAACAGATGGTCATTATATCAGTTAAACCATTAGCATTAACACTTCCCTTAACAAGAGAAAGTGTTAAAGCTCAGATTTTCCTCAAATATGAGGTAAAGCTGACCATTATAACCAACAGTAAATCTTGACTGGATCAGCATCTTGTGTGGTTGTTTTTAAAAAACTTTAAAAACCTTTCACTAGTACTAACTAACGAGTTATTGTACTGCTGCAGAATTATTTTTGTTCACAAGCCATTTAAAATTCAATTTCTGTGCTCATTTCTATATCAGATGGCACAAATCACTGTGCCAAAATACTTTATTTATTGACATGACAGAATTTGAGAGGTTGGCTGAATCACTATTAGATTCCATAAGAGTCATACAAACTATGTTAACTGTTTCTCACTCCACAGATGCTGCCAGATCGGCAGAGATTTTCCAGCATTTTATTTCAGATTCCATAAAACCTGACACCACAAAAGGAGGCAATTCAGCCCAATGACTTTCAGCTAGAACAGTTTAAAACCAATGCCATTACTGCATCTATAGTCCTGTAACTTCCTATGCTTCTAATAATCAATGTTTAATCTTATGATGGCTTTTACCGTAACCCCTCAGTGCAGTAAAACATTCCATGCTTCAAGGTGGTGGTTCATTCACAGCCTTCAGCATGCGGCTTTGAGGGAATACTCCTTTCTTTGTTTTATCTCCAAAATGGATTAACTCAAGACTTCTGTATTAATTTGCATCTGCGTTCCTTCAGAATTGCTTTTTCCCCCCTGAAAATCTCTGCAAGGTTACCAAAACTAAATTTTGTGGATGTTAAAGTTTGAAACACTGATGTGTTAAAAGTATTAGGCTCTCAGTCTTACAATATCACTTCCAAGAAATGTGGCTTGGACAGAACAAAAATTACTGCTACTAAAATTGCAAAGAATGGAATTAGCACTCTATATACTCCATTTGAGTATTGCATCACCAGTACCTTCTCTAAAAAACCACAAATCATTCTGACAGTGCTGTCTGAATTTTTTTGGAGGTGCAATGGAAGAATATGGTGAGCCTTGTTGAGGGGCTCCTGAGAAGACTGGTCCATCATTTAGAAGAGCATGTCACTGCCAGAACTACCAAACAAGCAAGATGACATGACTTGGTGGGTGGCAGGAGTGGCCCTTCAACTTTGAGCATAATCACATACCGTGACCATAACACATAGTAGAGATTGGACATGCAGCCTATCAAGTCTGCTCCATTATTCAATGGGATCACCTAGTTCTCCACTTCCCTGTCCTCCTCGACTAGCCTCAATAGAGCCAAACTCTGGTCCTGTTTTCAGCTGTAAAATGCCCAAAGGGGAGGTCATATTCCAAGCTTGCATTGAACTTCATTAGAACAGCCGAAGGAGATGACAAAATGGGAATGGAGCAGAGAATTAAAAATGACTGGAAATTTGGGAGTTATGCTTGCAAGTTGGATGGAAATTCGCAAAGGGATAATGCAATTTCCAATAGAGGGGGGAGCATAGAGTACACCACATCAAAAGTACAAATAAATTGTTGTTCGACCTTGAAGGAATGTTTGAAGACCAGTGGTCTCTTTGGAATGATGAAAAGATTGCTTTATGGCATCACATTGCTGGTGGAAGAAAATGTTGCAGTACGTGGAGACTGGTGGAGCAGATGATGAGGTCAATGGGAATGCTATCAAGCCTTGGGAAGAGAGGGGGGAAAGAGGTGAGGGTAGAAATGTAAGTGAGGTGGATATGGTGGAGGGATAAAAAGACACATTGGAATTGAAGATGGCATTGTCAGAACAGATGCGGCTTTAAAACTGGGAAAATAGGGCCCCTTACAAGCAGGTTGGGAGCATGTGGGGGGGGGGGGGGGGGGGGTACTTGCTCAAGTGGTTGGGGAGGGTTTAAAACTAATACAGCAGGGGGATGGGAACCGTTGCAAGGATTCAGAGCAGGGGGAATAAAGAACACGAGGAAAAGACAGTAAGGAGAATAAGGAAAGTGAGTGATAGGCAGAGAAATCAAGGGCCAGAGTCAGATAAGGAGAGTTTAAAAGAAGTGTTAAAAGTGCCCACTTTAAAGGTTTTGTAACTGAATGCTCAGTACATTCGAAACAAAAATGGATGAATTAGCTGTACAGTTAGTTGTAAAAAGGTATGATATAGTTGCCATTACAGAGACGTGGCTCCAAGGTGAAAAAGGATGGGAACTAAACATTGAGGGCTATTCAGTGTTTAGGAAGGACCGATGGGAAGGAAAAGGTGGTGGAGTTGCATTGTTGATTAAAAAGGATATTGATACAATATTGAGGAAAGATATTAGCATTGAGTGTGGAATCTGTATGGGTTGAGTTAAGAAACAAGGGGCAAAAGACATTGGTGGGGGTGGTATACAGACCAAACTGTAGTGGTAATGTTGGGAAAAGCATTTGACAGGAAATCAGAGATGCATGTGTTAAAGGAACATCAGATCATGGACAGTGTTAATTTGCAGATAGAGTGGGAGTCAAATTAGTCACAGTACAATAGAGGAGGAATTTCTGGAGTGCATATGGGATGGTTTTCTGGAGTAATACGTTGAGCAACCAACAAGGAAGCAGGCCATCAAGGGCTGGGTGTTGTGCAATGAGAAAAGATTAGTTGGCAATCTAGTTATGTGGAACCCTTGAGGACAAGTGATCATAATATGGTAGAATTCTGCATCAAGATGGATAATGATGTAATTGATTGAGACCAAGGTCCTGAATCTCAATAAAACTATGATGGTACGAGGCATGAATTGGTCATGATGGACTGGGAAATATTACTGAAAAGAAAGACAGTGGACAGGTAATGGCAGGCATTAAAAGAACGAATAGGTGAACTCCAGAAGTTATTTATTCCTGTTTGGTGCAAGAGTGGCAAGGGAATTGTGGCCAAACCATGGCTTACAAGGGAAATTAGAGATAGTATCAGATTCACAGAAGCATATAAAAATCGGCACAAAACAGCAATATGTCTGAGGATTGGGAGCAGTTTAAAATTCAGCAAAGGAGGACCAACGGATTAATTAAGGGGGGGGAAAAACAAGTATGAAAGTAAGCTAGTGAAGAACATAAAAACTGATTGTAAAAGTTTCTATAGATATGTAAAGAGAAGAAGATTGACAAAAACAAATGTAGGCCCCTTAGTCAGAACAGGAGAATTCATAACAGGGAATAAAGAAATGCCTGAGGAATTAAATTTATACTTTGCTGCAGTCTTCACAAAGGAAGACACGAATAATGTACCAGAAGTGCTGAGAGAAACATGTTTTAGTGAGGATCTGAACGAAACTAGCTTTTGTAGAGAAACTGTTTTGGGGAAATTGATGGGATTGAAAGTGGATAAATCTCCAGGTCCTGATAATCTTCATCCCAGGAGTACTTAATGAAGTGGCTCTGGAAATAGTACATCCATTTGTGGTTATTTTCCAAAATTCTTTGGACTCTGGAATAGTTCCTACAGGTTGAAGAGCAGCTAATGTAAGCCCGTTATTCAAAAAAGGAGCTAGAAAGAAAACAGGGATCCATACACCAGTGAGCCAAACGTTGGTACTGGGGAAATTGCTAGAGTCTATTATCAAGGATTTCATAACTCGGCATTTGGAAGGCAGTGGTATAATCAAAGTCAGCATGGATTTACAAAAGGGAAACCATGCCTGACGAATTTATTGGAATTTTGAGGATGTAACTAGTGGAGCTAACCGAGAACAGCGGGTGTGGTTTTAGACTTTTAGAAGGCTTTCGATAAGGTCTCAAATAACAGACTAAGTTAAAACACATGGGATTGCAGGTAATGTCTTGAGATGGATGGAAAGCTGGTTAGCAGACAGGAAGCAAAGAATTGGAATTAGTGGGACCCTTCTCTGGGAACATTCTCTTGTTCATAGCAAGATGATTTGAGTACAGGTATGTTTTGCTGTAATTGTACAGGGCATTGGTGAAGCCACATCTGGAATAGTGTGCAGTTTTGGTATCCTTATCTGAGGAAGGATGTCCTTGCTATAGAGGGAGTACTGCAAAGGTTTACCAGGCTGATTCCCGGGATAGGTCAGTCATACGGAGAGACTAAGTCGGTTAGGATTATATTCACTGGAGTTCGGACGAGTGTTGGGGGAGCAGGGTGGAATCTCATAGTAACTTATAAAATTCTAACAGGGTAGATTCAGAATGTTCCCAAATGGTGGTGGTGGGGAGGAGGGGAAAAAGAGTCCAGAACCAGGGGTCATGGTTTGAAGATAAGGGGTAAACCTTTTAGAACCAAGTTGAGGAGAAATTTCTTCACCCAGAGGGTGATGAATGTGTGGAATTCACTACGAAAGTAGTTGAGGCCAAAACATTGTCGGATGATTTCAAGAAGAAATTAGATATAGCTCTTGGGGCTAAGGGGATCAGGATATTGAATATGATCAACCATGGTCATAATGAATGGTGGAGCAGGCTCAAAGGGTTGAATGGCCCACCCCTGCTTCTATTTTCAATGTTACTATGTGCAGTGAAGATACCCACGGGAGTTGTTGGGCATAGGTGGGAGATATTTCAGCCAGTAAAACAGACAGAAGGCAAAAGGAGGGAAGAGGAGGGACCATGAAGATGAGGAAGTTGGAAACAGTTGATTCAATTTTACAGTTTGGGGAAAGACCAGGAGAGATGTCCAAAGTCAACGTACTAGAAAAAGGCAAGGGGGGGGTAGGGGGAAAATCAGGGTAGGATTGGAACAAAGAATGTTTCACAAAAAGGCAAGCAGAGTGACAACCTACACTAGGTTCCATAGTTGCACTTCTACTGATCACTGTGGTCTCCACTACATTAAGGAAACAAAATGCAGATAAGGGTCACTGCTTTGTGGCACACCTCCATACAGTCCATGAGTAGAACCGTGAGCTTACGGTTAAGTTTCTTTTTAATTCTCCACGCCACTTCCACTCGGATCTAACTTTTTCTAGTTCCGATGAAAGATCACCAGCTTGAAATGTTCACTATTTCTCTCACCACAGATGTTGTCTCATCTGAGTGTTTCCAACATTTTCTATTTCAGATTTCCGGCATTACTTTGCTTTTATATATACACAAAACTATGCTGCATTGCCCCCTTAAAAGTAATGATATGCATGCAGGTCATTCATAGAATAATGTTCAAGTGAACGCTGCACCACTAAAACAGAAGCAAAAGGTTTCTGAACTAAGCCTCAAACATTCAGTTTTAAAAGTTTCTTGATGTTTTACAACAGTAAAGTTTGGTCCCAGTGTTAATGAGAGAGTGTCATAAAAGGAAGCACATTTCAGGACAATAGTAAAGGCACAGAATTTGCTGAAGAAATTAACACATTTCTGTGGCCAGAAGGCAGGAATTTCAAATATACCTCAGGCTCTCAGTAAGAACTCTCCGCTTAAACAAAATGCAGGCTTTGAGAAATCTAAAAACCGAAGACTTTATTTTATAGACTTCTAATGCAGAAAATCATCCGAGTCTTAGAGAGGTGCAATTTTATCCTCAGATTTTATGCACAATTTAGCTGGTTTGTTACTTAATATGGATTTTTATTTATTGTATTACTTGTCTTTTCTCTGACATTTTGCAAGTGCACCCATCTCTCCCTCACCAATTTTCATCTTTATATTCCACACAACCTAAAAATTGAACTAGGTTAAAGGGGATCCCAGTAATAATGGAAGCAATGGTCTTATCTACATATAATTTATAGCAGAAATTAGCTAAAAGGGATAGTTTTCCAGCAATTTTGTTTGAGGAAAAGTATGGAAAATATGCAACTGTGATTAGAGGCTAGTGCATGGCCATAAATCAAAATTTACATGCCTCTTTGGCAGCCACTGGATAACAAAAATCCAACATTTCCCTACAGAAACTCAGTCCGAGATTATATATATCCACAAAAATACTTCCAAGTGTGGTCAGTGTAATCTAGCATTCTTCAGATGGACCACCAAGGAGAAAAATTAAATGAAAATCAGATTAAATGTTCCCACAAGGAATCTGCATTATATTGGTAGGACTGCTGCACAGAAAGCATTAACCTTTTTATACTCAGCCAGTACACCAATAGGGATACTAGAATTCATGGATAAGGGGATTTCCACAGTAACTTCATTGCAGTGTTAATGTAAGCCTACTTGTGACACTAATTAACATAACATAAAACGAAGGAAGTTGTCCAAGGCTCACACTCCTAATCACTATCTAACAATTCTTGATAAAGATTCTCCTAAGAAACTTTCACAGGATTGTTTACTGTGCTTTCTCTACACCTGCAAGATGTCAGAGTACATGTGGAACCATAAACTGCCAGAGTCAATGACTCTGGAAAATAAACCTGAGAAAAATATTTAAATTACAACATATAATTTAACCACACTATAGAAAATAGTTGAAAGACTTGCCACCATCTCAAGAGTGCAAACAATAAAGTTACTCAATTAATTTCTTGTGATCTGCAGTGTCTTATTAGGCCATTTTGGTACCAAATGTTTGAAAACATTTCAAAATGAGGCAAAAGAAATTAAATACCAAATCAGAGAGGGGGAATTGAAAATGATTGGTTTGTAACCCAACTATCGCCAGTGTGTGGGTGGGGAGAGGAGAGGAGAGAAAGAAACAGACTGTTAAGAGATGTCAGGGATGGAAAAGGAAAAGTTATGATTTATAGAAGAAACACCGTGTGGATGTTTTGTAGGCATGTACTACAACCTACCACATACACTTTTACTGTGCCACAATAATCCAGTACACTTGGGGACAGAAAACTTTCCAGAAATTTTAAAAGTGCTAACTATTACTTCATTCTCATCATTGGCAAAGACAAGCCTACTTGTGGAAGAGATTCTCCATCATTTCTCCCAAATATAAATGAATAGATCATACAGACAAATCATTGAAAGCACATGACAGCATCTTTTGAAGGCACATTAACCTTGTGAACAGCCCCCATCGTACATGGTGCAACAAAGTCTAATGCCATTTTCCTGATAAGCATGTTTGGTTCTATAACATAGGCTCTACAAACAAAACATTTCTTCTCCAGGGAAGAATGCGACAATGGATTAAAAGCCAGTATATTTTGTAAAAACAAACAATTTTAGGCCAAAACTTTAATTATAGTCTCAGAAGTACAAAAAGGTCAACAAACATAAAATACAACAGTATACCACTTTATGTTTAGAGAGACGTTCATCCTCCTAATTTTCAAAGAGCTTGTCAGTTATGTGCCAAGCAGCATTACACATGGAGTAACATTCTAAATGTTTCCTTGCAGAATTAAAATAGAGATCCTTAGGTCCAGCACAGCATGCAACCTCTTGGGAGATGAGGTGGTCTAAAAAAAAAATCCACATGCAAAGGAAGAAATTCTTTAGCTTGTATGGTTTGTTGGCCAAGAAGTTCTCATAATTAGTGGCAAACCTGAATGAAAAGCATAGTCAATATAGATCTTGACCCACCACCCCCCTCCCCAATCCAACTATTAAATGTTAGTGCTTTGCAGATTGTCGAAGTAATCAATCTTCATTTCTGATCAAAAGAAATTAATTTTTGATAAGAAATTTCTGAAAAATACTGAAAAGCTGACAGAATCATAGCTTGGACATAGCAGTTTTAAAACTTTCATGGCACTGTCAATTGCTGCAGCACTTTACAGGTTAGAAGTTCCAGGTTAAAACAAAGGCTGAACCGGCTTCCACCATTTGAGGCTATAGACACTTTTATTCATCTTTAGTTAGTTTTTCTGCCAAAGGTCAACTGCATCATAGCCAGAAAAACAAAGTTACAGATATGGAAAAAGGCCACTTGGCCCAAGTGGTGGCACAGCGGTTAACCCTGCTGCCTCAGCACCAGGGACCTGGCTTCAATTCCAGCCTTGAGTCACTGTCTGTGTAGAGTTTGTGCAACCCCCACCAAAACCATGTCTGCATGGGTTTCCTCCAGGTGCTCTAGTTCCCTCCCACAGTCCAAAGGATGTGCGGGTTAGGTTGATTGGCCAGGCTAAATTGACCCTAGTGTCAGGGGGATTAGCAGGATAAATGTGGGGTTACAGGTATAGGGCCTGGATGGGATTGTGGTTGGTGCAGACTTGATGGGCTAAATGGCCTCCTTCTGCACTGCAAGGATAAAGATTGGGATTGCAGTTCACGCTCCACACAAGCCTTACTTCATCTCATCCTTTACTTTCTTCATGTATTTACCTAGCTTCCCCTTAAAATGGATTCAAACCTCACCAACTCCATGTGTTACTGAGTGCAGCATTCTGGGTAAAAATAATTCTCCCGAATACCTAACTGGATTTAATGATATATTTATATAGTCCCTAATTCTGGGCTATTCCTCCTCCCCCCAGTGGAAACATGGATCAGGTTATCCAAGTCTCCGTTCTGAAGACCCCAGTCAGTTTAGTCTTTCATAATAAAAGATGTAGATTTCAGAATTATAGCAGTTGGAAGGCACATGTGCAGAAAGAAAAAAATGCTTGAAGCTCTTCAATAGTGAAGGGTTAATATTTGACATTTCATTGTTCCATTACAGTTAACTTCATTAAAGAAAACAGCCAACTGAGAAGCCAAAATTTAGAAGGATGCAAAACCTTTCCATTTTTTAATGAATTTTGCTGAAATGAAAGATTTTAATATTTACTTTTAGTTGTTTTGGATAAGGTGGGTGTTGTTCCTACAATTAAATGTGGATCAGTTATTCAAGTTAATCTAAATGCATCAAAACAAAAAGCCAAACCAGTAAACTTTTACAAACACGTGCAGCGCTGTGTAGTTCATGAGCTAACAAAACAAAGAGTTAAATTTATTAGTCACAAGTAAGGCTTACATCAACATTACAATGAAGTTACTGTGAAAATCCCCTAGTCACCACACTCCAGCACCTGTTCGGGTACACGAGAATTTAGCATGGCCAATGCACCTAACCAGCACGTCTTCTGGACTGTGGGAAGAAGCCAAAGGAAACCCATGCAGACACAGGGAGAACTATGCAGACTCCACACAATCCCCCAAGACCAGAATTGAACCCGGGTCCCTGGGGATGAGAGGCAGCAGTGCTAACCACTGTGCCGCCCAGAAAAGAATGTAATCAAGTTTTGAGAGCAATATTCAACAACCTCACACCAAAACGGAATGACTTGGCAACAAATTTATATTTTGCTTGGCTCTTATTGCTCTCTCAAAAAAAAAAGGTGGTTTTCCAGTTGGACCCGAAAGAGAGCAGGTCCCAGACTGCCAGCTGGTACTCTTGACTGTTGTAAATTTGAGTTGAAATACTGTAGAAGCGAGAGCCAAGAGTTTCTTCTGCTATTTTAGTTAAGGATGGTTTAAAGAGGCGTATGGATAAATGTTGATGTAACAAATGACAACTCAGTATTTGCTATAGTTTTGGCTGGAGGGGAAAAAAGACGCTGACATTCAATGGGCTCATTGGTTGGAATTTTTCCTCCCCTCACCAACCCAAAGTGATGGTGCTAAAGCCTCCACTACATTTGTATTCGAGATCCTGGCTTGGGACAGTGTGTGGAGTCTGCACGTTCTCCCATGTCTGCATGGGTTGCCTCCGGTTTGCTTCCACGATCCAAAAGACATGCTCGTTAGGTGCATCGGCCATGCTAAATTCCCTGCGTACCCGAACAAGCACTGCTGTGGTGACTGGGGGGTTTTCACAGCAACTTCATTGCAGTTTTAATGCAAGCCTTCTTGTAACACTAATAAATAAACGTCAAACTTTAAAAAGGGAGTTACCATGCACATGCACAATTAAGTTTCATTTGAAGTATGAATTTACAGTAGAAGAATATGAACAAATTCCAAGTGGTCTAAGATACTTAAACTTCAACTATACAGTTTAGATATTGGAGACAAAAGTTGGTCACAAAAAATTCTAAAATGCTATTTAAATGGAGTTTATTCTGCCACGGACTTCCAAAAATGTTGCCATTGTGCCTGTGCACAAATCGGCTACCACATTTGCCTACAAAATAAGGAGCATGCTTTGAAAACACTATATTGGTTGCAAAGTGCTTGTTTTAGTTGATTCATGGGATGTGGGTATCACTGTCTAGGCCAGCATTTATTGCCCATCCATATTTGCTCTCAAGAAGGGTAGTGGGGTAAGCAGTCCATGTGGAATAAGTACACTCCATGTTGGTAGGGAGGGAGTTCCAAAATTTTGAAGGATGTCGATATATTTCCAAGTCAGTGATTTGGAGGGGAACTTCCAGGTGGTGGTGGTGTTCCCAATTGTCTACTGCTTTTCTTCTAGGTACGAGCGATTGTGGGTTTGGAAGGTGCTGAAGGAGCTTTGCAGAATTCCTGCAGTGCATTTTGTAGATGGTGCACACCATTGCTCCCATGTGTTGGTGGCGAAGGGAGTGGACGTTTGTGGATATGATGTCAATCAAGCAATCTGCTTTATCCTAGAAAGTGTCAAGCTTTTTGAATGATATTGAAGCGGCACTCATTTAGGCAAATGAGACTATTCTCCTAACTTGTGTCTTGTGGATGGTGGACAGGCACTGGGGAGTCAGCAAGGGAGATACTCACCACAGGATTCCTAGCCTCTGACCTGTTATTGTAACCACGATAGCCTGATTTCCCCCCTTCCCCCCACATATCCTTTGCTTTAAGTGCTATGTCTAACTGCTTCTTGAAAACAATGTTTTGGCCTCAACTACTTTCTATGGTAGAGAATTCCACAGGCTGACCACTCTCTGGGTGAAGAAATTTTTCATCATCTCTGTCCTAAACAGTCTACCCTGTATCCTCAGACTGTGACCTCTGGTTCTGGGCACCACCACCAACGGAAACATCCTTCCTGTATCTACTCCATCGAGTCCTGTTAGAATTTTATAGATTTCTACCCCCTCCATTCTTCCGAATTCCAATGAATACAATCCTGACTCAAACTCTCCTCATACATCAGCCCTACCATCTTAAGAATCAGTCTTGTAAACCTTTGCTGCACTCCCTCTAGAGCAAGAACATTCTTCCCCAGTTAAAGGTAACTGAAACTGTACACAATATTCCAGGTGTGGCCTCACCAAGGCCTTGCATAATTGCATCAAGACATCCCTGCTCCTGTACTCGAATCATCTCACTATGAAGGCCAACATATCATTTGCCTGTCTAATGAGATCAGAGGCAGACTGGCCCTGCCGGAACTCAAATTGGGCACCACTGAACAGGTTATTGCTAAGCAAATGCCACCTAATAGCACTACTGATGGCTTCTTCCATCACTTTACTGATAGAGAGTAGGCTGATGGGGCAGTGTCAGGTTAGGTTTGTCCTGCTTTGTGTGTACAGGACATACCCGGGCAATTTTCCACATTGCTGGATGGATGCCAGTGCTGTGGCTGTACTGGAACAGCCCAGTTCAGGAACACAAGCCTTCTGTATTATTGCCAGAATATTGTCAGGGTCCTTAGCTTTTGCAGTAACCAGTGCCCTCAACAGCTTCTTAGTATCACGTCGAGCTAGTTATTTCAGATGCAGGCACTTGATGCATAATTAGGTGGATAGACAATACCAGAAAGTCAAGCTAATTGCAAATAGAATGGCAACATCCAAAATATTTACCCACCTTCACTGACATCAACTTACTGTACATCTCCCATGTCTTGCATCTCAACTCAAATTCAGATCCATAGAAATTATGGCAAAAATTCATAAAGCAAGATTGGCACATTGTAAATACCTATTCAGTTTAGGTCAGTACCGTTGTACTAGCAAGTATGGAATGGACCAGTGTCATGCAGCACAGAACATGTTCGGTTTCGACACTTACTGCACAGACAGCTTGCGACTGTGGCATTACATCATTGTAACTAAATACCTGTAGTAGGGATGCTTTCAATATGCCAAGCCGCTGCAGGAGCACATGCATTATTCAGGTGAAAATAGACTAAAGGTTAAAAATGGTCATAGAGAAACCACTCACTTGTAAAACAAGTAATAAACTTCCTTGTTCATTTAATGTATTAGATAATTTGTCAAGATCAAAAACAAGGCTGTAATGAGTTACTGACTAAACATTGAACTAGCTTGTTACAGCAATACTAAGCAAAAACAAAATGGCCTGAAGCATTTTAACCACTGACAAAAGTTAAATATTGATGATAATGAAAATGTCAAAAGATAACCAAAATCTTATAAATACAGTACTTGACAGGTCAGGCAGCAACTGAAGAGAAATAAAAACAGTTTTGATGTTTCAGATCTGTGACCCTTTCGTCAGAACTGAAGAATGAACAATGATCTAAAAGTGTTTTTCTCTCTCCACAGCTGCTTGATCCAAATATCACCTGCAGGTTTTTTTTAAAAATTAAACTACTGACTTTCAATATACTCTCAATGTCTGTTCCAAACAAAGACAAAATCAGATATGATGCTTTACACATGGCAAACCCAACATAAGCCTGTTCCTGCCATTCCATAAGATCATGGCTGATCTTCCACTTCACCTTTCTCCTTTTGCAATATCCCCATACATCTTGTATCCAAAAATATTAACTGCCTTGATATGTTCAAAGACAAAACATTCACTATTCTTATTGCAGTAGAGAATTCCAAAGATCCATAATGCAGAGTGAAGAAATATTTCTGTACCTCCGTCCAAATGGCCAACCCTTACTCAGGCCATGACTCCATGTTATAGGCACTGCAGCCAAGGTAAACATGTCCTCAGCATCTACTCCACCAAGACACTTAAGAATTGGTATGTTTCCAGTAGATCACCTTTAAACACTAGGGAATTCAGACCAAGTCTACTTAATTTCTCCTCAAGAACAATCCCCTCATTCCAAGAACAAGTCTGGTGAACCTTGTACCCCCCCCCCCCCCGAAGGCAAGAATATCCTTGCTTGGATAAGGAAACAAAATCTGCACACATTACTCCAGGTGGGAACCCACCAATGCCCTGTATAATTGTGGTACAACTTCATCCATATTTCTAATCCCTTTGCAAAAAAAGTAAACTCATTTGCCTTCCTAATTCCTTGCTGTACCTGCATGCTAACTTGACAGGTTGCTAATTTATGCTCAAAAAAGTGTAGGATGCTCAAAAAAAAGGACTCAAATAATTTCTCATTGCATCCTAGTGCCAAATCATCCAGTCTCCAGCTCAAGACTGGATGTACGACCCATAATTCATGGCAGGACCCTATGGGAAGGTGTAATGCATGGACCTCCATGGGAATAGCTCAGGAAGTTTCAACTTTTGATGGATAATTCCCCTGCACCTGACCCTTACCCACCATGAAAGTCTCCAACTCAGTCGGAGATCTCGGACAATGAGACTTACCTGGTTAGTTCCCCAAGACAGATCAAAACTTGGTCAGACAGCTGGGTGATTGCTCTCCCCTTCAACTTTGCCATTCACCCATTTAAGCTCACCATATAGCCATAAAAAAGGGTGTGGCCCAATTCTACTCTGCTCCAGCGTTAATCTCTGAAAGCCAGGCTCAGAACACCCCAGTAGAAATAAACAGCTGCATCATGCCAAGGTGAGGACAGCAGCAATCTGATAGTCATCACTGCTACTTGGAAGATCTGAACCCTAACTTAGATAATGAAGGTGGTCAAATAGCCCAGAGAGATTTATCAACTCTGATTTCACTCAAAATTGTTTGCCAGATCATGCAAATCCACATGCCCAAGTCTAAAGATCACAAATACTATAGGACAATAAGCTTGGAAAGCAGGGAAAGATGGGTTTATTTCCTAAACTGAGAGCACAACTCAGCTATGCTTACCATGCACATGTTTACAACTCTCTGGGTGAAAAAGTTTCCTCATCTCAGTCCTAAAGGTTTCACCCCATATCCTCAGACTATGACCCCTGGTTCTGGACAAGCCCACCATTCTTCCTGCATCTACCCTGTCTAGTCCTGTTAGAATTTTATAGGTTATGAGATCCCCCCCCCCCTCATTTTTCTGAACTCCAGCGCATATAACCCAAACTGACTCAATCTCTCCTCATGCCTCGCCAACTCAGGAATCAGTCTGGCAAACCTTTGCTGCATTCCCTCTATAGCAAGAGCATCCTTCCTCAGATGACCAAAACTGCACACAATATTCCAAGCATCACTACTTAAGCCCTGTATAATTAGAGCAAGACATCCTTGCTCCTGTACTCAAATCCTCTCGCTATGGCCAATATTTGCCATCACCAATCTTGGATTTATTGTCACATGTATTGTGATAGTGGAAAGTATCGTTTCTTGTGTTACACAGATAAAGCATAACCGTTCATAGAGTAAATGAAAGGAAAGGAGAGGGTGCAGAATCGTGTTAAGTCATAGCAAGGGCATAGGAGAAAAATCAGCTTAATATATAGTAGGTCCACTCAGTCTAATGTACGTGATCGCAGACTTTTTAAAAATCTTTTTCCTTATAGAAGGTGGAGGACAGCAAGTCTGGATTGCGTGGGGTTCTTGATTATGCTGGCTGCTTTTCCAAGGCAGAGGGAAGTGTAGACAGTATCAGTGGATGGGAGGCTAGTTTGCATGATGGATTGGGCTACATTCACAACCCTTTGTAGTTTCTTGCAGTCTTGGTCAGAGCATGAGCCATGCCAAGCTGTGCTAGCATCCTTTCTGGATGTTTCTATGGTGCATCTATAAAAATTGGTGAGTCGTAGCTGACATGCAGAATTTCCTTAGCCCAAGTAGAGATGTTGGTGGGCTTTCTTAACCATAGCATCAGCATGGAGGGATCAGGACAGGTTGATGATGATTTGGAGACCTAGAAACTTGAAGCTCTGTCATTTCCACTTCATCATTGATGTAGACAGTGGCATGTCCTCCACTACACTTCCTGAAGTCAATGACCATCTCATTTGTTTTACTGACATTGTGGGAGTGGTGCCCCCGCACCATTTCACCAGATTCTCCATCTCATCATTGTTCGAGATCTGACCCACTAGTTGTGTCATCAGCAACCTTGAAAACTGAGTTGGAGTGGAATTTGGCTAATAAGTGAACAAGTATAGTAATGGCTGAGGGGACACAGTCATGCGGAGCATTGGCGTTGAGGATAAAAGTGAGTAGGCGTCCTTACCTATCCTTACTGATTGCAGTCTGTGGTTTAGGACATCTAAGATCTAGTCGCAGATGGGGGGGGCTGAACCCTGGGCCACAGAGTTAGGGGTCGAGCTTGGGATAATGGTGTTGAAGGCTGAGCTATAGTCAATATACAGGAGCCTGACAAGTGTCTTTGTTATCCAGGTGTTCCAAGTATAGGGCCAGGGAGATGGCTTCTGCTGTGAATCTGTTGAGGCGATAGGCAAACTTTATTGGATCCAGGCAAACTGGGTGACTGGATTAAAAAAAACAATATTTTCCTCTTCACGTATCTATAGAAACTTTCAACCAGTTTTCATGTCCCCCATCGTAAATCAATCCCTCAGTCCTCCTTTGCCAAATTTGAAATTGCTCCAAAGCCTCAGGTCTGTTGTTTCTTTCCAACCAATTTGAATGTCACTTCCTTAGATCTAACACAAATCGCCAACTTCCCCTGTAAACTATGGTTTGGCCATCTTTTCAGTTTTACTTTTGCGCCAGACTGGAACAAACAGTTGTTGCTGTTCATCCATGTGCTTTTTGAATGTTTGCCATTGTCTATCCACTGTCATTCCTTCAAGCAACATTTTTCAATCCATCACAGCCTACTTGCTTCTCATTCCATCATAGCTTGTCCTATTAAAATTCAGGACCCTAGTCTCAGAAGCAACCACGTTACTCTCCATCTTGATGAAGAATTCCATCATGTTAGTATCACTCACCCTCAAGGGGTCTCACAACTAGATTGCCAATTATTACTTTTTCCAATCACACAATACCGAATCTTGGATATTCTCTAGTTGGTTCCTCAATGTATTGGTCCAGAAAACCATCCTATGCACATTCAGCAACTCATCTACAGTAGTGAGACTAATTTGCCCAATCTAAAAGAAGATTAAAGTCACCTATAATTACAGACGTTCCTTTATGTAGTGCGGCTCCAATTTCCTGTTCCCAACAGCACCACTACAGTTTAGGCGTATATACAATCCCCACTAATGCTTTTGCTCCATAGTGTTTCTCAGCTCTACTCAGATTCCACGCCAGTATCTTTCCTCACTATTGCATTAATTTAAATCAATGAAACTCCACCACTTTTTCCTTTGTTTGTCCTTCCTAAATACTGAACATCTTGGATATTCCGTTCTAATCCCTGGTCCCCCGCAGCCATGTATCCATAATCCCGACTATATCATATCCGTTTACATCTATTTTCACAATTAATTCATTCACTTTATTACAAATGCTCCGCACATAACATTACTTGCCCCATTCACACTATTATTTTTCACTGTGGCCCCGTTTGATTCTGGCCCTTGATTTCTCTGCCCAAGACTTTTCTTATTCCCGTTTGTTCTTGTCCTTGATTCCCCCCCTGACTCCTTGCATAAGTTTCGATACCCTGCCATTTTACTTTAAACCCTTCTCAACTACTCAAGTAAATGCTATGCCATTTTATACTGGCTCCTCCTCGCCAAGAACCGGTCTGACGACCCAAGAAGCTAGAACCTTCCCCTTCACACTATTCATCCAATATATCCTGCAGTTTTTACTCTGACTAGCACATGGAACTGGTAGCAATCCTGCAATCACTACTTTTGCAGATCCTACTTTGCAATTTACTACCCAACTCCCTATATTCTCTTTTAGGACTTCATCCCATTTTTACCTATGTCATTTGTACCAATGCGTACCACAACCACTGGCTGTGCACCCTCCCCCTTGACAATGTCCTGTAACTGCTCAGATATCCTAACCCTAGCACCAGGGAGGCACATACCATCCAGGAGTCTCACTTGTGGCCACAAAGACGTCTATCCATTCCCCTTACAACTGAATCCCCTATTATTGGGTCATCATACTTTTTACTCCTGCCCTGCGCAGCAGAACCAACCATGGTGCAAAGAATTTGGCTGCAGCTACTTTTTCCTCAGAGGCCATTTCCCTCAACAGTATCCAAAGCGATATCTGTTTTGCAGGGGAATGGCCACAGGAGATTCCTGCACTGCCTGCCTAGTCCACTTGCTCTGCCTGGTGGTCATGCATTCCCTCCCTGCCTGTGGAGGCTGAGCCTGCGTAGGCCGAGCCTGTGTTGTGACCACCTCACTATGTGCGATCCATACACTTTGCCTCGCAGACGCTCCACACTGCCCCCAGTCGCTGCTCCAGCTCTGAAACCCAGGCTACCAGGAGCTGCAGCTGGAGATGCTTCCTGCACACATGCTGGCCCTGGGCACTGGAAATGTTCCCGGCTTCCCATGGAGCACACATCTTTGCGCACTCCTGCCAGGACTTACACCTTTAAATTAAACCTTTTGGAAGATTATCAAATACTCTAGGGCCCGTCTTCCTGGCCCATTGCCTATGTGCAAAGCTCACTGATTGTGCTCGTACATTCTTAAATAAGAGGCCAGCAAGTCCCCTGGATCTACTGGGTTGCATCTCAGAATACTAAAGAAAGTAGCTACAGAGATAGTGGATGCACTAGTAGTAAGCTTCCAAAAATCCTTACATTCTGGGAAAAGTCACAAGAAGATTAGAGAACTGCTAACATAATACTCATTCAAAAAAAGACATAAAAACAGATTATAGGCTAGTTAACTTCACATCTGTCATTGGGAATGTGTTAAGAGTCCATTATAAAGGATGCAATTGCAAGGCATTTGAAAATACATAATACAATCAAGCAGTCAGCATGGGTTCAAAGGGAAATAGTGTCTGACAATTTATTCAAATTCTTTTGACATAGTGACAAGCAGAATAGATCAATGGACAAAAAAAAAAGTGTGTATCTCATGTATCATAATTGACATTATTCACATGTAATTTGCCTCAACCATCTTTGCAAAATACAAGTCGTTATCTAAAAAAGTGCAGGTAAAAGTGCTATGACAAGTATTTGAAGTGTGCATCATTAACTAATTAAAATAGCTTTTTTAAAATATCTGGTGATATACAAGTTTGACTCCTCAGCTATAGGCTACGTAAAATTAAAAGTTAAACTGTTTGTGTATGTTCTGGTCTGCAAAAGTTTGAAGATGATCTAGCAATCTGCATAAAAGGTTGCAACCTATTGAGAAAGATAAAGGGAAACCAGTAATTGTAATACAAGGTATTGCACAAAAAACTACGGGTCTATGGTGTTAGGGGTAGTATATTAGCACAGAGAAAATTGATTAACTGATGGAAGACAGTTGGGATAAGAGGGTATTTTCAGGATGACAATGTGTAACTAATGGAATGCTAGAGATCAATGCTGGGCCAATGATTGACAACGTATCTAGGACCTTTTCCTTGACATATTTCATGACCTAAACTTGGGATGTCATGACCTTGCAACAATCCCACCCTACTTGGTTTGATCCAAGTAGGAATAAGTAACCTTTTGTTTAAATTAGAGATCAAAACACTTGCCAAGGAGAAGTCACAAGATTCAAAGATTTTGATCAAAAATAAAACTTTTACTATACAAGGTCATGGTTTTTTTTTTACACTTGGGAATTACAATGAAACATGCGAATTAACATGTAACCTGTGGTTGAACATACCATATTGCATAGTTAATGGCAGGTGCAACGACAGATTTCATGCATTTCTCGACAACCCACCCAGGTGTCAGGTAGACAAACTTGTTGGAACTCGGAAGGATTCCAGCTTTCAACTCCAACAGCCTCACGATAGCCCACTTCTAAGGGACTCAATGCCAGACTCCAGTCCTTTGGAATTTGCACTTAGGCACCAATTCACAAGCACAATAAGTTCAGCTCGGCCGTACTGAGCAGAAGGCCACTGCTCCAAAAAAATAAAAGGTAACCCCTTGACTAAACAGCCCACTGCATAATCAATTTTGCTACTTTGTTAGCTCTTTGAAGTTTCTCCCAAGCCCCCATTACTTAATCCCTGTAAACCGGGTCCTTTTTCTGCTTGGAGACCCTTTACTTTTTGATCAATCTTAATTGGGACCTCCCCATGTTCCCTCTCCCATCTGGGAAATCCTCTCTACGGACCTCTGCCTGGGGCTCTTCAATTTTGGCATTCCACTGCAGGTCACATGATCCCACTTTCTTTTTGCACAAGCACAATGGACCCATCCTTGGCCTGAAGATGCAGGAAATGCCAGATTGCATGTGCATTGCCCACTCAAACCATGCGCATGCAAAATACCTGAGGCATGCTGCAAGTTAGTTCTTGCCCCCCCCCCCCCCCAGTCAGGAATCAGTTATATTGGGATTCCTTACCAGTGTGTAGGGCATGACTGCAAAATTTACAAATGACAGAACTTGGGGATATCAATTATGAGGATACTAGATGGACTTCAAAAGGACAGAACAGGCTAATGGAATGGGCAAACCATAAGACATAAGAGCAGAATTAGGCCGCTCGGCCCATCGAGTCTGCTCCACCATTCAACCATGGCTGATATTTTTCTCATCTACACGCAGTAGATGGAGTTTAAGGTAGCAAATGTGAAGTGATGCATTTTGGGGATGTCTGCACACAAGAGGCAGGGCAGTTTGAGAAATTTGAAAAGTACAGAATCCTCAGTTTTACGAAAGCAGCAAGTACAACAGCAAGAATCAATGTACCGTTAGAATATAGTCAGCCTCAACTATGGTGCTCCATTTCAGGCACTGCCCTTTAGGAAGGATGTGAAGGCACAAGAGGGTGCAAAGAAACATTGTAAGAATAGTTCCAGGGATGAGGGGACTCAGTTACGTGGATGGATTGGACAAGCTAGGATGCTTTTCTTGGAGAGAAGATTTGATAAGAGACGTTCAAAATCATGAGTAGATCAACAGTAGCAAGAAACTGTTCCCAATGCCAGGACAGTCAAGAACCCAAGGACAAATTGAAAGGTAACTGGCAAAAGAACCAAAAATAGTACGTTTTTTGCAAGTGATTATGAACTGAGACGCACTGCCTTAAAAGGGTGAAGGCAGATTCAACTGTGGCTTGCAAAAGGAAATTGGACCTGAAGGGAAAAAAAATTTGCAAGGCTTTCACTCAATTGCTATTGCAGAGAGATGGCACAGATACAACAGGCCAAATAGTTTTCGCAACTGAAGAAAGCCATTCTATGATTCAATCTTTATTTTCTTTGTTATTCCCCATAGGATTTATTACAGAGAAATCATCTGCTTCTATTAAGTGTTAGGATCCCTGAAGAGACAACGATTCCCCAGTTATGATTTAAAAGGAATCGCACAAGATTTGGCTTTTACTGCAACGAAAGTCAGACTAAATATTGTAGGCAATTAACAATCTGAACTGAACTAATAAAATACCCGCTCAGGCCAACCAATAACCCACACCACATTTAGTCTTGAGTTTAAAATGGGACAAGTCCAGTCCAAGTTCGTGAATCCTTTCTCTCAATCCTCCTGAGGATATCCGAATCAAATTCTAGCAACAAGGCACCATCTGGCAACTCGTCTTTAAATCCCATAAGGTATTCATGTTGTTTGCATTTTGCTGATCAAAGGTGTTAAAACATCAAGTGGTGTGGTTCAATGGTCCCAGTCTGACATGGCAGTCTCTGCTGCAGAGCAAGATACTGGGTGGAGACAATGCATGATTCACTGGGCCCTCAGACCAGCTGAGCTTTCCATTTATCCTTGCCACTTCTAAAGCCCGTCAGTCTCAGAGGTCAGTTTTCTGCATTAACATCTGCTATCTTCATATCTTGCCTGTAGATGGCCCTGTAGCAGAGGTATGGATGTTCAGGAGGTTGTGACCTCACCATACAGAAGATCATCCATCAAATGAATACAGTCAAGCCAGTGGTGACATTATTGGCTTAACAATGAACATGCTCCAGGACCCGAGCTGATGACCTTATCCTGCCAATAGATGCAGAGCATACAGCAAAAGGTGGAAACTGTTTCATTCTCTCACGACTACAGAAGACAGGTTTGGTAAACCCACAACACAACCTGCACTCAGTCAGAACGTTGTTGCTCCACTCTTACTCAGCTGCAGCTTTTGCAAAGAATGTTCATTTCAGCATCAAGTGACAGATTGCTGATGATGGTGCACCTAACAACCTTCAGCATCATATTGCCAAACTGCCATCATTATCAGTACTCAATGTCCTGTAGTATGACACTGGTTTTCCTTCCTATGGTCAACCCAAACTCTACAAGCGTGATAGTCCATTTGCCAAATGGTGTTCCTTGGTGTGGAATGCAGTGCATCAGTGTAGAGCAACTATGGGGATTGGAGTGGGCACAGACCACGAGGCATGGCCCTCCTGCCTCAGGCATCATGGCTTGGGAAAGCTAAATCAAAAAAAAGACTATAGGAGCTTTGCATAACCTCCCTTCAGGAAGCGCCCAAATTTACCACTGCGTTGAGGCAGGACAGGAATTATGACCGATTTCTTTCCCTCTCTAGCGAGGAGAAGCAAAATACAATTCCCATCAACACCTGAACTGAAATCAGCTACTCAATCATAAAATGGGAATCAAATTTGGGATCAATCTTTTGTAGTTTATCAAGATACAGATTAGGAAACGCATCAGATCCATCAGAGGACCTAAAATGTCATTGATAAAACTCACTACATCAAGGAAAAAAAAAAATTAGTCCCATTAAAAGATGCAACAAAACCGGCCAGCAGGAATGAGACACATGGAACCAGATTTGAGATTCTGTCCCTCCCACGTTCACTTCGCTAGTTAAACAGCGCATTACTTTCCAATTCTCAACAAGATGCTTGCGCTCGTTCAGTCCTACTTGGACCAAACATGAATATAATCTAAGGTAATATGTACAGGGGAGATATCATCTTGAATTTGTCACTTAGTCTTTCTAGCGAGGTTGAGGGCAAATTTACCCACCACCAATATATTTCGAACCCTGCTGGGGAGAAATTGTTTCCACTGGTATGAGGGTCAGTACAGTAAAAAGTCTAACACCACCAGGTTAAAGTCCAACAGGTTTATTTGGTAGCAAAAGCCACTAGCTTTCGGAACAGGTGGTTCTTTCGTCAGGTGGGTGGGAGTTCTGATCATAAACAGGGCACAAAGACACAAACTCACGATTGGAATTTGAGTCTTTACAGCTAATCAAGTCTTAAAGGTACAGACAATGTGAGTGGAGGGAGCATTAAGCACAGGTTAAAGAGATGTGTATTGTCTCCAGACAGGACAGCTAGTGAGATTTTGCACATCCAGATAAGTTGTGGGGGTTACAGATAGTGTGACATGAACCCAATATCCCGGTTGAGGCCGTCCTCATGTGCACGGAACCTGACTATCAGTCTCTGCTCAGCGACTCTGCGCTGTCGTGTGTCGCGAAGGCCGCCTTGGAGAATGCTTACCCGGAGACATTGGGGAAACCATGCAGACGCTACGACAACGGATGAATGAACACTGCTCGACAATCACCAGGCAAGACTGTTCTCTTCCTGTTGGGGAGCACTTCAGCAGTCACGGACATTCAGCCTCTGATCTCTGGGTAAGTGTTCTCCAAGGCGGCCTTCACGACACACAACAGCGCAGAGTCGCTGAGCAGAGACTGATAGCCAGGTTCCGCACACGAGGACAGCCTCAACCGGGATATTGGGTTCATGTCACACTATCTGTAACGCCCACAACTTGCCTGGATGTGCAAAATCTCACTAGCTGTCCTGTCTGGAGACAATACACATCTCTTTAACCTGTGCTTAATGCACCCTCCACTCACATTGTCTGTACCTTTAAGACTTGATTAGCTGTAAAGACTCACATTCCAATCATTATTCATGTAAATTGAGTTTGTGTCTTTGTGCCCTGTTTGTGATCAGAACTCCCACCCACCTGACGAAGGAACAGCCTGTTCCGAAAGCTAGTGGCTTTTGCTACCAAATAAACCTGTTGGACGTTAACCTGGTATTGTTAGACATCTTACTGTGTTTACCCCAGTCCAACGCCGGCATCTCCACATCATGAGGGTCAGTAACCAGAGAACAAGATAGCCCAAGATAATTGGCAAAAAGAAATTAGGAGAATTTAATTTAAATTATGACTTGGAATGCACGACTTGAAAATGATGGAAGCAGATTCAATTCCAACTTTAAAAAGGGAATGAACAGACTGCCAGCGCACTATTGTCACTGTCAAAATCCTGGTAATTTCCATCATGGAAGTACCATCACGTGGACTGCAGTAGTCCATGGAATCTCACTGGAAGCTTCAGGGGAAACCAGGGTGAACAATAAATGCAGCCGTGCCAAATTCATTCACATCTGATTAATAAATGCTCATGAACCGACACTTAGGAATCAGTACATTTTAGGGGTAGAGAAAATTGTCAGGTAAGAGCCAGCTTATGCGTAGATTGCAACAGGTAAACCAGGAAAGAGTTCCAAAAGTCTGAAAAATGCATCAATTTCATCTACAGTTCAGAAATGAATAGGTGTTGACGATGTCACTACTGATCCCCAGAAGGGTAGGGGGTTTTAGTTCAGTCAGGCAGCATGATCAGTGCAGACTTGGAGGGCCGAAGGGCCTGTTCCTGTGCTGTAATTTTCTTTGTTGTACAAGTGTTTCTGCTCCTGGTACATATACAGGCTGGTTCAGTGGTTTCGCAATACATGCTGCTGAAACTAAAAATGTATTTCATATGCACGTTTCTTTTGATCCTTTTTCAGAATCACTTTGGCAGTGCATCAGCTTAGGTCCATCCCGTTACTTCAATAAGATCACTGAAGTGCAACTCGTCAGTCAGAACAACAAGTTTAAAGGAGGATCAAACAATATATATCTGGAATGGAAGCCACTCAAATTCTCAACCCAGCATACTGCTTACTTAAACTGATGATCTACTTTGGCACTTGGTCCTATTTGAAAGATTACAACAATTGCAAGCCAAAAAAAATTCTCACCAAAATATCAAGAGAATAAAACACAAGTTATTGCTTATTCCCAATGCCCCCACCAAACAAAACTGAAGAGCACACAGTCACATGTCAACAAATAAGCAGAAACCAAAATTTAATAATCAAGTAACTCATCTAATTACTTAGCTCAAAGAAATGCATTTCCCAAATAGCAATAGCTAGGAGAACTAAATGTCCATAGCGGTACACTGCAAGAGAAAATTACAAAAGTATTGTCCAAAACCACATGGTACTTAATTTCCTTCAGGACTAAATTGCAGTAGTAAGGTCAAAAATAATGGCTATGACCACTGTCCAATTTCTCTTTTTTTAAACCCCCTATTTTATCTTACTGGGTATAGGACTTGCTTTTGTTTACACTTGTTGGAAGAAAACATCAAAAACTTGCACAGCAGCCAGTCCATCCATAGAGTGCAATGGTTAAAAAAAATCACAAGAATAAGACACTTGAAAGCCAGAATGCATCATGTATCAAGGTATAACTTGCCCATCATTTTACTATAAACTAATGAATCTTCAACAATTGCAACGCTTAAGTTAATGGAACAGAATTCAGTTGCAATCCCCGGTTGCAATATAGAAAACATTTTTTGGAAAATAGGAATTTATGCACAATTAAAGATTAAAGATAGCAACGCTAAACAAAGATGAAAAACAATATCCTTAATACAAAAGCAAAATATTGTAGCTGCTGGAAATCTGAAATATGAACAGAACGCGGTGGAAATACTCTGGTCAGACACCAACTGTGGAAAGAGAAACAGAGTTAATGTTTCACGTTGATCTTTCATAGAATCCTTGATTGTGTATCCAGAGGGCATAAAAATACAGAAGCGAGAAAGAACTGAGCCTGCACCAGTAGTTACAGGTGAGGTGCTGCATGCAGTTTTGGGTACGCAATTATAAAGAGGATTATTACAAGCAACAGAGGGAAACATTGTGTAGATTAATTTTTGAACAGAATGACATTTTCAAAGAACTCAATAAGTTGGAGCATCAGTCACCTGGAAGCCTAACATTATGAAAAAGCTAATAGACAGAAGATTTCTGTATTGCTGACCTGGGCAATATACAAATTAGAAGACAATTACAAAAGTTAAAGTGGAGGCTAACACAAGTTAATTGTTTATGGATATGGAGATTCTCGGCCACAAATCAATGTTGATTCAGAAGCAATACATTTTGAACGGGATCAAGAACCAGAATTATTGAAGGGTTTGAGCTGGCTCGTGTGAAGATATCCCGATCTGCTGAACCAAACAGCTAATTTTTATAGTATATAATCCTAAAAAAAAATCACAACGGATATCGAAAGCCTTGTACAAACTGTGCGCTGTAGCATGACATGCAGGCTCTATGAAATAACAGTTTCGATCAGCTTGCAAACTGAAAGTCACAATGTTGGACACCTGCCTAATCAAACTGCACCGCAAAAGAAAACTCCACATTTGAAGCAGTGGACTTATGTTCATTCTCAATTTGAAATTCCACCGCTGTCGACTGGATGAAACGAAAAAAAACACTTGCTGCAGAACATTTTCGCGTTATGCGCCTCTGTTACTTTATATTTTAGCGCCACAACTCTTTTCACTTTTCAAGAAGCCAGGGAACGAGATGTCAAGTTAAACCCTCCCCCGCCCCGCCACACACCAAAAAAAGCTAAACACTCTAGAGGCTGGAAATGAAGCAGGACGGTGCTTGGAAACACGTTTACACTTCTGGGGAGGGGAGGGGAGGGGAGCGGGAAGACACTGTGCAAGTTTGGTCTCAGTCAGTGCCTCCTCCGCCTGCAGCTCCCAGCGGACGTTAGAAAAAAAAAGTCACCGTTGAAAAACAGCCCAACCCGGAGTAGTCAGAGAAACGCCCTTCACTGAGCATCTCAAGTTTAAACAACTGCATCTGAAAAACTCTTGTTTTGAACCTCGAAGTTTCCTCTGTTTTTTTTAAAAGTACACAGCTCCAAATTACCTGCACCCACCCTCGCCAAAGTGCAAATATATTTTGGGTCAAATGGCAAATTCAGACAGGCTAGTCTACATTTTGTTCCAGCTTTTACAAGACCACTACGATTTATTTTTTCCACCCCCGAATCCAGCTGTTGGGATTATAGTCGGTGCCAATGCTGGTGAGAAATTTACCCACGCCCAGTACAAATAAACAAACAGCCCGGGAAGGTTAGTTCCCTGAGGGAGGGAGGGATTTACAGCTCACCCACCGACCCTGCTAACCACACCAGCCCGCGCCGCGCTCAAATTCTCACCTTTTTACCTTTCTTCGCATCATCCTCCATTTCTAGCTGAAGAACCAGCGGTAACTCCTCACAACCCGGGCGACGGCGACAAAACCCCCGACTCCCGCCGCCCACAATGACATTACTGCAGCGACATCGGAGCGCTGTCTCAACCCGCGGCGCTAATGGGCGGTGTGCGGGCCGGACGCCACGGTCCCTCCCCCCCCGGCCACCCTGTCCCCTGAGCGACCCGGTCAGAGCACACACCACCGGGCGCAACTTTTCAATCCTGCCGCCATCTTGGGCGTGTCTTCCCAGCTCGCACTGGGTCGGCGCTGGAGGACCATCGCCATCTTCTCCTCCCGGCCGACAGGGGGCGAGCGCCTCCCTCACCGCCACCTTCTCCTCCCGGCCGGCAGGGGGCGAGCGTCTCCCCCATCACCTTCCCCGCTCTGTCGGGGTCGGGTGCTCACCACGTCCTCCTCCGGCCGGCAGGGGGCGGTGCGATTCCCGATCAGCTTGCCGGGCAACCTCCCACTCCCAGGCGCCATCTTCAGGAAGACAGTGGTACTTTATAAAGGGAAAAAAGCTCCCCCTTACTGAGTGAGAATTGACGCAGGAGCATTTTGCCCTTACCCCCATCCCTAATTTTTCTAATCAAATACTGCAACTAGCATATAGCTTCAAAACATAATCGAAACCCCTATGCAACAGTCTTTTGAGCCATGTCATAAACTTAGCTCCTAGTGGAAAAATATAAACATTTAGGAAGTTATTAAGAGGAGAAAATATATCTTTTAAAGCCAGAAAATGAGTGGGTGGCCAGAGGATATGCTTTTCAAGCAAATGTTAAACTTTAGCATTTAAAATTCAGGGGGAGAGGAGCGGAGGGTGAAGAGGGAAGGGGGAGGAGGAGAGATGAGGGAGTACGGGCGAGGAAGTTGGAGGGGGTACAGAGGGGAGGGGGAGGAGGCAGGTACATAAAGTTGTCCATGTGTAAAAAGCAAGCCTAGGAATATAAATACAAATTTTGTCAAGGATTTGATGGTATGTCTTGTTTATAGTCATAAGAAAATGAAAGTCCAATTGGAAAGTTTTTTTCTATTGTGTTGTAAAGGCAGGTTTATATCTGATGGCTCAATTTTGCTCAAAGAATAAGCACTCCGTATCATTGAAGAAAACAGCTTCCTAAATGACGATTTTGTTTCATGATAAAATTCTCATTCAGGATTCTGGTTTAGCAGAAATATTAAATCTGTTTCTACCTTTTATCTAAGTCTGGGCGGTGGCTTATCCATTGAAGTTTGACTGCAGAAACTCTGGATGTATAAACTACTTTCATTTTTGTTTATAGAATCAAAACTAATAAATTATTTTAATTCACTGACAGCTTTCTAAAACTTTCTCATTCAAGTCTTCAGTTTTAACACAAATAACTTTAAAATAATAAACCTTTTCAAACATTGTATCATGCCAACCCTCTCCTGCCAATATCTTCTCCATCCCATGCCAATTCATACTTCCCAAGTCACACATCCTGCGTCATGACTTTTATCTCATGCTATCCCATTCCAGCACATTTTCATATTGACCCCGACCTTCCTGGCCCCCACCCCCTGCAAGTAGTTGTTTCTGGGTTGACATTTCAAAAATCATATAATTAAATTTCAGTAGGATTTGTTATGCCTGAACTAAACTCAAAACAGCACCACACACCAAGTGGAAGATGACCACAATTTCACTCTTTATCACATTGGTACAGCATGCAGTACCTTCTTGGGTCAGTCCTGACTGCAGGACACGACCAGTGCCGGGCTGCTGAGGTGATTCTAGGTAACACTTGCACATACTAATCCCCTGTACTACTGTACGTTAACACCACTGGAGAGAGCTGAGTGGAAATGGATGAATCCTAGTGCTCCTTGTCAATTCCCAAACCCCCAGCTTTAACAAAACGCAACATTGATAACTGTCAGGGAACATCTTCACCATTTCACATAAACACATGCACACACACAAACACACGCACAGAGTCCATGTTTTCTTTGAACAGCTTTTTTTATTCATTTGCGGGATGTGGGTGTCACTCGCTAGGCCCGCATTTATTGTTCATCTATAATTGCCCTTGAGAAGGTGGTGGTGAGCCACCTTCTTGACCACTGCAGTCTATGTGGTGTAGATACATCGACGGTACCATTAGGGAAGGAATTCCAGTATTTTGACCCAGTGATAGTAAAGGAATGATGATATATTTCCAAGTCAGCATGGCAAGTGGCTGTCATATATTTAAATGGTTGCACGATGACTTTAAGAGCCAGTCACTTGATTTGATAGTGATGTCATTAGGGTGCTTGCACAGGCTGCTGTTTTAGTTTCAGTTTCACTCTGTGTAAAGCAAAAGCTGCTAGAATAAATCTGTTGTTGTTAGTTTGAATTTACATGTGCAAACCTTTTCTTTTTGTTTAAGACCCACAATCACTAATATAGTTAGGACATTACAAAAAGACAATTGGCGATGAGTCAGGATTTTATTTCATAAAAAACACTGAGAAAAGATCCTAAGTGGAGAGGAAAAAACATTGTGGGTCCTCACACTTCAAATATTAGAAGGCTGTGGAGAAGCAACAATAGAATTAAAGATTGAAGGGCCAATGCAGGAAGACCAAGTAAGAAAAAGGCTCTGTGTGGTTTTAAAAGATTGTTTTTTTCCAATCAAAGAAGGCAAGATTCCAGGCAGTATCTGGCATAGTTGAAAAGAAGGGTTGCTTCGCTGTACAGCTGGGGCCAATTGAAAGAAAAAATGCATTGTCAATTGTCTCCAGGGTATAAAAAGGAATACTGGGAAGACAGCAAAAATAAATATACTGAGCAGCTTCAAGTCACTAGCAACTGCAACAGAAATGATGGGTCAGTTAGGAACCATGGGACCTTCCAATGAAAAAGTGAATCATGGCGTTCATATGCAGAGTGTTTTCAGTAGTTTGTACAGTTGAGTAAAATTGCAAACAAGTTGCTCAAACCAGCTTTTCTCAATACAATAGAAAGTAAAACATTCCATTTGCTCCGGAACTTAGTTCATTCAGCAAAGCCAGGAACCAAAGCTTACAATGAATTGACAAAGATCCTTAAAGAGTGTTACTCTCCAAAGCCACTGAGCATTCTGGTACGGTTCAGGTTCCACTGAAGAAACCAAGTGGAAGGTGAAAGTATTGCTCAGTTTCTGGCAATGTTAAAAAGGCTGATACAACATTGTGAATTTGATGAGTCATTATAAGATACTCTTCGATATCATCTAGTTTGTGGTCTCCAAAATGAGGCTATTCAGAGACGATTGCTTACTGAACGTGCTTTGACTTTAAAGACAGCAGTAGAAATCACAGTGTCAATGGAACTGGCTGCTAAAGAGGCTTCACAAATGGTGCAGGAACTGCCCATAAGAATTCAAATCAGCAACAGGCATGTCACAGATGGGCCAGTCAGCAAGTGAATGCTGGAGCAAGGATAGTCAATGCAAGAATTGTGGCAAAATGGGTCGCATTGCAAAAGTTGGGCTAGACCAGCTTCCCTTGAGAAGAATATTCAGAAGAAGAATTTGGATACTTTCTAGAAGAAAAACAAGCTGCATTCTACAAAATGAATTTCCACCATGAAATAAAAGATTTATGACTGTGAAGGTATTAGATGAAGAGCTCCAACTGAACGTTTTATCCAGAAAGAGTGAATCACATAGATTGTGGGTAATTCTAAAGTGAAGCAATCAACCTATTAGGATGGAGGTTGATACTGATGCTGTTATATCTTAAATTCCTGAGACTAATTATCAACAAAAACTGAAGCATTTTTCTTTTGGAGTGTGGTGACTAGAAGATTTTCACAGTAACTTCATTACAGTGTTAATGTAAGCCTACTTGTGACACCAATAAAATAAAATGAAAACTTTGAAACCAGCTGATGTGATATTAAGGACATAGGCAGAAGAGATCATGCCTTTAAAAGGTTACATCAGGGTCAACATATAGTTGAGTGGGCAAACAGTGGAGTTGCCTCTCCATGTGGTACGGGGTAATTTTCCAGCTCTATTTGGGAGATCATGGTTGGAGAAGATAACAGTTAATTGGAGGGCAGTCAACAGATTGGTCAATGTCAAAACAGACCTATAACACCTTCTGAATAAATACAAGAGTGTTTTCATAGAGACTCTTGGCTCAATAAAGGAGTTTAAGTGAAACTCAAAATAAAGCCTAATAGTCAACCAAAAAGTCTCAAAACCATATAAAATTTATCCCAAGATTGAAGAAGAATTAATATGATTTGCTAACAGTGGTGTGTTAGAGCCAATTACAATGAGTGACTGGGCTACCGCCATCATACCGGTCATGAAATCTGATGATTCAGTTCATATTTGTGGTGATTTTAAAACAATCATAAATCTAGTGTTTTGTGCTGATCAATATATGCTTCCTTTAACTGAAGATTTGTTTATTGGGTTATCAGGTGAGCAGAAATTCAGCAAGATTGATCTTTCACAAGCATATTTACAGATGATTGTAGTCATTGAATCTCAACCATTCCTTATCAGCATTACTCATAAAGGTTTTTTTTGTTATAAAATATTACTTTTTGGAATAACATTTACATCAGCCCTATTCCAAAGATGGTGCATCAGATTTTAAGTGGTCCCTATAGTATAAAATGTTACCTGGATTATATTCTAATCACAGAGTCCAGTGAACAAGAGTACTCGAACAATTTAGAAGCAACATTGGAACGTCTTCAAGCACATGGTCTGAGTATGAAGAAAGAAAAGTGTGACTTTTTCCAGACGCCAGTTGAGTATTTGCGTCACGTTATTGATAGTAAAGACCTACATAACACACCAAAAAAGATGGAAGTGATTTTAGAAGCACCACATCTGATGAATGTGATGCAATTGAGGTCCTTTCTAGATTAATAAATTATGATGGCAAATTTCTTCCTAACGTAGCTGCATCATTGAAGCTATTGCATAATTTACTGTGTGAGAACCAGTCATGGGAGCAGACAACAGAATATGAGTAAGCAGTAAGGATGTCAATGATGCTTTACAGAAGTCTGATGTAATGGTTCATTTGAATCCGAAGCTACCATTACTGCTTGCTTGCGATGCTTCATCTTATGGAGTAGGGGCAATATTTTCACGTATTATACCTTTCAGGAAAAGAACGACTAATAGCTTTTGCTTTGTGTACTCTGACTAGTGCTGAATCTCACTATGCTCAGCTAGAAGGAGCACTGAGTATAATTTTTGGCATACGAATGTTTCATCGTTATTTACATGGTCGTCATTTCACATTATTGACTGATCATTGACTCTTAACTACTATTTTTGGGCTGTATAAAGGCAGGCTGTTGTTAGCTGCTAGGGGATTGCAAAGATGAACACTGATCTTATCTGCACACTCCTACGATATGAAGTATCAGCAGTCAGAGTGCCAGATCATGCATTATCATGTTTACCTTTCCCCATTGAGCAGATACCACCAACTAGTTTTGCTTATTCTTCATTTTCCATCAGTAGATCATTTGCCTGTGACAGCTTCTCAAATTCAGAGGCATACCAGAAATGATCTCATGATGGGGAAGGTGATGGATACAGTATTGAAAGGAACAATAGCTGGAATGTATTGTTCACATCCTGATTTGAAAGCATGTGTCAAGACAGCTTGAGTTAACCGTCCAAGATGGGTGTCTATTGTGGGGAATCTGAGTGAAGACTCCTCCTAATCTTTGTGAGAGTTCTTGAACAACTACATGAAGGACATCCTAGTATAGTCCGGATGATGGAATTAGCACATAGTTATTTTTGGTGGCCGTGTCTGGATGCTCAGATTGAAGAAAAAGTGGGAATCCTGTGCACAAAAGCCACCGTAGTCCCAGAAGACCATAGGCTGTGGCTGTTGGTGATTTAAGCTGAGGGTCACCACACCTCAGACGAGGGGCAAGATTGAGAAGGCAGGTCTTCATGAATAACCTCAGCCAATACGGGAATTGAACCCAAAGCTGTTGGCGTTGCTCTGCATCAATAACCAGCTGTCCACCCAACTGAGCTAAACCAACCCCCATAAGAAATACACCACCATTGTCTCTACACCCTTGGGAGTGGTCTAAAATGCCATGGCAATGATGCATGTAGATTTTGCTAGTCCATTTGAGGGTTACATGTTACATGCAAACTCATTGTGGCCAGAAGATGTTATCATGAAATCTACTACATCTGAACAAACCATCGAAAAACTTGAAGAAATCTTTGCAAACTGGAACAAGTTTTGCAATAATGGTTCACAGTTTACTTCACAAGAGTTTGAGGATCTCAAAGTTAATGTTATTCAGCATATAAAATCCACGCATTATCAATCAATGGATTAGCTGGAAGATTCATACAATCCTTGAAAAATTATTTCAAAACTTCAAGAGAGCAATGTTCGTAATCACGTTTTGTGAATAGCTTTTTGGCATTTTACATAAACACTACTCATGCAACTACCCAAAGTTTGCCTGCACTATTACTCTTAAAGAGAAAGCTAAGAACTATGTTTGAACTGTTATTTCCTCCTGAAATTTCAGATATAGTAGAGCATCAACAACAATCTCAAGTTGCTAGATGAGACGCGAGGGCAAACAACACTCATTGCAACAAGGAGATCAAAGGGTAGAAAGTAATTATGCCATGAGTGAGAAATGGTTTTTGCATAAACAGGTCCATATTCTTACACAGTTCAAACTGAAGGTGAATTAGTTTGGTGATGCCATGCTGACCAATTGTGATCATCTCAAAATGATTTCGCAGAATTATCTCCAGAAGTAGCAACTTCTTTAATCCCTAGTGCTGTAAATACTAGTACGGAACTACCAGTTGAATCTGAGTTGCTGGATAATTGTGTCTCTGTCACAATACCACATGAGAATGTTGTAGAGTTAGTTCCAAGAGAAGATATGTTCACAGAAGTTCCAAATCATTCTTCTGGGGTCAAGGACAGCCAAATTCCAGAATATCGTATACAACCAAAAAGGAATGGACGTCCTCCGGATTGACTTTCTTATTGACTGTGTATAATGAATAATGATGCATAGTACTGTCTAGAGTACTATTGATCCTATGTATAACCTCAAAGTAATTTGTTACCATGACCACAGAAGTAAAGAGGGAGGGATGTTATATATTTAAATGGTTGCATGATTGCTTTAAAACCAGTCACATGATTAGATGGTGACGTTATTAGGGTGTTGCACAGGCTGCTGTTTTAGTTTCAGTTTCTCTCTGCGCAAGTTAAAAGTTGCTCAAATAAATTTGTTGTTGTTAGACTGAATCGACATGTGCAAATCACACATTTTTCTTTTTGTATAAAGCCCACAATTCCTAACATAATTAGGGCACTACAGTGGCTTGGAGGGGAATTTTCAGGTGGTGGTGTTCCCAGGTATCTGCTGTTCTTGACCTTCTTGGTAGTGGTCATAGGTTTGGAAGGTGCTGTCTCTGGGGCATCTTGTAGATGTGTACAATCCACAAGATGAGGTACATGTTGCATATGGTACACACTGCTGCCACTGTGCATTGGTGGTGGAGGGAGTCAATCTTTGTGGAAAGGGTGTCAATCAAGTTGGCTGCTTTGTGCTGGATGGTCTTGAACTTCTTTTGCGTTAGAGCTGCACTCATTCAGGCAAGTGAAGAGTATTCGATCACACTCTTGACTTGTGGATGGTGAGCACGCTTTTCGGAGTCAGGAAGTGAGTTACTGGCTGCAGAATTCATGGCCTCTAACCTGCTCTTGTAGCCACAGTATTTATATAGCTCATGCAATATAATTTCTGCTGAATGGTAACCTCCAGGATGCTGACACACTGACTGCTTGCAGCAGCACATCTTTCACATGCTCTGGCCCTCGCCGTGCCCCACATACCTTTGTGAGCACCAAGCCAGGCCCATCAATCAACCCACCAACAGATGCGCCTCTTAAACTGACCAATCCTAACAGTCCAGACAGACAAAAACTGCACATTATTGTTATTATTGATTCTCGGTGACTCCAGCACAATCCCACATCCCCGTCTTGTCTGACTTTTAGAGACATTCTACCTGCCCCTGATTCTACCAAATCCAGCCAACTTTCATATTACTGGCAGTGTATAGCTGAATTGCGAGATACAAAATGAAGTAGGCCAGACTGCTGCTGTATCTCCTACTTTACCTCTCTCATTGTAGTCAAATGCCAGTACCATAACCAAAATTATAAACTGGATGTGTGGGTAATCACCGGAAAATATCTGCCATCTTCTCAATCAGTAAAAGGTCCCGTGCATTTTAACACCACAAGCTGCATCAACAATCAACTGATAGAGCCTTTACACAAAGAACTTCTCCAAATACACGGAACTATTTTGTTTTACTGACCTCCAAAGTTCTTTCATTTTCTTGAGTGTACATTGAATTTTCTTAATTGTGAATCACATTTCAAGTTCGTACATCTTCTTATGAGCGAAAGGTGTTTTTCTTTGCTGTGAACAACACTGCCGTTTGGAGTTTCCTGTGTAACTGAATTTCTTCTTTGCTGGGCTAGTAAGTGAAACAAGCAGCTTTTATTTCCTTTAGCAAACTTTGTAGTTACGTGTTGAGTCAGTCTTCCTCTTTAGCAGATTGTGTTTCTGTTTAACAGTGCTACCGCAACATTAGCATGGATGTTTTTACCCCAAATTTTTGGGTACATCTAATTGTTGAAACAACATTTTAATTTTTAGACAATGTTTGCAGCTCACTCAGGCTACATATCATCAATGGCATAACCTATAAATAAAATATTTTACATTTGGTCAAGCCTAAAAATATCCCCTAGCTTCTCATGATCCACTAAATAACAATAACAATAAGTTTGAAAATCATTGTCCACACATAACCAGCTTTTTTTTTTCTTCCCTCCTTGCCTTTTCTCTCTCCTCTCTCTCCATTTCTCAGCTCCTTCCCCTCTATTTTCTCTCTCACTTCCCTTCTGATGTAATTGCCTTCCCTTTCCCCCTTCTGTTCCTTATCTTCCATTTCTTTTTAGCTTCTTCTCTGTATCACTCTTTCACCCCTCTCCCCTCATTTCTTACTCCCTATCCCTGAGCACAATCCTCTCTCCTTTCCATCTTTTTCTCTCCCTCTTGACCTTTTTTTGTTTCTTGTCTGCTTGTAGGATTTTTTTTAAATCCTTGATTCCTTAAGTGTGTGGGCGAGGGTCTGGCAGATGGAGCACAATGTTGGTAAATGTGAGGTCATCCATTTTGGTAGGAATAACAGCAAAATGGACTATTATTTAAATGGTAAAAAATTGCAGCATGCTGCTGTGCAGGGGGACTTAGGTGTCCTTGTGCATGAATCACAAAAAGTTGGTTTGCAGGTACAGCAGGTAATTAAGAAGGCAAATGGAATTTTGTCCTTCATTGCCAGAGGCATGGAGTTTAAAAACAGCAAGGTTATGTTGCAGCTGTATAAGATGCTACTGAGGCCACACCTAGAATACTGTGTGCAGTTTTAGTCTCCTTACTTGAGAAAGGATATACTGGCACTGGAGGGGGTGCAGAGGAGATTCACTCGGTTGATTCCAGAGTTGAGAGGGTTGGCTTATGAGGACAGACTGAGTAGACTGGGGCTATACTCACTGGAATTCAGAAGAATGAGGGGAGATCTTATAGAAACATATAAGATTATGAAGGGAATAGATAAGATAGTCGGGAAGTTGTTTCCACTGGCGGGTGAAACTAGAACTAGGGGGGCATAGCCTCAAAATAAGGGGAGCAGATTTAGGACTAAGTTGAGGAGGAACTTCTTCACACAAAGGGTTGTGAATCTGTGGAATTCTCTGCCTAATGAAGCAGTTGAGGCTACCTCATTGAATGTTTTTAAGGCAAGGATAGCTAAACTTTTGAACAGTAAAGGAATTAAGGGTTATGGTGAGCGGGCGGGTAAGTGGAGCTGAGTCCACAAAAAGATCAGTCATGATCTTATTGAATGGCGGAGCAGACCCGAGGGGCCAGATGGCCTACTCCTTCTTCTAGTTCTTATGTTCCTCTCTATCTCTCCCTTCTCCTCCTACAACTTTTCTTTCTCCTACAGTCATATGGCCTGCTTTAGTGGTGGCACGTGGGTTCCACTAATGGGTCCAAAGTCTGGGGAGGAGGAGGTCCACAGGGAGGTGGGCAAAAGTGGGAAGCGGGGGGAGGGAGGGGGGGGAGGAGGGGTGCTGGGTTTAGTCAAACATGCTTTGGTAGGCAGCAAGACCATAACTTGTCTGCAGTGTGACTCAAATGGACTTCTACAGTATGGTGAGCAGAGGGAAACTTAAATCTCTTTCTAACAATCTAATATTGTTTGTATTTGACATTTAACTGGAAGTACTGTTTAAATTCTAAATCTCATCCAGAGGCCTAAGGAAGGGGATAGAAGCTACCCATTGAGGAGCAACTGTAGTTAATTAATTAAGGAAACTAGCTTGTACTTTTTTTGTACCTGGGGTTCAGCTAGTTTCAGAACATACAAATTTGGGCATATCAGAGTGGCTTAGCACTAGAGTGTGACTTGAATGGAGTATTGGAGTCTGGTGAGGTGAGGGAATTCGGAGGGAGGTGGTCTTTTGCTTTTTCAAACATTTTCACCTTGTAGGGATTGGTTAGTCTGCTACAGGGGAAGACACAAGTGTCTGGTAAGTGGTTAAAGTCTATTTTTTTCATAAGATTTAAAATAGTGCAGGGACTTGTGGTCGAGATTAATAAAATACATAAAAGAAAATAAATAATTGAATAAAATAATTATGTTGTTCATTAAATCATACTAAGGACAGACGATGTATCATGGCTGCAGCATGTGGAAGCTCCAATGTGATCCAGGGCAAACACATCTGCTATAACTGTTTGTGGCTCACGGGGCTTTGGCTCAGAATCATGGAGCTTGAGGCTGAATTGCAGATTATGCCACACATCATTGAGGGGGTAGGTTACCTGGATGCGTTGCACCGGAAGCAGTAACACTCCTTTGGTTAGGGTCTTCTGATCTGGAAGGTGGTCTGGACAGGAGAGTGTGAATGCAGCTGAGGTAGGTAAGGAGACTCAAAGGACAGGAGTGCAGAAACCTCAGCCTCTACAATTGGTTTCAGCTTTTAGCTTGTTTGGATGAAAGTGGAGACTGCTGGCAGCCATTGAAGTGAGGGGGAACAAAAGGAATGTAGTGGTAAGAGGGGCCAGTACAGTGAGGGGGACTGACACTATTCTCTGCAGCAAAGCACAAGAGTGCAGAAGGATGTGTTGCCTGCCAGTACCAGGATTCAGAACATTAGCTCAACATTGGAGAGGAACCTACAGTGGGAGGGGGAAGATCAGTTGTTGTAGTCCACGTAGGTGCCAATAACATAGGCAGGACAAGGAAGGAAGTTCTACATACTCAGCATGAGGAACTAGGCACCAAATTAAGAAGCAGAATCTCAAAAGGTAATAATCTCTGGACTATTACCTGAGCCACATGCAAATTGGCAGAGAATGAATAAGATTAGAAAGATAAATGCGTGGCTCAAAGACTGGTTTATGGGGCACTGGCACCAGTACTGGGGAAAGTAGGATCTCTATGGGTCAGAGTTCTACACCTGAACTGTGCTGTGGCTGGTGTTCTAGCAAGCTGTATAACTAAGGAAGTAGAGATGATTTGAACTAAATAGTAAGGCCAAGCAATCAAATATGGGAAGGTGTGGTTAACCAAAGAGTAGGTACAAAGCAAGAGAGAAAGGTATTAATATGAGAAATGATTAACAGAATGTGACATGAAGAGAATGCAACTGAAGAATAAATAAGATGTCAATGCTAGACATTAAAAACATGATAAAAGGACAAATAGGTTCTATATCTGAAAGCGCATAGCATTTGAAATAAAACAAATGAACTGATAGCACAAATAGAAATAAATAAATATGATCTGATAGCCAATTCAGAGACATGGTTGCCGGATGACAGACTGGGTTCTGAATATTGTAAGGTATGTGACATTTAGAAAGGGCAGGAAGTTAGGAAAAAGTGAAGGGGGGGCTCTGTTAACTAATGATGGTATTAGAACATTAGAGAGAAATGACCTAAGTTCAGGAAACCAGGATATAGAAGCAGTTGGAGTAGCGATGAGAAGTTATAAAGGCAAGAAGTCACTTGTGGGAGTGGTGTACAGGGCAGCAAACTGTAACTACATGGTGGTATAAAAGAAGAGATAATGGAAGCTTGTCAGAAAGGTAGACCAAAGTCATGGGGGGTTTTAATCCACATATAGACTGGAAAAATCAGATGGACAAAAGCAACCTAAATGAGGAGTTCATAGAACATTCTGAGGATAGTTTCTTAGAACGGCACATTCTGGAGCCAACTAGAGACCAGGTTATACTAGACCTGGCATTATGCAATGACCTCATGGTGATAACACTCCGAGGTAGCAGCAACTATAATATAATTGAATTTTCCATTCAGTTTGAGAGAGAGGGGTGGGTCTGAGATGAGTATTTTTAACTTAAATAAAGGCAATTATGTGGGAATGGAAGCTAGCGAGCTAAAGTGAACTGGCAAATGGGATTAAGGGATATGTCAATAGAGATGCAGTGGCAGATAGTTAAGGGATACTTCAGAATACACAGAATAGAAACACTCAAAGCGGAGGACCCACCATCTATGGTTAAATAAAACTATAGAATATAGTATCAAACTTGAAGGAAAAGTTTATAATTGTGCCAAGATGGACGGTAGGTCAGAAAATTAGACAGAATATAAAAACAGCAAAGAATGACTAAAAGATTGATAAGAAGGGAAAAATTAGAGCATGGGAAAATACTAAATAGTAATATAAAGACACATAGTAAGAGTTTCTGTAGATATTTAAAAAAGAAAAGAATAGAAAGTGAGTCTGGGGAATTAATAAGGGAAGATAAGGAGATGGGAGATGAATTGAACAGGAATTTTGCATCAGCCTTCACGATAGAGGATAAAAGTATCATCCCAGAAATAGCTGTGAATCAGGCAATGTGAGGGAGGGAGGAACCCAAGAAAATTATAATCACCAGGAAAGTGATACTGAGACAATTGTTGGAACCGTGCACGGACATGTGCTCAGGTCCTGATGGACTTCACTCTGGGGCCTTAGAACTAGTGAAATAGTTGATTCATTGGTTTTAATTTTCCAAAATTCCTTAGATTTGGAGAAGGTTCCATTAGATTGGAAAATACCAGATGTAACTATTTTATTTCGGGGAGGGGGGCGGCGGGGGGGGGGGGGGGGGGGGGGGGAGGGGGGACAGAAAGCAGGAAACTACACACGAGATAGCCTAAAATGTATAATTAAAACAGAAAATGCTGGAAAACCCAGCAGATCTGGCTCTGCAGAGAGAAACAGAATTTCTTCAGATCAGTATTTTGCTTTTAGCTTGATGTCCATCTCAGGCAAAATGTTAGAAACTATTATTAAAGACAATATAGCGCTCAGAAAAATTCAAGGTAAGTAGGTAGAGAAAAGTAGGTTTTGTCAAAAGAAAATCATGGTTAAGAAATTTATTGGAGTTACTTGGATCAGTAATGTTATGAAAAAAGGGGAACCAGTGGATGCACTGGACTTACACTGTACTAGCAGATTTTCACAGTAACTTTATTAAAAACATAGAACAGAGAACAGTACAGCACAGAACAGGCCCTTCGGCCCACGATGTTGTGCCGACCTTCATCTGAAACCAAGATCAAGCTATCCCACTCCCTACCATCCTGGTGTGCTCCATGTGCCTATCCAATAACCGCTTAAATGTTCCTAAAGTGTCTGACTCCACTATCACTGCAGGCAGTCCATTCCACACCCCAACCACTCTCTGCGTGAAGAACCTACCTCTGATATCCTTCCTATATCTCCCACCATGAACCCTATAGTTATGCCCCCTCGTAATAGCTCCATCCACCCGAGGAAATAGTCTTTGAACGTTCACTCGATCTATCCCCTTCATCATTTTATAAACCTCTATTAAGTCTCCCCTCAATCTCCTCCGCTCCAGAGAGAACAGCCCCAGCTCCCTCAACCTTTCCTCATAAGACCGACACTCCAAACCAGGCAGCATCCTGGCAAATCTCCTCTGCACTCTTTCCAGCGCTTCCACATCCTTCTTATAGTGAGGTGACCAGAACTGCACGCAATATTCTAAATGCGGTCTCACCAAGGTCCTGTACAGTTGCAGCATAACCCCACGGCTCTTAAACTCCAACCCCCTGTTAATAAAAGCTAACACACTATATGCCTTCTTCACAGCTCTATCCACTTGAGTGGCAACCTTTAGAGATCTGTGGATATAGACCCCAAGATCTCTCTGTTCCTCCACAGTCTTCAGAACCCTACCTTTGACCCTGTAATCCACATTTAAATTTGTCCTACCAAAATGAATCACCTCACATTTATCAGGGTTAAACTCCATTTGCCATTTTTCAGCCCAGCTTTGCATCCTATCTATGTCTCTTTGCAGCCTACAACACCCCTCCACCTCATCCACTACTCCACCAATCTTGGTGTCATCAGCAAATTTACTGATCCACCCTTCAGCCCCCTCCTCCAAGTCATTAATAAAAATCACAAAGAGCAGAGGACCAAGCACCGATCCCTGCGGCACTCCGCTAGCAACCTGCCTCCAGTCCGAAAATTTTCCATCCACCACCACCCTCTGTCTTCGATCAGACAGCCAGTTACCTATCCAATCGGCCAACTTTCCCTCTATCCCACACCTCCTTACTTTCATCATAAGCTGACCATGGGGGACCTTATCAAACGCCTTACTAAAATCCATGTATATGACATCAACCGCCCTACCTTCATCAACACACCTAGTTACCTCCTCAAAAAATTCTATCAAATTTGTGAGGCACGATTTGCCCTTCACAAATCCGTGCTGACTATCCCGGATTAATCCGCATCTTTCTAAATGGTCGTAAATCCCATCCCTAAGGACCTTTTCCATCAATTTACCAACCACCGAAGTCAGACTAACCGGTCTATAATTACCAGGGTCATTTCTATTCCCTTTCTTAAACAGAGGAACAACATTTGCCACTCTCCAGTCCTCTGGCACCATCCCCGTGGACAGCGAGGACCCAAAGATCAAAGCCAAAGGCTCTGCAATCTCATCCCTCGCCTCCCAAAGAATCCTAGGATACATTTCATCAGGCCCAGGGGACTTATCGACCTTCAGTTTATTCAAAACTGCCAAGACATCCTCCCTCCGAACATCTATTTCCTCCAGCCTATTAGCCTGTAACACCTTCTCTTCCTGAAAAACATGGCCCCTCTCCTTGGTGAACACTGAAGAAAAGTATTCATTCATCACCTCGCCTATCTCTACTGATTTCATACACAAGTTCCCACCACTGTCCTTGACCGGCCCTAACCTCACCCTGGTCATTCTTTTATTCCTCACATAAGAGTAAAAAGCCTTGGGGTTTTCCTTGATCCGACCCGCCAAGGACTTCTCATGTCCCCTCCTAGCTCTCCTCAGCCCCTTTTTCAGCTCGTTCCTTGCTAACTTGTAACCCTCAGTCGAGCCATCTGAACCTTGTTTCCTCATCCCTACATAAGCTTCCCTCTTCCTTTTCACAAGACATTCCACCTCTTTTGTGAACCACGGTTCCCTCACTCGGCCATTTCCTCCCTGCCTGACAGGGACATACCTATCAAGGACACCCAGTATTTGTTCCTTGAAAAAGTTCCACTTTTCATCAGTGCCTTTCCCTGACAGTTTCTGTTCCCATCTTATGCCCCCTAATTCTTGCCTAATCGCATCATAATTATCTCTCCCCCAATTGTAAGCCTTGCCCTGCCGTCCGGCCCTATCCCTCTCCATTGCAATAACAAAAGACACCGAATTGTGGTCACTATCTCCAAAGTTCTCTCCCACAACCAAATCTAACACTTGGCCCGGTTCATTTCCCAGTACCAAATCCAATGTGGCCTCACCCCTTGTCGGCCTATCCACATAATGTGTCAGGAAACCCTCCTGCACACACTGCACAAAAAGTGCCCCATCCAAACTATTTGACCTACAAAGGTTCCAATCAATATTTGGAAAGTTAAAGTCCCCCATGACAACTACCCTGTGACCCCCACACGTATCCATAATCTGCTTAGCAATTTCTTCCTCCACATCTCTATTACTATTTGGGGGCCTATAGTAAACTCCTAGCAACGTGACCGCTCCTTTCCTGTTTCTAACTGCAGCCCATATTACCTCAGTGTGCATATCCCCCTCAAAGTGCTTTTCCGCAGCCGTTAAACTATCCTTGATTAACAATGCTACTCCTCCACCTCTTTTACCAGCTTCCCTACACTTAGTGAAACATCTATACCCCGGAACGTCCAACAACCATTCCTGTCCTTGTTCTACCCACGTCTCCGTAATGGCAACAACATCGTAGTCCCAAGTAGCAATCCACGCCCCAAGTTCATCCACCTTGTTCCGGATGCTCCTTGCATTGAAGTAGACACACTTCAACCCATCTTCCTGTCTACCGGTACCCACCCTTGACCTTGATACCTTCCCCAATACCTCACCACCCTCAACACTGACTTCTGGACTACAACTCCTTTTCCCACTCCCCTGACAAATTAGTTTAAATCCCCCTGAAGAGCCGTAGCAAATTTCCCTCCCAGGATATTGGTGCCCCTCTGGTTCAGGTGCACCCCGTCCTGTTTGTAGAGGTCCCACCTTCCCCAGAACGTGTTCCAATTATCCACGTATCTGAAACCCTCCCTCCTGCACCATCCCTGCAACCACATGTTTAAGTGCACTCTCTCCCTGTTCCTCAACTCGCTATCACGTGGCACCGGTAGCGTACCAGAGATGACCACATGTTTTGTCTTTGCTCTCAGCTTCCAGCCGAGCTCCCGAAATTCCTGTTTTAAATCCCCGTCCCTTCTCTTACCTATGTCGTTGGTACCAATGTGTACCACGACTTGTGACTGTTTCCCCTCCCCCTTAAGAATCCGGAAAACACGGTCCGAGACGTCACGGACCCTGGCATCCGGTAGGCAACAAACCATCCTCGAGTCTCTTTTGCTGCCACAGAACCTCCTATCTATCCCTCTAACTAACGAGTCCCCAATAACTATTGCCCTCCCGCTCTCCTCCTTACCCTCCTGAGCCACAGGGACGGACTCAGTGCCGGAGATCCTCTCACTGCGGCTCACCACTGGTATGTCGTCCCCCTCAACCGTATCCAAAGCAGAATACTTATTGCTAAGGGGAACGACCACAGGGGATCCCTGCACCGACTGCTTCTTCCCAGCCCCTCTCACCGTCACCGTCACCCATCTATTTTCATTCCGCGGAGTATTACAGTGTTAATATAAGCCTACTTGTGACTAATAAATAGACTTTACTTTAGATTTACAGAAGGCATTTGATAAGGTGCCAAGTCAAATACTAACATGGAAAATAAAAGTCCATGGTGTATGGATAATTTTTTTGGCATGGATAGAAGATTCGGCTAGCTTACAGGAAAGAGAGAATAGGTATAAATGGGTATTTTTCTGGTTGGCAAGATGTAATGAGTGGTGTGCCACAGGATCAGTGCTGAGACCTCAATTTTTTACAATTTATATAAATGACATGGATGAAGGGACTCAAGGGATGGTTGCTAAATTTTCTGATAGCACAAAGATAGCTAGGAAAGTAAGTTGTGAAGATAGAACATAGAAAAACTACAGCCCAAACAGGCCCTTCGGCCCACAAGTTGCGCCGGTCGTGTCCCTACCTACCTAGGCCTATATATAGGCTTACCTATAACCCTCAATCCTATTAAGTCCCATGTACTCATCCAGAAGTCTCTTGAAAGACCCAATCGAGTTTGCCTCCACCACCATTGATGGCAGCCGATTCCACTCACCCACCACCCTGAGTGAAAAACTTACCCCTGACATCTCCTCTGTACCTACTCCCCAGCACCTTAAACTTGTGTCCTCTCGTAGCAGCCATTTCAGCCCTGGGAAAAAGCCTCCGAGAATCCACCCGATCTATACCTCTCAACATCTTGTACACCTCTATCAGGTCACCTCTCATCCTTCGTCTCTCCAAGGAGAAAAAACCGAGCTCCCGCAACCTATCCTCATAAGGCATGCCACCCAATCCAGGCAACATCCTTGTAAATCTTCTCTGCACCCTTTCAATAATTTCTACATCCTTCCTGTAATGAGGCAACCAGAACTGAGCACAGTACTCTAAGTGGGGTCTGACGAGGGTCTTATAAAGCTGCATCATTATCTCCCGACTCCTAAACTCAATCCCTCGATTGATGAAGGCCAGCACACCATACGCCTTCTTAACCACCTCCTCTACCTGCGAGGCCGATTTAAGAGTCCTATGGACCCGGATCCCAAGGTCCTTCTGATCCTCTACACTGCTAAGAGTCGTACCCTTGATATTATACTCCTTCATCCCATTTGACCTGCCAAAATGGACCACTACACATTTATCCGGGTTGAAGCCCATCTGCCACTTCTCCGCCCAGTCTTGCATCCTATCTATGTCACACTGCAGCGTCTGACATCCCTCCAAACTATCCACAACACCACCAACCTTCGTGTCGTTGGCAAACATACCAACCCATCCCTCCACTTCCTCA